>NC_135816.1:25191119-25529442 GCF_964213995.1 Mustelus asterias | reverse complement strand
ATAATAATCTTATCTTCACCAAATTAGAAGTCTTTTCCAATGTCATACATTCTTGGTCCCAAAGGTTAGCACAGTTACATGTTTGAATATTATTTTTGCTGAAATAGATTAGGATTCTATGGCACCTTTGACACTAAGGCTGATATTACAACCCTCCCACCCGACACCCCACCCTGCCACTCACACCCATCTTCTGCCCTTCTCAGCTCCTTGCCCGGATGTTAGATAAGAAGAATCTGACAGTTGTATAATCCTATTGTGTCCCATATTAGAAAATGTTTACTCATCTAGACTCATATCCCCGAGGAACAAATTTATACTGATAGATAGAGCTCGAGCTTCCTCCAAATACTTCTGTCATCAATCCAAGCCCTTGAACACCAAGGTAGCTTTCATCACATTAAGACAAGTATCACCAAAAAGAGAAGGCAAATGGTTAACCAAAAAACCAGCAGCAGACTTATTTTAATTCAAGAATATAAGCAATGGCTTCAGGAATGGGAAAGGTGGGTACCGGCTATCAAATCTCAGTTGAGTGTGCAAACAAAAATGCACAATGTGCGCAAAAGGAAAAGTAACTCGACTGCCTATTGTGCAGAAAGGGCAGTCGACCCTTTTCTGATCAAAGGTTCAAAAGAAAACCTGAAGAAGGAAAAAGACACAAGGATTTTTTTTACTTAACCTCATTTCCACTTCCATAAAGTCAATAGATTGAGCAGTATCCCTATATTCTTATTTGGAATGATGTGGAGATGCCAGTGTTGGACTGGGGTGGGCACAGTAAGATGTCTCACAACACCAGGTTAAAGTCCAACAGGTTTATTTGGAATCACAAACTTTCGGAGCGCCGCTCCTTCATCAGGTGATGAAGGAACAAACCTGTTGGACTTTAACCTGCTGCTGTGAGACTTCTTATTTGTAATGATGGTTTGCGTGTGAGCTGTACATGGTCACATCAGAGACTTATTTGGTCAAATTTTAATTAATCTCATAGCACGCAGAAAATGGTATTTGATTGACAGCTGCTTTGCATAAGGAAAAGCAAGATTTCATTCAAGGTGTCGCAACATGTGACCTATATATTTTGGGAATTGAATAGTTTCCTGCGGTACTAAGATGGTAATATCAATAAATAACTTTTAACCCACAAGCCCAGACTAACTCCATTTAAAATATTGAATATAATGACCTGAAATTGCTAAAAGCACAGATGGTTTATTCATCAGTAGACAATGGTATTTTTAGTAGATCAACAAGATGAAAAAAACACAACAGTTTATTAAGTGGAGATCTTCAAGGATCTGCCTTTGCCATTCTGCTGATTGAGAACTCAATGAAAAGGTGCTGGAGGTCAGCTCCCCGATCCTGGCAGTCTGTCACCCTTATCTTTTATTCTGCATTCAATAGTAGGCTTTCTATTTTCAAAGTAACTCAATTAAAGTTTCTTTTTCCCCCGGTTCTACTTCTGGCTTGTATGTTCCTTGCACTCTGTGCTGTTGATAGGGAGGTAGCAACTCAATCAATCAGATTGTGGCAAGCACTGGAAACCATTAAGATTGCCTGATTCTGAGTTGAGTGAAGCGTTAGATTTTGCACTTATCTCAACAAAGCATGTCAGTGCTGGGGAATAAATGATCTTTCTTCTACTTTCAGCATCAACGCTACTAACAAGCAAGCACATTGCACGGCCAGCCACCAAAATTTATTTTAATATGGGTAATTCAGAATAGAATTAATAGCCAAAATCAATACAAGCAAATAATAGCTTGTTCATCGCCTGCATATCTTGGCAAATTAATACACTTCATTTGTATAATTCTAATGAGATATGTGTTACTAGATTCACATGGAGCAATGGGGATAGTTGAGTTAAACAGCCACCTGGATGAGGATCAACCAACTCAATATAAATCAAGGCCCCAAACTTCTTGGAGCAAAGTTACGCTAAATGTACATGGAAATTTGTATACCAAACTTGTCAATAGAAATTTATGCCCACATTTCCTTTTTTGAATTCAGTTGCGGCATATGGGCTTCGCTGGCTGTCCAGCATTTACTGCCCATCCCTAGTTGCCCTTGAGAAGCTGGTGGTGAGCTGCCTTCTTGAACTGCTGCAGTCCCTGAGGTGTAGGTACACCCACAGTGCCGTTAGGGAGAGAATTCCAGGATTTTGACCGAGTAACAGTGAAGGAATGGCGATGTCAGGATGGTGAATGAGTTGAAGGAGACTGCAGAGCTCATTCGTAAAAACCAATGGAAAATAAGCACTACTACAGCACCTCGGATACAGGTAATAGTAATTAGGCTGGTATCTTCTCTTAGAATCCCTGCTGCTCCCCTTAATTCTTCATTCACATCAATGTGCCTTCACACCAATGTGAATGGACAGTTCAATGGTTCAATGTGGGATCTATCTACTTAATAAAACAGATGTAAATGGGGATCCCAATATTTAAAGTCGAGATCCCTGTTACATCATTGACAGGGTGGTGGAGTGGTGGCAGGGATAATCAAGCTGTTTTGAGACTCCCGCTCCATTCTCTGCCCCCTCCGCCATTCCTGCCCACTGAAAATAGGGGCGGAAAACCCCCCACTGTTTCTGGTGTTGACCTGAGACATGGTCTCAGTTAAGGTGACTGTTTAACTCAAGCATACCCACTGTTCCATCTAAATCTAGTAACTACAGGGGCCTGGCCATACTGTGAGATAAGGTGTTCAAGATTGTGAGGGGAATGGACAGGGTAGATAGGGAGCAGCTGTTCCCCTTAGTTGAAGGGTCAGTTATAAGGGAACACAACTTAAAAGTGAGTGGTGGGAGGTTTAGGGGGGATTTGAGGAAAAACCTTTTTACCCAGAGAGTGGTGACGGTCTGGAATGCACTGCCTGGGAGGGTGGTGGAGGCGGGATGCCTCACATCCTTTAAAAAGTACCTGGATGAGTGCTTGGCACATCATAACATTCAAGGCTATGGGCCAAGTGCTGGCAAGTGGGATTAGGTGGGCAGGTCAGGGCCTTTCATGCATCGGTGCAGGCTCAATGGGCCGAAGGGCCTCTTCTGCATTAGAGGAAGATTCTAATTGCATTCGAATTATGTGATGTAGTGTCTTAATTTGCCAAGATCTGCAGGCAATGAACAGGCTATTATTTTCCCGACGTACATGAGAACTTTGAGCATTTAAACTTTGAAGCATAAACTGACAGCAACATATAATTTGTGTAAATCTTGGAAACTTGCATGGGTTGGTCTTTTGCGTGGCCTGGGAGAGCTATGTAAATGATAGACAGAAGAGAGTTTCAGCAGACATAGCCCAGGTGTGCAAATGATGGAGGAAATTTGCACATAGCAATGTTTTAATAAAGAATGGCATTGAGCTGTTACACATAAAGCTCCTCAAAAGAACTGGCACATATAAATTATGCCAAAACTTTTCAAGAAACTCTTGAGTTCAAGAATCAAACATAGAACCCACTGTACTCTCGGATAACTATAGTTGTTTCTTTTGTCAGTGAAGTATGTCATGGCAGTCATTAAATTATATAACTCTGACTGCAGTAATATGCTACAAGTGAAAAGATACAATTTCACAGACTTCATTAGTGAACACAAAAGGTACTTATTAATGAGAATTGTACAGCAGTCTCACGGCTGTAGGGAGCTCCCAAAATGTTTCTGCCGAGCAGCCTCTTTCACCATGGGGTGATTCCACACTCCGAGTCCCGATTAGTTGCCCAGGCCAGGTGTTGCCCCCAAAGAGACAGTCACCTCAACCTGGTTTGAAGCACTGCGTTTCACACTTCATTTCACTGCACACTGGCACAGTGGTTAGCACTGCTGCCTCACAGCCTCGGGTCACTGTCTGTGTGAAGTTTGCCCATTCTCCTCGTGTCTGCGTGGGTTTCCTCCGGGTGCTCCGGTTTCCTCCCACAGTCCGAAAGATGTGCTGGTTAGATGCGTTGGCCATGCTAAATTCTCCCTCAGTGCACCCGAACAGGCGCCGGAGTGTGGCAACTAGGGGATTTTCACAGTAACTTCATTGCAGTGTCAATGTAAGCCTACTTGTGACCCTAATAAATAAGCTTTAAACTAAAATAAACCAACTGAACTGCCCTTGCCTTGCATTCTCCTTTAACTAATAAATTAAAAAGCCAAGTAAATCATGCATGTTGTAGATGTAGATTTTATGTAATTAAAGCACACTTATTAACTGTGGTTCTGCTCAGTGTAATGCTGTCAGGCAGATGCACATGAGACGAACCTCATACGTTATATTGTCAAGGATAGTCAAGGGCTTCACCAGCTAGTCACGTTGCATTCTGGCTGAATATTTACTCGATAACTCGTCATCTGAGAGTCACAGATAAAGTCTACATCAGTACACATCAGTTGCTAAGCTTTTTATTTTGTTCTGATGATTATTGAGTCATGAATTTTCCCAGATTTTATGAAGGCAAATTGATTAATTCCAAATCCATTCCTGGGAATTAAAGGTGTGGAATTTTCCATTTCCTCCGGCACTGGGAACCACGGCAGGCGGGAGGTACAAGATTTGTCTTGATGGACAAAATCGGTTTTCCGCCAATGGGAAAATAATTTGGAATTTTGTTCTCCTTATTCCGAAGGCACGTTAAAGACTTTCCCGCTGATTTGTGTCAGGAACAATGGGTGGAATTTTCCTCTCGCGGATGTTTCCACTCCCGCTGGAATGGCTCGCCGCAGTTTTCAGTCCCACCCACTCCGTGATGGGGCTAAAAAATTCGGCCCCACAACTGCATTTATTTGCATGTAGCGAATGCTCACTTGAAAGGTCAATTCTCCGGAATTACGGAAACACAGAAGATTGAATGTGTTCACTTGTCCGGCTGTCCAATAGGAAGCGTGCCGACCTTTCCACCTGCACACCGCACTTAATCTCCAGGATGGTAAAATTCCACCCAATATTTTTAAAGAATAAAATAACATCTGAAAAACATGTTGAGAAAAATTTCCACCTTCAGCACTGAAAACAATATTTCTTCCTGTCTAATCACAATTCCGTTCCTAATACAACTGTCTCCACAGCACTCAATTGCACCCAACTGGTAATAAAAAAGGAACAATTGATGAGGGAAATAGCAGAAGTTGTATTAGGGATAGCTGGCTCTCGAAAGCGGAAATGAAAGGAGGTGATAAATTTTGCTTTACAACTTTATCTGGAATTTTGAGCATGTCAATTAGGAAAGGGATATGAATGCTGGGAAATGAAGAACTTCCTTTTGGGATTGCTGAGGGGACAGCCCAGAAGTGTGAACCATGAACCTGTAATCGTCTCTTAAAATGACAGCATTCATGGAGCCACCATTACCACTCCCCCGGTGCCCCTGTTGTTGTTTGCCAGCCAACAAGCCCAAAGTACCATCGCCCATGCCAAGTTGGCACAGCTTTCGAAGCCAAAAGCTGTTTGAGGTCGTCCTGCAAGGGGATCTGCAGTCTAACCCACTGGAAGTCAGCTGTCTTTCACCAACCGTTCTGCAGCCACTGAGTTAGAACACCAGGCCAAGCAGAGGCACACACAAAACTAAGGGTGGAAACAGCCTATCCCATCTCAGACGGGGGGGAGGGCAGGAAGGCATGAAGGGTAAGAGAGTGCGGAAGTTATGAAGTGGAAGTTGGGGATGAAGGCCTCTAGGGGAATGGAGAGGGAGGAGAGATGGGGTGGAGACAGAGTGCCTCAGAAGGAGGAGTCAGTCAAGTCAACTTTGGGATCCTGGGAGGCAAATTAGGGACGCTGGTGATTGGAGGGGGGGGGGGGGGGGGGGGGGTGCAATGACTGTGAGAGGAAGAAATGGCATGCAGTAAGGTGAGAGTTTCAGGATCTGGGTGTTGCAGGTATAATTCTCATGCAGGCTATCGCAGAGGGCACTAGGATGGTGAGATGGATCACGGGAGTTGGGAGGATCAGGGTGGGCATAGGAACAGTTACCACGGTAGGCTCAGTGAGTCATAAGTCATTAACAGTGACAGGGTCCAGGGTGATGTGGGGAAGTTCAAAGGTAACCGAGGTGAGAGTGAAGGCAACATTGCGAGATGTTGGGTGACAGTGGGAGGGTAAAAGGTGGTGGAGACATTTTGAAAAGAAACACACAACATCCTGAGACAGAGCCAGCTCCAGACCAAGGCAATACCCTCAATGTCCAACTGCAAAACATCAAGGTGGAAGGATAGTCTGCTTAGGCGGATGGAAGTCACGATTCGCACAACTGGACAACACAAGGGAGACCCTGATAATCATATATGGAATGTACGAGAGCCTTTGCATTTGCCACTCTTCATTATTTGGTAAAGGTCACACGGCAGCAGGTCTGCCCCAGGCTTTTCTCATGACAACAAGATCCCTGCAAGTTGCAGAATTACCATTCACTCTGAGCCATTGGCCACACTGGGGCCCTGGACCAGAATCCCAAATTACACAAGGAAGCCAGACTAGGCCCCAACAAATTTTCTAATTTGACATTAATGTGAGGATAGGATGCTTCACCCCAGGAGTAATTCCAATGACAAATTAGAGATCTTTACAGTAAAAACTAACTTTATTCAAAAACACAGATTAAGTATAACTCTAACAAAAATGAAGTAACTTAACTCTTAACAGTTGAACAAATGAAAGGAAACAACCCTAATTTCTAACTTTTCACTCTTTCAGTTCCAAATAAGCAGCATTCTTCTTACAGACTCAAAAACCACTTTAAATACAGTTAGCAACCATCAGTATATTTGCTGTAAAGAGTGTAAACAGCCTTGAAGCTTTCAGAGTGATTTTGTGGAGAGAGCAGCTTGCAAACCTCTGTCTTTAAACAAACCCCAGCCAGAACTGAAAGCTGTTGTTCTGCTGCAACCCTAGCTCCTCCCGTTAACTGGAGCCCCTGGAGAAAACCCATGCAGACACTGGGAGAATGCACAGAATGGGCTGGAATCAAACCCACGTCCCCGGCGCTGTGCGGCAGCAGTGCTAACCGCAGTGCCACCATGCTGCCCATGATGCTGCCTGACTGCCAGAAAATGTTTCAATCACCCTTTTATGTTAGTTGTCAGGCCTTTCTCAGACTGTTTCACTTCCCCTCTGAACTTTTTAAATTTAGCTTAGGTCTCACTTTTATTATTAACATAATATCTATCATTGTTATGTATCGGCTAGTAGTTACCACAAAGAAGAAGAGTAATGAGTTGCCACACGAGTGGGTTGTGGTAAAACACATTGCAGGTTTATTAAGAAGATGTTGCTTATTCCAGGCCTAAGATAGAAGAGCCACAAAACCTTGTGAATCTCTCTGCTTACGTCTCTACAGATCACGTGATGTTATACCAGAAGAGATACAACCAATTTAAATACATATCAATTATACATAGAGATCATACTAGAGAGTTCTGGCTGTTGTCATACTGCTCCCCCTCATGTGCTAGTAACTTGACTGTACCTAAACATTTTAAAGGCAGCCTATTGTTCCATTTCAGTTTTGACTGCCAATCTTTGATTCCAATTTACCCAGGATCATTCTCAATCCATTGAAATTGGCCTTCCCCTATTGAAATATTTTGCTCTAGATTGCTCCTTGTTCTTTCCCATAGAGAATCTAAACATTATGATACAAGGAACACTGTTCACTAAATGATCCCCCCTTGATTCATTTGACCTACCTCATTCCCCCAGAACCAAGCCTGGTAATGCCCCCTCCCTCATTGGGCCAGAAAAAACTGTTGGTGAAAATCAGTAACTCTTGCCACTTTCTATCCATTTGCTCTATGACCATGCCAGTGTATAGAAGGAAAATTAAAATCTCCCATTACCGTTACATTATGGACCTTTCACCATTCTGCAATTTCCCTGTAAATTTGCTCCTCTACATCTTTGCCAAGAATTATTCACCTAAAGGAGCAGCACTGCCACCGCACAACGCCAGGGATCCAGGTTCAATTCCTGGCTTGGGTCACTGTCTATGGGGAGTTTGCACATTCTCCCCTTGTCTGCATGGATTTCCTCCGGGTGCGTTGGTTTCCTCCCACAGTCCAAAGATCTGTGGGTTAGGTTGAGTGGCCATGCTAAATTGCCCCTTAGTGTCCCGGGATGTGTGGGTTAGAGGGATTAGCGGGGTAAATGTGTGGGGTGCTGGGGATAGGGCCTGGGGTGAGGTTATGGTTGATGCAGACTCGATGGGCTGAATGGTTGCACTCTGCACTGTACATTCTATTATATAGTAATACACCCAGCAGCCACTCTCTAGTTTAACTTGGTAGCTGAAATGGGGGGAGATGGTGGCACGGTGGCAATATCACTGGCATCGTAATCCAGAGGCCCAGGCTAATGCTTGGGGGCAGTGGTGGGCAACCTGCGGCATGGGGGCCACATGCGGCCCATCTGACTTCTGAGTGTGGCCTCTGAGGCATTTTAGAGTCATATTTTGTTAACCATTGCCCACGGATAGGGTTGCCACATTCCGCCGATTTCTGTCCACGTAGTTTCTTTCCCACCAGTATGACTGAAGTGATTTGAACGTAAAGCAAGGGCCACTGATGTGAGGCACATACTGATTGCTCACAACATTGACTGCGAGAGCCATTTACTCCCTCTGCATTCAAAGCATAAAGATTTCCTTTGTATTTACCATTTGCAGTTGATGATAGTTCTATTAATATATGAATGTTTAAGCATTTTCTCAAACTCATTATGAAATATTTGGCATGTATTAAATATATTTGATCTTATTCATGGGATCATGGTTAGTGAACAAGCTCGATTTCAACCCTGTGGCCCACTGAGACGAAGGAGGGCCACTCATGCAGCTCACTCACTCGCTGAGGTTGCACATCACTGCTCTGGGGACATGGGTTCAAGATCCACCTTGGCAGCTGGCGTAATTAAAATTCAATTATTAAATCTCAATAATGGTAACCATGACAACTATCATCAATTGTTGTAGTAACCCATCTGGTTCACGAATATCCTTCAGGGAAGGATATTTACATTCTTACCTGCTCTGGCCTACCTGTGACACTAGACCTACAGCAATGTGGTTGCCTCTTAACTGCCTTCAGAAATGGCCCAGCAAGCCACTCAGTTGAAAGGGCAATTAGGGACGAGCAACAAATGAGGGCTTTACCAATGACGCCCAAATCTGATGGAAGAATTCAAAGCAGAAGAGTGCAAAATAAAGGCGTCATGACTGCTATCAGGGTAGCAGGCGTTCCCCAGCAAGATACATTGGTGATCTCAGATCCAACTGTACATCCAGGGAGTGGAACTCTTTAAGATAATGGTGCACCTCAGCGTTTAGATTCATCCGTAAAGCAACATGTGTACAATCAATGGCAGCCTCCACCATGGGGAAGCCTGCCATCCTCTCAAAACTAAGTAGATGCTTTGCTTCTTTCTGGTTAGAGGAAGTCATGAATTCCCATCTCCAGTCATAAAGAGTGTCAGTCACCTCTCTGATGCAGCTGTGGATCACCGATTGGGAAATGTTACATATGTTGCCTGCTCCAGTCTGGAAGAATCCCAACCAGAAGAAATTAACAACCGCGGTCACCTTCACTGGCAGTGCCAGACTGCCCCTGCTCTGAGATTGCAACTCTAGTTGCAAGAGTTGGCAGAGTTCTGTGAGCACCCCCTTCATAAAATGCAAATGATGCATTTGCATTTTAGACACACACAATGCTCCTGGTTAAGGTGACACTGAGAGATGTGCACCCCATTTTTCCTCATAGAACCACTAAATAGAGCATCTCACCCAGACCCTATTCCCTTAACCCCACGTATTAGCATGGCCAATCAACCTACCCTGAATATCTTTGGGTTGTGGGAGGAAACAGGAGCATCCGGAGGAAACCCACGCAGACACAGGTAGAGTGTGCAAACTCCACACCGACACCGAGGGTTAAGCATAGGTTAAAGAGGTGTGAATTGTCTCCAGCCAGGACAGTTAGTGAGATTTTGAAAGCCCAGGCAAGTCGTGGGGGTTGCAGATGGTGTGACATGAACCCAATATCCCAGCATCTCACGTGAGAACACCATCCACCAGGTACACGGTACATACTCTTGCGACTCAGTCCACATTGTCTACCTGATGCAGGAAAGGATGTCCTGAGGCATGGTATATTGGCGAGACCATGCAGACGCTATGACAATGGATGAATGGACACTGCTCAACAATCACCAGGCAGGAGTGTTCTCTTCCTGTCGGGAAGACTTCAGCAGTCACGGGCATTCAGCCTCTGATCTTCTGGGAAGCGTTCTCCAAGGTGGCCTTCATGACACATGACAACGCAGAATTGCTGAGCAGAAGCTGATAGCCAAGTTCCACACACATGAAGACGGCCTCAACCGGGATCTTGGGTTCATGTCACACTATCTGTAACCCCCACAACTTGCCTGGGCTTGCAAAATCTCACTAACTGTCCTGGCTGGAGACAATACACACCTCTTTAACCTGTGCTTAACCCTCTCTCCACTCATATTGTCTGTACCTGTAAAGACTTGATTACTTGTAAAGATTTGCATTCCAATCATTATCTTGCAAATTGAGTCTGTGTCTATGTATGCCCTGTTTGTGAACACAACTCTTCACTCACCTGAAGAAGGAGCAACACTCCGAAAGCTTGTGCTACCAAATAAACCTGTTGGACTTTAACCTGGTGTTGTGAGACTTCTTACTTTCTTGTATAGGTCAGGGTCACCTGACTTGAATGTCTCAGACCTAGACTTCAGCAAGCAGTGGATATCCCTATTCATCCATGGTTTCTGGTTGGGAAACACACGGATTTGCTTCTTTGACACACACTGCTGCCTCACAGTGCCAGGGACACGGCTTCAATTCCAGGCTTGGGTCGCTGTCTGTGTGGGTTTCCTCCGGGTGCTCCGGTTTCCTCCCACAATCCATAGATGTGCGGGTTAGGTGGATTGGCCATGCTAAATTGCCCCTAACTGTCAGGGGGACTTGCTAGGGTAAATGCATGGGGTTATGGGGGGTGGGGTTGGGTGGGATTGTGGTCGGTGCAGACTCGATGGACAGAATGGCCTCCTTCTGCACTATAGGATTCTATGATTCTATGAACAAGGACCAATTATTACAGTCTTTAGTCTCGCCAGCACATTATACAACAAATACCACTGTATCAAATATGGCAGCAACATTGTGTTGTCTCCTGGAAGGCCTGGAGAAATATTTCGGAACTGAAGCATCTCGGATATAATTGTTTGGGGGTTTATGAACAAAGAAATTTGATTTGTTTTTCTTTCAATTGTTATTAAAGTCAGGTTCTAGTTACCCAGAGGCCAAAAAAATAATAGAGAGTACTTTAAATGACCAGCTCAGCAGTGCACTGTGCTTATTGGACATGATATTTGCAATTAATTTCTGAGTAACCTCTTAATATTAGATTTGATGATGTCCTTAAACAACTTTAACAACTGTCCATCTTGTTATTATTCAGAAAAGTGCCCAACTGAGACAGTTGCAAGAAAATTGTAACAATGCTAGCTTCGTAAGTAAACCTACCAAAATTAATTATTAATAATTATTGATGTTAATATTAGTTATTGTGCCAATTTGATTTTGAATCTATTGGCAATCTCTCGTGGCCACTGGTGAGTTTGTGCATTCAGCACAATCCTTTTCCATTTACATCAGCAACCAAATCCAAGTTATCCTTCTTCCTGCATTGCATCCATGTTCTTGAATGTTCTAGAAAAGCACGTTTGACAATGTGGTGGCATGACAGGAGGTTGAGGGGTGACCTGATAGAGGCTTGTAAGATTATGCGTGGCATGGACAGACTGGATAGTCAGCTGCTTTTCCCTAGGGTTGAAAAGTCAAGTACTAGGGGACACAGGTTTAAGGTACTTGGGGAGAAGTTTAGAGGAGATGTGCGAGGTATGTTTTTTACACAGAGGGTGGTGAATGTCTGGAACGCGTTGCCCGGGGAGGAGGTGGGAGCAGGTACTTGCGGCATTTAAGGGGCATCTAGATGAATGCATGAATAGGATGGGAATGGAAGGATATGGACTCTGTAAGTGCATACGATTTTAGTTTAGGCAGGCATCATGATCGGCGCAGACTTGGAGGGCCGAAGGGCTTGTTCCTGTGCTGTACTGTTCTTTGTTCTTCCTTTTCTAAGGGTACAGGAGGTGAAACTGGCTAACCCCTCAAAAAGAGCACAAGCATCCCAGTGTAAACTTAACTAGTGTCCTTTGATTGCATTGTGGGCAGCACAGTAAGCCTGTGCTGCCTGCTGCTTTATATGATTGCTGCATGCAGCCCATACAGCAATGTTGAGGCTGTATGCATCAGCAGAGGACCCAATATCACAAGTGGCTAAGACAACCTGGTAGAATCCTATATCTCTGCAACAGGGAGGCGATGGCTTAGTGGTATTATTGCTAGACTATTAATCCAGAAACTCAGCTAATGTTCTGGGGACCCGGGTTCGAATCCCGCCACGGTAGCTGGTGGAATTTGAATTCAATTAAAAATATCTAGAATTAAGAATCTACTGATGACCATGGAACCATTGTTGATTGTCGGAAAACCCATCTGGTTCACTAATGTTCTTTAGGGAAGGAAATCTGCCATCCATACCTGGTCTGGCCTACATGTGACTCCAGAACCATAGCAATGTGGTTGACTCTCAACTGCCCTCAGGCAACTAGAGATGGGCAATAAATGCTGGCCAGTCAGCAAGGCCCAAGTCCCATGAATGAATAAAAAAAAAGAGAGGTGCATAGCGGCTGCAAGATGAGGTGGGAGTCATTTGAAAACTGAATCTGATAGTTTCACAATAGCTATAAATGTGAGGAAGCATGCACCAAAATCTTCAAAAACTCTGCTGAAGATCTCTAGGTGGAAATACTAGAGGTCTTGGTGGAAAAGGTGGAGAGGAGAAGAGTTGTCTGGTATTTCCAGGGTGGCGGAATTGCAAGAGGTTCCTCCAGATAGATGGAAACAAATAGTGCTAGAAGTCATTGTCAGTTGTGCTTTTCCCAGAACATGGATGCAATGCAGGAAGGAGTTTAACAATCTCACTTAAGTTGTCAAGGTCAATGAGTTCATAGAATCCATAGAATCCCTACAGTGCAGAAGGAGGCTATTCAGCCCATCGAGTCTGACCACAATCCCACCCAAGCCCTATTCCCGTAACCCCACATATTTACCCTGCTAATCCCCTGATTCTAGGGTCAAGTTAGCATGGCCAATCCACCTAACCCGCACATCTTTGGACTGTGGGAGCAAACTGGACGACCTGGAGGAAACCCACACAGACACGGGAAAAATGTGCAAACTCCACACGGACAGTGACCCAAGGCTGGAATTGAAACCAGGTCCCTTGCGCTGTGAGGCAGCAGAGTTAACCACTGTGCCACCATGCCACCCTTCAAATCTTCAAATGATATATTCAGCTAACTATACTATATGGTTTCATCTACCGCTATTTTCGGCATCATCATCCACCTGCCAACAATCTCTATCTATCAGACTCAACCCTAAAGTGCAAATGCTTTACCTCACCCTCATATACTTCACACTGTTATAATCTCACACTCTTAAACTCACAGCTCACACACCCTGCAGCTACTTCATAAAAACAATATCACCCACCCAAACATGTTGTATGACACTCACTGATTTCCCTTCCACTGTCTTGCAGGAGAAAGTGGCACAAACAATGGCCGGCAGGGAAGAACTGGATGAAGACCAACGTCCCTGTACTTTTTACCCCATGGAGGAGATGATGCTGACCAGGGACATCGCTGCCAGGACTGAAGCAATGAATGACGAGGGTATTTCAACTGTCTCTCTACCCACTTCTCCTTTATCCTACAGTATTCTCTGTCTTAGAAGCTACTGATGGAGTCAGCGCATGCTACTTGCTGTTTAATTGGGCGGCATGGTGGCACAGTGGTTAGCACTGCTCCCTCACAGTGCCAGGGACCCAGGTTCGATTCCCGGCTTGGGTGTGTTGCCCGGGTGCTCCAGTTTCCTCCCACAGTTTGAAAGACGTGCTGGTTAGGTGCATTGGCCATGCTAAATTCTCCCTCAGTGTACCCGAACAGGCGCCGGAGTTTGGCGACTAGGGGATGTTCACAGTAACTTCATTGCAATGTTAATGTAAGCCTACTTGTGACACTAATAAATAAATAATTTCCCCTCACTGCACCCTCACTTGATCCTCTTTCATTTCAGATGCCCAATTAATGGAAGAAATGAAGGTTGTTGGATTTATGTAATCAAGTGTTTGAACATGGCACAGACTTTTGCACTGAGCTTGGTGATTATCCTTTCCAACATGGAACTGGTGGTCACCTCTATTGGCAGACCTGTGGAACCCACCATGATGCCACATCTGATAGCTGACATCAGGGTTGGGATTCTCTGTCTGTTCCTGCCTGTGGGCTGGTCTGGTCCCACCAATGGTGAGCCCCTGCCGCGGGTTCCCCAATGGTGGAGGGTGCGAACAACAGGAAACCCCATTGACAGCGGCGGGACCAGAAGATCCCAATGCCAGCCAGCTGCCTCTGCCAGCACAAAACACACTACAGCGGAGTGGAAAATCCAGCTCCATCACATCCATCATAAGCCTGAGTACTGCAGTGGAATCTTGTCCTGTTGTATTCCAAGCTACCTTCATTGTTGCTGTGACAGCAGATCATCAATCTGCTCTCCAACACACTGCCAGAATTGCTCAGGCGAGTGGCAGTGGCTCCCTGGACCTGCATTCCTCTCTTGGGATGATAACGTTCATGCTTCACTGCTGCCATTCTGTCAGAATTTTAGTCAACCCATCAACCCAGGTTGCTGTAGCCCAGGTCGAAACGCTATAGCCTGAAGCCAGGTTTTTCAGGCTCAGACATCCTCACCATCACCCTGCAATGTCATTTGCATTCTCCTTAATTGAAGGTCAACAACTTTCCGCCACCACCCATGCTGCAGCCATTGGAGAAATACCTCATAGGAACACACACACATATCAGGAGTACACTGAAGCTGTGAAATTCCTTGTGGTTTGTGGAAATGGTCAAGTTTACGCGAGGTACACATGTGCATGTGTTCCATAGAACCCATAGTATCCTACAGTGCAGAAGGAGGCCATTCAGCCCATCAAGTCTGCACCGACCACATCTCTATCCCCATAACCCCGTACATTTACCCTAGCTAGTCCCCCTGACACTAAAGGGAAATTTAGCATGGCCAATCAACCTAACCCGCACACCTTTGGACTGTGGGAAGAAACCGGAGTACCCGGAGGAAACACATGCAGACCACAGGGAGAATGTGCAAACTCCACACAGACAGTGACCCAAGCCGGTTCAATGGCATCCTGCACATTTGGGGCCCTGCAATCCATGCATAATCTCATGCTTGTTGCATCGACTTGTGTCTTGCAAGAGGGAATGAGATGATGTTGCCTCTCTATGCATAGTGGCCTCTCTTGTGCAACAGTGCGCTGCAAACTGTGAGATGTTGCTTATATCTGCAGCAACAACCTAGATGGAGCCAGAAAAATAAAGGTTTAGAGCCACAGTCACCTTGACAACAATAGGCAATGCAGTAGCTGCTCTGATTGGTGGATCCTGTTGTGTCCGTAGCTATTGACAGGTTTCAATCGCCATCTCTTTAAGAAAGTGAAGACATTGGTCCTCACTGAAACTCTGCTAAGAAAATTGTTCACAAAAGAATCTCGAAAGATATCGGCCAGAACTTTCCGGCCAACGGGATTCTCTGCTCTCGCTGCAGTGAACGGAGATTTGGCTGAGCACCAAATTCTCTGTCCTCGCTTGTGTGGCGGGGTGTGAATGGTCATAAAACTCCCCCCTGTAGTCTCCTACTGTGAACCTTTCTTCGCCTCCTACTCTCTCATTTAGCTGATTATCTGCTCAGTGTAAGTTTTGTTCATTGTCCCGGTCATGCTCAATTCCAAGAGGAGCATTTACCAGACCATCTGTGTCTGGAAGAAACTTGCCTCAACACAAGCTTTGAAAAGAACTAAAAAGGACTTCTGCACGAACCAGAGTGCTCCCTGTAGATTATTGAATCTTTTCCAAGTATAGGAAAGTTTTCAAACACATAATTTGCATGTTGCTGATTGTGATTGCTTGTGCATGCACACTGCAATATCCTGAGTGCTACAGAGTCTAATTGCCCCCACACAGATTCATGCTGGTTTTGCAAAGACCCTGGCTACCCTCTAATAATCCAAAAGCAAATGTCCTTTCTATGTAAGCCAAGACAATGAGGCCAGAACTCTACCACTTCACCCGCCACGGAAATCGGCACGGGCGAGAGTCCGACAAGGTAAATCTCCAATGACCTCGGGCGGGAATTTCCAGTTGAGCGAGGCCATAAATTCCTGCCCGAGGGAGGCCATAAAATCCTGCCCTGAGTATTTGTTCCAACATCAGGCACCACTGGGTATTCCCCATGGTGGGAGGGCGTGTGTTTTTCTGTGTGAGCCTGCTCCACCTTTCGATAAGATCGTGGCTGATCTGATCTTTGCCAAACTCCATTTTCCTGCCTGTTCCCCATAAACCTTGACTCCCCTCTTGTGGAAGAATCTGTCTATCTCAGCCTTGAATATATTCAATGACTGTGCTTACACAGCTCTGTCAGTAAGAAATTTCAAGATTCATGACTTTCTGAGAGAAGAAATTCCTCCTCACCTCAATGTTAAATGGGTAATCCCATATTCTGAAGCTATGCCCCCAAGTTCAAGATCTCTGTAACATTGCCCATCTCTACTCCTACCTCAGATCATCCTAAATTAATTGACAGAAGTATAAAACAGTAACATCGTGGTAATGTCATTAGACTAGTAATTCAGAGGCCGCAGTAATGTGACTATGAACATGATCACTGATGTCCATCAGGGAAGGGAATCTGCCATCATTACCTGGTCTGGCCTACATGTGACTCCAGACCGACAGCAATGTGGTTGACTCTTAAATGCCCACTGAAGTGGCCTAGCAAGCCAAGGGCAATTAGAGGTGAGAAATAAATCCCTAATTTGCAGCACAGTGGCACTGTGGTTAGCACTGCTGCCTCACAGTGCCAGGGACCCGGGTTCAATTCCCAGCTTGAGTCACTGCCTGTGCGGAGTTTGTACATTCTCCCCATGTCTGCTATGGTTTCCTCCGGGGCTGCGGTTTTCTCCCACAATCTGAAAGATGTGCTGGTTAGCTGCATTGACCCGAACAGGCGCCGGAGTGTGGCGACTAGGGGAATTTCACAGTAACTTCACTGCAGTGTTAATGTAAACCCTACTTGTGACTAATAAATAAACTTTACCTCAAATGCTGGCCTTGGCATCGACACCCACATCCCATGAAATAATTTCTTAAAGCTAATCTAAAAGGAATTTGAAAGAACAATCATTTCATTAAATGAGCTGAAATGGATTTAACATGATTGTCCCAAGTTTCCTAAAATATCATGACAAAATAACCATCTCAACTTTAGCACCACTGGGCTTTATATAGTTTATCAAAGCTGTCGCAACACTACAGCACAATGTGCTAATGTTCGTAACACACATAATGTAGATTAATAAATATTTAGCTTTTTTCCCTGCAGACAGTGATCTTACCAATGGTTGCCACAATTAAATGCCATGCATAATTTGACAAAATAAATGCATTTTACCACGTAAATCAACAAGCAGTGTTTTGATAGCTAATTGACTGAACGGTTTACGGAATATTACAGCTTGTATATATTTTTTACGATGGATAATTGTTGAAACAGTAATTAAAGACAACGTTCAGGCCATGATTTCACTTACACTGACAATAAGTTCAAATTCCAAATCTTACGTTTTCATGTAAGCTTTTTGAATCAGAACATTATATTGAAATCGCTTCTGAATATAAATATTTCACTCAAAACATTTAAAAAAGCCCTTATCTAGCATTCAGCACTTTCAGCATGTGTGATAACCCCCACGAGGTCCATGGGGAATCACTGACTGATCTCCCTGTGGGGTTCATTGAGTATGAGTTCCCCTGGTAACAGGCAGTGGCCAGCACAGCTGGAATTCGTTACCTGAGCCTTTCATAAGGCAGGCCCAGGACTGGGCCTGCTGAACTGTTGTCCCAGGCTGGGACTAGTATGTGTGTGCACCACGGTGGTGGTTCACCTTGCATTCTGTAATAAACTATGTTCCTTTCCAGTCAGGCTTTCTGACTTATTACTGCATGCTGCCTTTTTTTTTAAGTATCTTCTCTTGCCCCTGTTACATTATTCTGTGAAATGGTTATGGCATGGTCAAATTTCTAGCCCGGTAAGTACTATGCGAAAACATGATAACTTAAGGAATAAACTGAGTCCTCAGTGCAATACCAAAGGTCATTGTCTAATTATGCCTCAATGTCAAGACATTCAATGTCAAATTGTGGAAGAAAATCATTCATAGCTAATTAGCGAAGAACAGTGGATGGGAAATCTTACTGGTGCCTTTATTGTCATTTAATTACCATCCATATGGGATGTCATGGCTCATTTGAGCACTTTCTGAGGCGCACTATGATCTATGTCTCGTGTGAGGATTATATACACCTTCAATGCCTGACCATACCACAGTGGCTGCCTTGTCATTTATTTCACTGCAGGTACCATGAAGCTGAAGTATTATTCATGACTTCAGAAAAAAGTCTTTGCTAAAAAGTGAAAAAGTCATTGCTAATTTCTCCACATGATAAATCCCAAAATGTTTTCTGTGCTAAATGTGCATGCATGTAAGGGGAATGCATGAGACATTTCAGTGTTGTAACACTAATAGGGAAAAATAGCATCGAGATAAAGACATATTTCCCCTGTCATGATGAGGCATAATTATGTGATTCATTCCTGCAAGGCGACTTCAGAGTTATCAGCTAGGACAATATTTATTTATTAGTCACAAGTAGGCTTACATTAACACTGCAATGAAGTTACTGTAAAAGTCCCCCAGTCGCCACACTCCGGCACCTGCTTGGGTACATTGAGGAAGAACTTAGCACAGCCAATGCATCTAACCAGCACGTCTTTCGGACTGTGGGAGGAAACCGACGCACCCGGAGGAAACCTACACAGACACGGGGAGAATGTGTAAACTCCACACAGTCACCTGAAACCGGAATTGAACCCGGGTCCCAGGCACTGTGAGGTAGTGGTGCTAACCACTGTGCCACCATGCCGATAGGAAGTTTCAAGTGTAGGTGATAGTTACATTACCATGTTGATGATGTGAAGAATAACCACCCTCACACATTTATTCTCATGCTCCTTTTTGCTGGCAACTATCCTTGGCTCCCTCCCATTTGTCACCTACATGCTGTACCTTGGAAACATTAACCAGAAAGACAAACTTACATTTTACATGTGTGCCGATGACGCTCGGCTCCAGTTCATCTCCACCTCTCCCAACCCATGCGCCATCTCTGGTTTATCATGCCGCTAGTGTGATAACCAATACTGGATTAGCAAACATTTCCACCAACTAAACATTGGGAAGATCAAAGTCATTGGGGTAGATTGTATGGTTGCAGAGATTGTCCACAACCCTCCTGCTATTCACTGGCTGAAAAGCCTGTTTGCACCACGCCAACCAGAACCCCGACTGCCCCATATCGATAAGAGACTGGGAGCAGACTTAATTAGGTCAGAGTGAGACTTCCACCCCTGTATCTGGGAGGAAGTCCTGCCTGGAATTCTGCCAATCAATCTGATTGATTCGCAGCTCTGTAGTCCCAGCAGCACCGGGAGTGAGTAGTGGCCGCAGCTGGAACTACAAGCAGTCCCCGAGAGGAAGTGTCCTGAGTCCCAGAGGTCAGACCCCACCAAAGAGGAGGAAGGTGGGGTGGGGGGGGGGGGGGGGGGCACTGTGTATTAGAGACCATAAGGGTTAGGGTTAATTCTTGTAATTCTGATGAGGAGGGGGTGGAGGGGTGGTGGTTACTCCCAAGTGCACCCAAGTTGGTCTCTAGGCACACAAAGGAGGTAGCCCCTTGTTGCCCAACATCAGCCCTCACAGTGAAAGCTGTTGGGCTAACTGTCTTGCTTCTGCTCGCTCCTCCTGCATGGAGCAGCAGAGGTGGAATCAGGCCTTCAAATGGCCATTAACTGATGCCATCCCACACACTACAATATGGGTGAAAGGTCAGAGGTGGTGAATGGAGGGTGGTGGGCAAGCCTTTTGTTTTATGAAACACCGCCCCCACCCCACCCCCACACCCCCCCCCCCCCCACCCCTCACCCCGGCTTTCAAATTTGCTGGCAAGAGACAATGAAATTCACCCCCATAGTCTTTGTTTCCCACCATGAATTCCACTCCCTTGTTACTGGCCCCTCCCTCACCCTATTTATTGTCTGAGTTTGACAGTTCACAACTTGGCACACTGTTGATCCTGTGATGGATTTCCGACAGCACATCTCCCCCATTACCAAAATCCCCTCCACCTCTGTAATACACCCCCAATCTCCATGTCTGCCTCAGCTCGTCCGCTGCTGAAACCCTCATCTATCTCACCCTCCATGGATCGCCAGTTTGGTGTAGTGGAGAGACTTGTGCCTTGAGTGATGCTGCCAGGAGCTCCTTGTTTCTGGTAATGGCCACCCAGGGCAGCAAGATCAAGGGAAGTGCCAGACATAATGTTGCCCAAAATCTCCTCAACGCACAACAGACAAAGGAAGACTGTGCAGCTACACGATGCTGTGGGCCATCGGCAGCAACAGAATTGTACTCAATCACATGGTCCAGCAATTCTACCATTCCACCAAACCAATGGATCAATCCTGGTTCAATGAAAAGTACAGAAGAGCTTGGCAGGCACAGCAACCTTACTCACAGCATACTTAAAAGTGAAGTGGTGAAGTTACAACACAAGACTACTTGCAGGAGAAACAGTGGAAACAGCATGTGATAGACAAAATGCTGAGCGATCCCACCAACAACAGATCTAGTCTAAGCTCTGCAGTCCTGCTCCACACGGTCATGAATGGGGGTGGACAATTAAACAACAGAGAGGATGAGGAACCTCCACCAATTCTCCGATGGGAGAGCCCAACACATCAGCAATACTGAAGCATTTACAACCATCTTCAGCCAGAAGTGCCAAGTGGATGATTCATCTTGACCCCCCACCACCCCCCCCTCACCCCACCCTACCTCATGAAGTCCCCAAAATCTCAGATGCCAGTCTTCAGCAAATTGAGCTCGTTCCATTTGACATCAAGAAATAGTTGAAGTCATGGGGTGCTGCAAAGGCTCTGGGTCCCGCCAAAAATACTGAAGACTTAAAAACTAGCTGCACCCCCCCAAGCCAAGCTGTTCCTGTACAGCCAAAACACTGCCATCCACCTGACAATACGGAATTTGCCCAGGTAAGTCCTGACCACAAAAAGCAGACAGGCCCAATTACTGACCCAACAGCCTCCTCTCGATCATCAGCAAATTGATGGAAGGTGTCGTGGGCAGTGCTATCGAGCTGCACTAACTCACCAATAATCTACTCACTGACGCTCAGTGTCTGCTGAAAGCTTTTGTGCATTTTATCGATGGATATGAATGCTAAACAAAAGAAGGATATCAATTGGGACCCGTTTCTCAAGCTTAAACAAACACATATAACATTTTACAAGCGTCCCAGAGGATTCAGTTGAATCAGGAAAGAGATAAAAGGCTGAGCGAAGGGAAGTTTTTGATTGGATAGGTTTTTCAGGTTTAATACTGGCAGCAAAATCTATTTTGTACGACATCAAGAATCTGAGCAGTCACGAATAACTGATGTAAGTGAAGATATTTATTTCAGAATATCACTTGATTTATTTTTGGAGACAGCATAATTTTTCCTCAAGAAATTAAATGGGTGGAGTAGACAGGGTGGTCTGTAATGGAATGTGTTCTTAGGGGAAGGCCAGACTTACTGGATTGAATATTATTGATTGGTAAACCCAGACATAGACAGAACTATGAATAATGATCTGCTGGGAGAGTTTGAGGACCAAAAGTCAAAATTAAAATGCAGAATCTGATAGGTAATAATCTCTTGATTATTACCCGAGGCCCAAATGATCAAACAGATTCGAAGATTATGTGCTTGACTGAAACAGTGGTGTGGGAGGCAGGTGTTTCAAATCCTGGACATCAGCATCAGTTGTGCAGGAAGAAGGAGAGATTTAGTTGGAATGGGTTCCACTTAAACTAGGCCAGGACCAGCGTCCCAGGATAAATGGGTCATTATCAGGTTGGCAAGCTGTAACCAGAGTGCTACAGGGATCAGTGTTAGGGCCTCAACTATTTGCAACCTATATTAATGACTAGGAAGTGCATTGTAACCAAATTTGCTGATGTTACAAAGATCGGCAGAAAAGCAAACTCTGAGGAGGATAGAGTCTGCAAAGGGATGTAGAAAGGTTAAGTGAGCAGGCAAAAATTTAACAGATGGAACATAATGTGGGAGAATTTGAGGTTGCCCACTTTTGGAAGGAAGAATAGAAAAGCAGGGTATTCCCTCAGTGAAGAGAAATTACAGAATGCTGCAGAAGATTCCTTGTACATGAATCCCAAAAAGTCAGTATTGTTATGGTTCAGGTCAGAAACTCCAAAGTGTTTTATAGAGCCCGCCCGAATCATACGTTTTGCCTCTTGAATTTGGCTAGGATAAGCATGATATGTTTCACTTCAGGTATGATTCAAATGACCCATTAGGGAGCTCTTATCAAACAAAGTTTATTTAAGAATATAGTTAACATGTATGGGAAGAAAATTGGCAATAACTTTTACCAATTACAAATAAAAACAAAACAACTACGATAATGTATAATCCTTAATGAATATAGGAACAATCCCAATCAAACCAAAACCTTCCATCGACAAAATTCTTTAAACAAGTTCGACACGGCAAAGTCTAATGCTCACGTGATACTGGAATTGTGACCTTTGGTTGGAAATTGAAAACTCTCAGTCTTGTAAGTTCTAGTAGTCCTCTTGATACATCCAGAACAGTTTGAAGTCAGAACAGCTTCCCAGGACCCCAGGTAGACTCTGGTCAAGCCACCAAAGGCAGATTTTCTACTCCAGGAAGGTTTTCAGCTATTTCCACAGAATTTCCAAAACCAGGGGGAGAGAAAGAGAGAAAAACACTTCTTTTCAGCTTGATGTCCCTTCTAAAAAACTAAACTCAACTGCAGTCAAACAGAAAATGAAACTTTAAACTCAGTGGAAAGGGAAGAAAAATGTCCAAAAATACATGACCGACCTCCTAACAATGCAGGATCATAAAACAAGAGTTATAATCAACAGACCACATTTAAGCTGCTGAAGTAGCAATAAAATGACCCCTCGTAGACAACTTGGCAGCAATGAAACCAAACTGAAAAAGGTCAGCTGATAACTGCAGAGAACAGGATTTACTAAAGTCACAGTATGCAGGTAAACCAAGTAATTAGGAAGACAAATGGAATGTTAGCTTTTATTGCAAGGGGAATGGAGTGTAAAAGTAGAGAAGTCTTGCTAGAACTGTAGAAGGCATTTGTGAGACATCTTTTTTAATATGTTTATGGGATGTGGGTGTCACTGGCTGGGCCAGCATTTATCGCTCATCCTTAATTGTCCTTGACAAGATGATGGTGAGCTGCCTTCTGGATCCACCACAGTTCATGTAGTGTAAGTTCACTCACAGTGCTGTTAGTGTGGGACTTCCATGATTTTGACCCAGCGTCAGTGAAGGAATGATGATATAATTGATGTCAGGACAGGGTGTGGCTTTGATGGGAACTTGCAGGTGGTGGGGTTCTCGAGCAGCTGATGCCCTTGTCCTTCAAAATGGGAGGTCACGGGTTTGGAAGGTGCTATTGAAGGAACCTTGGTGAACCTGCAGTGAATCTGGTAGATGGTACCCACTGCTGCTACTGTGCATTGTCTTGGAAGGAGTAAATGTTTAAGGGTTGTCAATGATAGGGTTGTCAATGTTGGAATCCTGTTAGAATGAAGTGCATGCTTAAGTTTGAAATTGAGAGCAGCTGTTACTAATGGGGAAAGACTATAGAATTATTTTTAAGTATATAAGGACCATTGTACATCAGTGTAGGGGAAAAGAAAAGGGGGATCTGTGCTCTGTGGTCTTGTGAATAAATCAACATTAAGGAAAAGATTGGCAGGTTTCAGATTCATCCTTTACCCAATAAATGTAGAGTGACTTTAACAGGATACAATCAAATTTTGCTCTGAATGGTGTTGAGCTTATTGAGTTTTGTTGAAGCTACACTCGTCCAGGCAAATGGAAAGTATCCTATCACACTCCTACAAAATTGGCTTGATGACAGAAGACAGAATGATTGTCGAGGGTTGTTTTTCAAACTGGACCCAGTGGTGTGCTTCTGGGATCGGTGTTGGGTCCACTGTTATTTGTCATTTATGTTAATGATTTGAATGAGAATTTAGGAGGAATGAGTAGTAAGTTTGCAGATGACACCAAGATTGGTGGCATAGTGGACAGTGAAGAAGGTTATCTTGGATTGCAATGGGATCTTGATAGGGGAGTCTAAAACTTGGGCCAATGGGCTGATGAATGGCTGATGGAGTTCAATTTAGATAAATGCGAGGTGACGCATTTTGGTAGATCGAACCAGGGCAGGACTTACTCAGTTAATGGTAGGACATTGGGGAGAATTACAGAACAAAGAGATTCAGGAGTACATGTTCATAGCTCATTGAGAGTGGAGTCACAGGTGGACTGGGTGATGAAGAAGGCATTCGGCATGTTTGGTTTCATTGTCAGAACATTGAATACAGGAGTTGGAATGTCTTGTTGAAATTGTACAAGACATTGGTAAGGCCACACTTGGAATACTGTGTACAGTTCTGGTCACCCTATTATAGAAAGGATATTATTAAACTAGAAAGAGTGCAGAAAAGATTTACTACAATTCTAACAGGACTTGATGGTTTGAGTTATAAGGAGAGGCTGGATAAACTGGGACTTTTTTCTCTGGAACTTAGGAGGCTTAGGGGTGATCTTATAGAGGTCTATAAAATAATGAGGGGCACAGATCAGCTTGATAGTCAATATCTTTTCCCAAAGGTAGGGGAGTCTAAAACTAGAGAGCGTAGGTTTAAGGTGAAAGGGAAGAAATATAAAAGTGTCCAGAGGGGCAATTCTTTCACACAGAGGGTGGTGAGTGTCTGGAACAAGCTGCCAGAGGTAGTAGTAGAGACAGGTACATTTTTGTCTTTTAAAAAGCATTTAGACTGTTACACGGGTAAGATGAGTATGGAGAGATATGGGCCAAACATGGGCAATTGGGACTAGCTTAGTCGTTAAAGAAAAAGGTGGCATGGACAAGTTGGGCCGAAAGGACTGTTTCCATGCTGTAGACCTCTATGACTCCTGACGTGTGCTTTGTAAAAGACGGATACACTTGTGGAGCCAGGTGAATTATCTGCCACAGAATTCCCAGCCTCTAATCTGCTCTTGTAGCCACAGTATTTAGATGGTTGGAGCACTTCAGTTTCTGTCAATGGTTATCCCTAGGATGTTGATAGTGGGGGATTCAATGATGGTAATGTCTTTGATTGTCAAGGAGAGATGGTTTGATTCGCTTTTGTTGGAGATGGTCCTTGTCTGACATGTGCGTGCCACAAATATTGCTTGTCATTTATCCGCCCAAGCCTGAATGTTATCCACGTTTTGCTGCACATGACTACAAACTCTTTCAGTGCTTGAGGACTTAGGAATGGCACTGAGCTATGTGCAAATATCAGCAAACATCCCCAGTTCTGACCTTATGATGGAGGAAAGGTCACTGATGAAGCAGCTGAAAGTGGTAGGTTCTAGGGCACCACCTTGAGGATCTCCTGCTGCAATGTCTAGGGACTGAGATGATTGACCTCCAACAACCACAACTATCTTCCTTTATCATGGAATCATGGTTTTACAGCACAAATAGAGGCCCTTTGGTCCATTGTGTCTGCGCCTGCCATCAAGCATCTATCAATTCTAATCCCATTTTCAAGCACTTGGTCCATAGCCTTGTATGCTATAGCATTTTAAATGCTCATCTAAATACTTCTTAAATGTTGTGAGGGTTCCTGCCTCTACCACCCTTTCAGGCAGTGAATTCCTGATTCCCACCACCCTCTGGGTGAAAATGTTTTCCCTCAAATCCCCTCTAAATCTCCCGCCCCTTACTTTAAATCTTTGCCCCCTGATTATTGATCCCTCTACTAAGGAGAAGCATTCCTTCCGATCTACCCTAACTATATCTCTCGTAATTTTGTACACCTCAATCGGGTCCCCCCCTCAGCCTTCCCTGCTCTAGGGAGAAAAACGTCAGCCTAACTAGCCTTTCTTCATAGCTGAAGTGCTCCAGCCTAGGCAACATCCTGGTGAATCTCCTCTGCACCCTCTCTAGTACAATCTCACCATAGAATGATAGAATCCTACAGTGCAGAAAGAGGCCATTTGGCCCATCAAGCCTGGACCGACCACAATCCCATCTAGGCCCTATCTCTATAACCCCATGCATTTACCCTAGCTAGTCCCCCTGACACTAAATGGCAATTTAGCATGGCCAATCAACCTAAGCCGCACATCTTTGGACTGTGGGAGGAAACCGGAGCACTTGGAGGAAATCCACGCGGACACGGGGAGAATGTGCAAACACCACACAAACAATACCCAAACCTTGAATTGAACCCGGGTCCCTGGTGTATGAGGCAGCAGTGCTAACCATTGTGCCACCGTGTCACCCATCATTCCTTAAGTATGGTGACCAGAACTGCACACAGTACTATAACTGTGGCCTAACATGCATTTTTATACAGTTCCATCATAATCTCCCTTCTCTTATGTTCAATGCCTCAGCTAATAAAGTCAGGAATCTCATATACCTTTTTAACCAACTTATCTACCTGTCCTGCTGTCTTTAGGGATCTTTGAACATACACTCCAAGGAGGGCTGTGACAAGTGACGTTCCTCAGGGATCAGTGCTGGGACCTTTGCTGTTTGTAATATGTAGAAATGATTTGGAGGAAAATGTAACTGGTTTGATTAGTAAGTTTGCGGACGACACAAAAGTTGGTGGATTTGCGGAGAATGATGAGGACCATCAGAGGATGCAGCAGGATATAGATCAGTTGGAGACTTGGGTGGAGAGATGGCAGATGGAGTTCAATCCGGACAAATTTGATGTAATGCATTTTGGAAGGTCTAATAAAGATAGGAAATATACAATAAATGGCAGAACCCTTAAGAGCATTGATAGGCAGAGGGATCTGGTGTACAGGTACACAGGTCACTGAAAGTGGCAACACAGGTGGAGAAGGTAGTCAAGAAGGCATACGGCATGCATGCCTTCATCGGCCAGGGCATTGAGTTTAAAAATTGGCAAGTCATGTTGCAGCTTTATAGGACCTTAGTTAGGCCGCACTTGGAATAGAGTGTTCAATTCTGGTCGCCACACTACCAGAAGGATGTGGAGGCTTTGGAGAGGGTACAGAAAAGATTTATTAGGATGTTGCCTGGTATGGAGGATATTAGCTATGAGGAGAGGTTGGAGAAGCTTGGTTTGTTTCCACGACGGAGGTTGAGGGGTGACCTGATAGAAGTCTACAAGATTATGAGGGGCATGGACAGAGTGGATAGTCAGAAGTCTTTTCCCAGGGTAGAAGAGTCAATTACTAGAGGGCATAGGTTTAAGATGCAAGAAGCAAGGTTTAAAGGAGATTTATGAGTCAAGTTTATTTACACAGAGGGTGGTAGATGCCTGGAACTCGCTGCCGGAGGAGGTAGTGGAAGCGGATACGATAGTGAGTTTTAAGGGGGGTCTGGATAAATACATGAATAGGATGGGAATAGAGGGATATGGTTTCCGGAAGGGTAGGTTTTAGTTCAGACGGGCAGCATGGTTGGTGCAGGCTTGGAGGGCCGAACAGCCTGTTCCTGTGCTCAAACTTTCCTTGTTCTTTGTTCTTGTTCTTTGTCCCTCTGGTCCTCCTTACTTCCTAGCATCCTAACATTCATTTGCCTTTTAGTCCCCCCAAAATGGATCATATCACACTTTTCAGGGTTAAATTTCACTTACCACTATTCTGTCCACGTGACCAGCCCACCTAAATCATCCTGCTTTCCTCCTCACTATTTACCATAGTGGCACGGTGGCACAGTGGTTAGCACTGCTGCCTCACAGTACCAGGGACGTGGGTTTAATTCCCGGCCTGGATCACTGTCTGTGCAGAGTCCGCACGTTCTCCCCGTATCTGAGTGGGTTTCCTCCGGGTGCTCTGGTTTCCTCCCACAGTCTGAAAGACATGCTGGTCAGGTGCATAGACCCTAACAGGCACCGGAGTTTGAAGACCAGGGGAATTTCACAGTAACTTCATTGCAGTGTTAATGTAAGCCTTATTTATGACTAATAAATTACTTTAAACATACCACCAATTTCTGTATCATCTGCGAACTTACTGATCATACCTCCTACTTTCAGGTCTGGATCATTAATGTACACCACAAACAGCAAGGGACCCTGGACCAATCCCTGTGGTACACCACTGGACACAGGCTTCCAGTCACAAAAACAACCTTCGACCATCACCCTCTGCCTCCTGCTTCCTTCTTCCACACCTTTGTGCCAGTTAAGAGTCCGAAACAATAAAAAGGTTTCCCCGATTCCCATTTACTCCAGTTTTGTGAGGACTTCTTGATGCCACACTCAGACAAATGCTGCCCTGATGTCAACAGCAGTCATTCTCACCTCACCCCAAGTCTTTATTGCACCTTTGGAGCATGTCAAGAGTTGAGTGGCCTGAGCTGGAGACAAACTGAGCATTAGAGTGAGCATTATTGTGTAAGTATTGTTTAACAGCACTGTCAACAACTTGTTCCATCACGTTGCTAATGAACATATATAGACTCATGAGGCAATAATTGACTGGCTTGGATTGGATTTGTTTTTTGTCCACAGGACAAATCAGGACAATTTTCCACATTGCTGAGTAGATGCCAGTATTGTAGCTACACTGCAAGAGCTTGGCTAGGGCCACAGATATCCTGGAGCATATATCTCCAGTACTAATGCTGAAATGTTGTCAGGGCTCATAACCTTTGCAGTATCCAGTGCCTTCAGTCATTTCTTGATATCACATGGAGTTAATCAAATGGGTTGAAGGTGGAATTTGAACCCATGTCCTCAGAGCCTCTTCCTTTTGGATTACTAGTCCAGTGACATGACTACTATGTCACTGCCTCTTTCTCCTGTAGTATCTATAGCGCTGCAGACAATTTTGAATATCCTCCTTAAGCAGGACATACTTGCAATGGAGACAGATCAGAGATGGTTCACTAGGTTGATTCCTGGGATGAAGGGATTGTCTTATGAGTAAAGGTTGAAAACAATTGTCCTGTATATTGGGTGTCAAAGAGTGAGAGGTGATCTTGTTGAAACATATAAGATTCTGAGGGGGCTCGATAGGGTAGATGCTGAGAGAATGTTTCCCCTCACAAGGGCAACTTGAACTGGGGGCACAGGTTCTTAATACAGGGTCTCCCATTTAAGATGGAGAAAAGGAGGAATTTCTTCTTATAGAGGATGATCAAACTTTGGAATTCTCTACCACAGTGAGCAATGGAGGTGAAGAGTATTATAACGCAAGTCCCAAATATAGAATATCCTAGATCAGGAGCGGTCCCTCAACAGTCACCGGGGCTCAATGCAGCCACATTGCACAAACACTTCTTACAGATCTGAGAAAATGAACCACATCTCCCTCAAGGAAAGTGACTATTAAGAAATATTGCCTTTTCCCATTTAGCCTGATAAATAGTTGGTTGGCTTGGTGACAACTATCCAGATATTGTAAGGGTCCAAGGATCCCTCTTCAAATTTCCCACTTCCAGAAAATACAAGAAAGGTGAGTTCCTATAACACATATGAGAAACTTTATATTCTATCAACTTACTTACAAGTTTTTTGCGGAACCATTTAGCACAAAGTACACTTTAAAGTGGATAATTACATCGCAACATTGAAGACTATAAAAGATAAAAAACATAGGGCGGGATTTTATGGCCTCGCTCGTCTCGAAACCACAAAATCCCGCCCAAGATTAACGGACCATTCTATTGTCCGCCCCTCGCCCGCTCCGATTCCCGTGGCCGGCGGCACAGTAAGGTTCCGGCCATAGTCTTAGTTCAAATACAGAATCCAATAAAACTTTAAAAATACAATGCCAAAGCTAATATCAATTTAAGAATGCCCATCAATATTCAAAGTAGTATTTCACCTGAATTCCTCGAGTAAATCAGTTGCTGGTCTTCTGGACACAAAAGCTTTACAATATCCAACATCTAACAACTGGAGAAACATTGAAGAGCCTTTCCCAGTAACCTTCTACAACATTTCTGATGTTCTGAAAGGAAACTGGAACAGTTATAGAGTTAGAGTCATAGAAGTTTACAGCATGGAAACAGGCCCTTCGGCCCAACTTGTCCATGCCGCCCTTTTTTTTAACCACTAAGCTAATCCTAATTGCCCTAATGGCCCAGATCCCTCCATACTCATCTTACCCATGTAATTCTCTAAATGCTTTTTAAAAGACTAAAATTGTACCCGCCTCAAACTTCCTAGTTATACCTTCCCAAATCAGATTACATTATTCTTTAGCAGCAATAGATGTTACCTCCTTGATGAACTCCCCCTTAGAAGTGTCTTTAATATTCTGTACTATTTAATTGTTAAAATTGTTTTAGTGTTCACATTGTGAGCCAGATATATGGTCATAACGCTCTAAAACATCCCCTTAATACCTTTCTGGTTTACCTCCAAATGTTTCTATTTCTAGAGAAATGATTAACCTTTTTATAGAAGAACACATTTTTAAAGTTTATTTTTCTAATCTGCTGAGGTAAATTTTAAGAGCGTCCTTTGAATTGATAATGAGAGACAATATCATCATAAAAGTTTTTTTAAGTTCCTTCAGAAATGACTTTAAAGCTCTATTTTATTCTTGCTTAGTGCGAAGAGATATTGAAAGGCCCTGGATATTGAAAGGCAACTTTATGAGTTGCACAGATGATGTCCGTTTAACAACTTTTAAAAAATTAAGTGGCTTGAAAGGCCATTTTAGGGGGCATTTGAGAGTCAGCCACTTTGCAGTGGGTCTGGAGTCACATGTAGGCCAGAACAGAGAAGGATAACAGATTTCCTTCCCTAAAGGATCAGACAGGTTTTTATGACAATCGACAATGGTTTTATAGTCATTGTTGGTCTTTTAATTCCAGATTCTCATTGAATGCAAATTTCACCACCTGCCATGGTGGAATTCGAAACTGGGCCCCAGAGCATTATCCTGGATTAGTAGTCTAGTTGAAACAAAAGTTATCAGCAAATGCTGGCCGTGTATACGGTTTAAGGTTTCTGGGTAAAAATGGCTATACTTGCATATATGTCGTCTATCTCAATTCTAAAGTATAACTTCCTAAATACACAGGAACTCTGCCTATTTATTGATATATTTCCTTCTCAGAATTTTTAAAGTTTATGTATCAATCACAAGTAAGGCTTACATTAACACTGCAATGAAGTTACTGTGAAATTCCCCTAGTCGCCACACTCCAGCGCCTGTTCGGGTCAATGCCCCTAACCAGCACATCTTTCAGATTGTGGGAAGAAACCGGAGGACCTGGAGGAAACCCACGCAAACACGGGGAGAACGTGCAAACTCCACACAGACAGTGGCCCAAGCCAGGAATCGAACCCGGGTCGCTGACACTGTGAGGCAGCAGTGCTAGAAAAGATTTATACTATGGAATGGGACAAAGGGAATGGAAATGAGGATAAAGATGGCTAAGACAGGTACTAAAAGTGTCCATTCAGAGGTCAGAATGTGGGAATGGCAGAGCAGAGGTACAGATGGCTCAGGCAGTTGACCTGATAGGGGGTGGAGGAGGGAGGCAAGAAGGAGAGCGGGAATGGGGAAGCGGAAAAATGGAAGAGAGTGGCCACTTCAACCCACACCCTACTCTCCCGTCGACATGTCAGTCCTTCACAGAGGTTATTGAATATATTCAAGGCTGAGTTAGATAGATTTTTGTTTAAGGTAGTGGGGATGGGGGAACGCAAAAAAGTGAAATCAACATCACGATAAGATCAGCCCTGACCTTATCGAATGGTGGGGCCATTGAGGGACCAAATCACCCTACTCTGATCCTATTTATTTTGCCTGCCCAACTGAATAACCAGAGTATTTGTTAGACTTCTAAACTAATGAAGGGTGGATGGTTTTTGGAAAAGGCAAATTCAAAAGAGAACTGTCATAGCTGTAGAGGAGAATAGCAATTTATATAAAATGATCAGAGTGGGTCAGGAATAGATGGAGAGCTTAACATAGATAATAGGACGTTATTGACAAAGGTGACATCAGGAAAAAGTAGAATAAAAGGAAACCTAAAGGCAGTATATTCAAATCTGGGCAGTATACTTAAAAAATAAAATTAATAACCGATTGAAATAACTAGGTCTGGTCTAAAAATCATTGTGGAGACTTAGGGCGAAATCTTACCAAAAAACAGCAATGTTGTTTCTGGCGAGAAAACCGACATGTTTCTCTCCAGAGGAACAGGCCAATTTTCTTTCCAGATCTTATGACACTCTGCCAAAAAATATCAAGGAGGCGTGTTCCAATCCATCACATGGGAGGGGGGGGAGGGAGGGAGGGGTGGGACTTCAACATGCTGGCAAAGCCTGGCTGCACTGAGATAGGGCGCCGTATATAAATAGCGTCCCAATCGGGCCAACAATAAACCTCCCCCCAGCTCACCACAGAGGGCTCAGGGGTTTCCCTTCCCACATACCTCTCCCCCCCCCCACCCTTCCCCACACCCCATTGGAGCCGGCATTCAATTCCAAATCTCGCCCCCCGCAATCATTGGCCCCTTCCCCACTGCGATCATCAGCACCCCCAACCCCCCACCATCATTAGTCCCTTCCCTCCCAAGTGGTCATTGCTGGCATCATCTGATCCCCCGTCCACTCCAGCCCACCACTACATATAGATGAATGCACCCCACCCTCCCCCATGAGGCTCCCACTGTGGTCCACAGCTTGGCACAATTGGAACAGGTAGGTACTGCCAGGCTGGCAATGCTCGGGCCATGTACCTCTCCTCTTTGCACCCCTGGGGGGAATCCCCACAGTAAGAAGTTTAACAACACCAGGTTAAAGTCCAACAGGTTTATTTGGTAGCAAAAGCCACAAGCTTTCGGAGTCTTAAGCTCCTTCTTCAGGTGAGTGGGACTTCTGTTCACAAACAGGGCATATAAAGATACAAACTCAATTTACAGAATAATGGTTGAAATGCAAATACTTACAGCTAATCAAGTCTTAAAGGTATAAACAATGTGAGTGGAGAGAGCATTAAGACAGGTTAAAGAGATGTGTATTGTCTCCAGACAGGACAGCCAGTGAGACTCTGCAAGTCCCATTGTACTGAAACCCATTGTACAAAGAACCCCCAGCTTTTGTTGCGACACTACGGACTTCCTACAGAAACTCGGCACACATGGAGCAGTTGAACCAGGAGCGCTCCTCGTCACAATGGATGTCTCGGCACTCTACACCAGCATCCCCCATGACGATGGCATTGCTGCAACGGCCTCAGTGCTCAGCGCCGACAACTGCCAGTTTCCAGATGCAATTTTACAACTCATCCGCTTCATCCTGGACCACAATGTCTTCACCTTCAACAACCAGACACACGGAACAGCCATGGGGACCAAATTCACACCTCAATATGCCAACATCTTCATGCACAGGTTTGAACAAGACTTCTTCACTGCACAGGACCTTCAACCGATGGTATACATTAGATACATCGATGACATTTTCTTCCTTTGGACTCATGGTGAACAATCACTGAAACAACTATATGATGACATCAACAAGTTCCATCCCACCATCAGACTACCATGGACTACTCGCCGGAATCGGCTGCATTCTTGGACACACGCATCTCCATTAAGGACGGTCACCTTAGCACCTCACTATACCGCAAGCCCACGGATAACCTCACGATGCTCCACTTCTCCAGCTTCCACCCTAAACACGTTAAAGAAGCCATCCCCTATGGACAAGCCCTCCGTATACACAGGATCTGCTCAGATGAGGAGGATCGCAACAGACACCTCCAGACGCTGAAAGATGCCCTCATAAGAACAGGATATGGCACTCGACTCATCGATCGACAGTTCCGATACGTCACAGCGAAAAACCGCACTGACCTCCTCACAAGACAAACACGGGACACAGTGGACAGAGTACCCTTCGTCGTCCAGTACTTCCCCGGAGCGGAGAAGCTACGGCATCTCCTCCGGAGCCTTCAACATGTCATTGATGAAGACGAACATCTCGCCAAGGCCATCCCCACACCCCCACTTCTTGCCTTCAAACAACCGCACAACCTCAAACAGACCATTGTCCACAGCAAACTACCCAGCCTTCAGGAGAACAGTGACCATGACACCACACAACCCTGCCACAGCAACCTCTGCAAGACGTGCCGGATCATCAACACAGATGCCAACATCTCACGTAAGAACACTATCCACCAGGTACACGGTACATACTCTTGCAACTCGGCCAACGAATGTCTACCTGATACGCTGCAGGAAAGGATGTCCCGAGGCATAGTACATTGGGGAAACCATGCAGACGCTGCGACAATGGATGAATGAACACTGCTCGACAATCACCAGGCAAGACTGTTCTCCTCCTGTTGGGGAGCACTTCAGCGATCACGGGCATTCGGCCTCTGATATTCGGGTAAGTGTTCTCCAAGGCGGTCTTCACGACACACGACGGCGCAGAGTCGCTGAGCAGAAACTGATAGCCAAGTTCCGCACACATGAGGACGGCCTCAACCAGGATATTGGGTTCATGTCACACTATCTGTAGTCCCCATAGCTTGCTTGGACTTGCAAAATCTCACTGGCTGTCCTGTCTGGAGACAATACACATCTCTTTAACCTGTCTTAATGCTCTCTCCACTCACATTGTTTGTATCTTTAAGACTTGATTAGCTGTAAGTATTCGCATTCCAACCATTATTCTGTAAATTGAGTTTGTGTCTTTATATGCCCTGTTTGTGAACAGAATTCCCACTCACCTGAAGAAGGAGCTTAAGGCTCCGAAAGCTTGTGGCTTTTGCTACCAAATAAACCTGTTGGACTTTAACCTGGTGTTGTTAAACTTCTTACTGTGTTTACCCCAGTCCAACGCCGGCATCTCCACATCGTGGGAATCCCCAAAACAGATTCAAGTCTGGATAAACCTGTTATAAACATAATGGAGTTTGAAAATATGGGAGGTGGTCAGTATCTAGTGAGGGATGTGTTAATAATATTAAAGTGTATTGAAATGTATGTAAATCAGGCCTGTTATGGCGAGGGACGGAGAGATCTATGACTTCCAGATCTTGAGCCCCCAGCAGCATTCCCGCAATTGGTAGGAGTGGGCTCAAGAATGCCCCATTATATCAACATAAGCAAGGTTAGCAAATGACTATTTCAGGAAACTTGAACTGATAGGCAAAGTGAAAAAAGAGGATAAATAGCCCTAATAATAAAAAAATAGCATTCAGAAGCTTGCATATCGCAATATCGAATCAGTTTGTGCGGAGCAAAGAAATAACACAGGATGGGAACTATTGGTGGGACTTTATTGGTTCCCGAAAAGTAGTTGTACTGCTGGACAGAGGATAAATCAGGAAATTAAAGACTCATGTAACAAGGGTTATAGAGTATTCATAAAGAACTTTAATCTTCATGTAGACCGGACATAATCAAATTTGCAGTTATTGCCGAAAACAAGTGCAAGGAATGCTAGTTTACTTGATCAATATATTAAAGATCCAGCGAGGGAATGCTGTTTCAAATCCAGTATTGTGCAATGAGACAAGGTTAATTAATAACCTTATGGCAAATGAACCTCCGGGGAAGAATAATCATAATGAAATGCAATTTTACATTGAGTTAGAGATTTTAACATAAGTATGAAACCTTTGAGTTGTATGATCAGCCATGATCACAATGAATGGTGGCAGAACAGCCTTGAAGGGCCAAATGGCCTACTCCTGTTCCTATTTTCTATGTTTCCATGTCAGCTAGGGGCTTAATTTTGGACAAGGCAAACTACTTAGGTATGAGGAGCGAATTGGCAAAGGTAGATTGAGAAACTACATTAAAAGATATAATGGTAGGTAAACAATGGAAAACATTTAAATAATTAATTCTATTTCATTTCGAATGTACATTCCCTCAACTAATAAAACTACATGCAAGAAGCCGTCCAACTGTTTTTAACAAGAGAAGTTAAAGATAGTATTGAGTTCAAGGAAGAAATATATAATGTTGCCAAAAGGTGTATTGTTATGATTAGCATAGCAGAAAGTGAACTTTAATAATAACTTCAAATTTCCAGTTAATAACCAAAAGAATGACACATCAAGATTTAATTTTTAAGATATTTACTGTAACAAACAGAGTAAAAGCACTTTTGACTAAATGCTATTTTTATAGGCAACTTATACTTTTAACTGCAGAACAGAACTTTTAACACAGCCAATAAAATCTATTATCAGACACTGCCCTTTAAGTAGACATTCAATTCTCCCAGAATCAGTGCAAAATGATTTTTAGCTCCCAATGGTTTACTTCTGTGCATTTCCTTTCTTAGCATGGTAACTTCTAACTCCAGAACTGTCCTTCATAGAGAGAGCATTATTGGAGATTGTCCTTCTAGCACAAGCTAGGCGAATCTTCCAAACTCGTTTCAATTCCTCACAAATTTGGAGGATAGAGATGCCCATGTCCCACGAATGAATAAAAAATATATAACTGATTACTCTGTAGCTATTGATAAATAATTGATTAAGTCAATAGCTGGGAAAAAGAAAAGAAAAATAAATAGGTTATTGGGCCATTGCCAAAAGGTGACAATAATCAAAAGGACAACAAAGGTTTTTAAAATGGAAGTTGTAAATATTAATTTTGTTTTTTGAGAGCAGGGAGGATGTATTTATAAAAACTCTTCCTGAATTCTGAAAGAAACTCAATTCTCTTTTGTGTTGCTTCTTATTAACATCCCAGTCTCATCCGTTTGCCTCAAGCAGTTAATTTTAGCTGTTCCTTACAAACCCAGTTTAATATAAGTTTGCACATTGAGTTTTGTTGTGTATGTTGTCTCCAGGATTATTTTGGCCCAGATAATTCTATAAAAATTCTTATTATGGATAATATTTAATATTATTTTCCTTCGCCACAGGAAGCTATAGCAATCTTTGCACATGCAATAGAAATCTGACAAATACATTTTTATTAAAATTCTTCAAGATTATGAGCACAAATATAAACATTTCAAGTTAGAGTTTATCGGCAATTGCAGCCTGCACCAAGTCTGATATTGGACCTACTGTTATTGAATACTGAAGGACAAAATTAATGAGTTTGTGACGAAAGGTCAGAGACCTAATTGTTAATTCCGTTTCTCGGTCTACAGATGTTGTAGGACACGCTGAGAATTTCCATCATATTCTGTTTTTATTTTAGACTTCCAGCATCTGCATTATTTTGCTTTTGGACAAAATTATAGGCTAAAAATGGGCAGAGTGTTGGTTCCAGTGAGAAAACCAGTGTGTTTCTCTCCAGACAAACATGCCTATTTTCTCTTCAGATCTTACAATATTTTGCCAAAGAAGAATTAAGTGGGAGTGTTTCATGCCATCATACAGGGGCGCAACATGTGGTAAACCCCGCCATCTTTAAAGGGCGCCCCAATCATAACCTGAGTAAATCTCCACGCCAGCCCATCGTGGAGGTCTCAGGGGCTCACCCCCGATCGGAATCGGCATTTCTCTAGCTCCCTCCCTCGATCATCGGCCCCTTCTCCCCCCCCCGCCCACCACTACATATCTGAACCAGCACCCACCTACACCCCAGCCTCCTTCCTCCCCCCTCCAACAGCCAACAATACCATCCCTGGCTCTTCGATTTGCTCCAGAAAAAACCTTTGCTGCACTTCCAGAGGATAATGGTCACCTCACACAAAGTAGGGGTGGGATTCTCACAAAAAAATTTAAGTGTCAAATTTGCATAAAAACTGGAGTAAATCCCGCTGTTTTTTTTCAGTGGGATTTTTAAAATGAATCCCCCATACTCTGTGCACTGCAGAGTGCACCAGCGCGAATATCATTTAAAATCAGGGACGGAGCCTTTCCCTGCTGGGAAGGCCGGCAGCATAGCACTGCCTGGGTCACTGCGCATGCGCCGATCTGTCAGCACCAAGATTGGCGCATGTGTAGTAGCCCGAGCTGCCAGTCTCCCGATCACTGGCCAGTTCGACCGCTGGCCAGACCCACGACCCCGCATCGCTGACCGTGCGACCCTCCCCCACCTCCCAATCATTAGCCTCCTGGACCTGCCTGGGCCCCCTTGAACGCCCCACCCCACCCCGCCCGCCGGGATTGATTTATTATTATTGTCACATGTATTGGGATACAGTAAAAAGTATTGTTTCTTGCACACTTGACAAAGCATACCATTCATAGAGTACATAGGGGTGAAGGTAATGGGACTGTGCAGAATGTAGTGTTACAGTCATAGCTAGGGTGTAGAGAACGATCAACCTAGTGCGAGGTAGGTCCATTCAAAAGCCTGATGGCTGCAGGGAAGAAGCTGTTTTTGAATCGGCTGGTACGTGACCTCAGACTTTTGTATCTTTTTCCCAACGAAAGAAGGTAGAAGAGAGTATGTCCGGGTGCATGGGTCCTTGATTATGCTGGATTCTTTTCCGAGGCAGCGAGAAGTGTAGATGGAGTCAATGGATGGGAGGCTGGTTTGTGTGATGGACTGGGCTACATTCACAACTCTTTGTAGTTTCTTGGACAGAGCAGGAGCCATACCAAGCTTTGTTCCATCTGGAGAAGATGTTTTACAGGTGCACCTGTAAAAATTCTGAAACTTCCCTCAAAGTAGGTATCTAAAGTGCTCTTACGCAAATATGTTGGGAAGTATAACTTCCAACTTCATGGTGATTTAAGTATGCACCGTATGCTGAAAAGCCAGTATAACTCACCTGCGTTTGGATAGAATGATCTAAAAGGGATCCAGTAGCAAGAAGATGGAGCCTGCACAAAAGGTAAGTTAATGAACATTAATTTCAGAATTGGAACACTTTGACTTCCATTTTTTGACAGCAGGCAGAAGGCCCTGCAGCCAATGACCGTTAACATTGTGACAGCTCTCAGAGACCTGCTATAACAACCAAATCCCTGTCTTCCCTCCAGGCACAGGATAAGGTCAGGGTTAGGCTACTCAATAACAGCTTCTTTCCCGCTGCCATCAGACTTTTCAATGGATCTGCCTCACATTAAGTTGATCTTTCTCTACACCCTAACTATGACTGTGACACGACATTCTGCACTCTCTCCTTTCCTTCTCTATGAACCGTATGCTTTGTCTGTACAGCGTGTCAAGAAACAATACTTTTCACTGTATACTAATACATGTGACAATAATAAATCAGATCAAATAAAAACAAAGTAATCTGAACCCACAGCCAGACTCCTGTAAGAAAATTCAGATTTTCTTGTAATTATACAGCTGGCTGTGTGTAAAGTGTTTTCTGATCAGCATGCAATGCAGGGCCCTTACTGTACTCCCCCCCTTAGCTCTTCATTTACCTGGAACTTTACAAGTAACAAGCACATTCCTGTCTGAAATCCTTTCTTGCCAACAGCTACTCTTAAGTCTATTATTACACTTATGAACAAAAAACATACATCTTGTCCTTTCAAGGGATGTCAAAAGATATCCCATTAGACACACTCACACTGCAATATTTCTCCTAACATGCGGCAAGTGACAAAACAGAGTGCAGCATGATTTGATGGATACCAAATATGGCAGTCCTTTCTCATATTATTCAAACCACAGTAACCCAGGGTATGAGCCGTGTCTAAATGATCTCCAAATAAGCTATCTAACAGCAATGATAAAGTAGTTGCCCTCAGTCATAACAATGTCCTCAGTCTTTCGAATTAAACATTCCGTCAATCTACTGTCCCCTGAAGCAATATTCGGGTTGCGTACATCTTGATAACCTTCAGTTCTCTTACGATGCCGTACATCTATGTGAATTGTATGTTTGAATTTCTGAAATGAGAGATCGATCTTTCTATTTGAAAGTAAGGATGGGTCAAGCTTTCGAAAGACTTTTTTTGTGGAAGATGTAGGTAATTAACACTGCGTTATCAAGAGCTGCTTTCTAAAAACCAACACTTTCTTACTCCCTTTCACCAGTGTCAAGTCTTACACTAATCCAACTGTCACCGTTAATTGTTAGATACATTCGTCCAGGATAGGTAGATGATAACAGAGGTCACTGTTCTAATAAACCAAAGAACTGAAATAAAGAATGAAATAAATCCCCACTAAAGGTATAACTGAAGAAGAATTTAAAGAGAATCCAACTTACATTTGGAATGTGCCACAGACTTCTAGGTCAGCATAAGGAGAAAAGCAATTTGCTGCACAAAGACGTAGGATGGATTTGTGAGAAAGTGGAAGATGCATTCAGGGAGATTTCCATCAAACCAATATAAACTGGGAAAACTCAAGTCATTTAGAGTTAGGCTTGATAAATGTGATGCATGACTGTTCCTCAGTCTAGTATATCAGGAAACCACAAAAGGGAGTGCTCATCTTGACCTGGCGTTCATTACTGACCCTGACAATGTACAGGCAATTAAAGTTGTTGCAAACTTGATGGAGAATGCACCCAACACAACTAAGTTCAACAGAAGCTGAAATACTATATGGTCAGGGGTCAGGCTTTAAAATAACTAAATTCAAAGAAAAGAGACAAAACTAAAGCAAATAACTTGGATTGGATGGTCAAATGTACTCCAGCTGAGGACAAGTAGAACACTTTAGAAGGAATAAACATGACAGGTGAATATAATACTAAAAACTAAAAGTACATAAGCATGGTCCCAAATTAAGTAACATTGGAAGACTAACAGACACGGTAAAAATTAAGTAACGGGGAAAAATAGCAGCATAGAAACTAGAAGCAAGAGGAGGCCATTCAGCCCTTCGAGCCTGTTCCGCCATTCATTATGATTATGGTTGATCATCAAATTCAACCTCCTGATCCCATCCTCCCCCCATACTCTTTGATCTCTTTAGCCCCAAGAGCTATAACTAATCTCTTCTTGAAATCACACAATATTTTGGCCTCAACTACTTTCTGTGGTAGTGAATTCCATACAGTCACCACCCTCTGGGTGAAGAAATTCCTCCTCACCTCAGCCCTAAATGCTTTACCCCTTGTCCTAGTTCTGAACTCCCCACCATCGGGAACATTCTTTCTGAATCTATCCTGTTAGAATTTTATAAAAACAGTTTTACAATTCCTGAAGAAGTAAAGGAAAGGGATTCGATGGATATAGGAGGTTTTTCTTCAGTTGGTGAAGCATTTTTGAAGGGTAGATATTGTTGTAATGTTGGCAAAGGCAGCAGTAGGGTCCCATGTGAGAAAAATGATCAGTTGACCTGTTATTTGAGGGATAAACGTGAACAGGGACACATTGTATTCTTCTAATTCTTCTAATTATCCCATAGGAGTTTTATATTTACCTAAGCAAGCAGGAGGTGCCTACTTACCTCAAAGGCAAGTACTGCCAATGAGCCAAGGCTAATAGCTTGGTTGGGAGAACTTACCTGAGCAACAAAGATACTGTCAAATAGACTAATAGGAGAGGGTAATGAACAGCGCAGCAGACAGGGGAAGTGTAGGGAGGGTGTGACATAAGGAGCAAATCTAATCTTATTAAGCAGGTTGGGAGTAAAAAATTAGAGAGAGACTCATTTAACAATGTGCCGCACTTACACTGATGTCTTTACCATTAACCTTCACTTTTGAACAGGTAACAAGAACAGCTGCTTTGAGCCAGTGCTGACTTTCTTTGAATATACAGAGGAAAGTCTGAAGATGCAATGAGACCCCAACTGCAGCCCAGATGTTCTGGCTTTTCCAACAGGTGAAGGCAGTTTGAAGCGTGTTATGAAAAACTGAGAAAGAGTGAACTGGTTCTCCTCTATTCAGTCTCCTCAATTCGTCAGAACAAAGGTTTAAGTTTTTTTTTCACAAGGATATATCTTTTTGAATCCAAATGCGTTTAACTATTTAAGCAGTGAGCAATAAGGCATCAATCAAACAAGGTTTTCTTGAGTCAAAGACAGAGCAAATTTATGAACCACTAAATCCGAGGGAAAAAAAACTAATGAAACACAACATCACACGCACAGGTATCAGAAAGGGGAGGGTTTAAACTAGTTTGGCGGGGGGAGGGGTGCGGGGATGGGGGGGTGCGGGGGTGGGAGTGGAACCCAAAGCAGTAGGGAGACAGAAGAGAAGGTTGAGGACAGCACGGAATTTAAAGAGAGCACGTTAAATAGTAAAGGCAGTGTCAGTAATCCTAGTACTAGACAGGTCAGGCAAGGGCAGGGCAGAGAGCAAGGGAAGTCCAGATTAAACTGCATTCGTTTTAATGCAAGAAGCCTGATGGGCAAGGCAGATGAACTCAGGGCATGGATGGGTACATGGGACTGGGATATTATAGCTATTACTGAAACATGGCTAAGGGAGGGACAGGACTGGCAATTCAGTATTCCAGGGTACAGATGCTATAGGAAAGATAAAACAGGAGCTAAGAGAGGAGGGGGAGTTGCGTTTTTGATTAGGTAGAACACCACAGCATTACAGAGGGGGGACATTTCTGAGGGTTCACCCACTAAGTGTGTATGGTAGAACTGAGAAATAAGAAAGGGGAATTCACTTTGATAGGATTGTGCTATAGACCCCCAAATAGTCAGCGGGAAATTGAGGAACAAAAATGTATGGAGATTACAGGTAACTCCAAGAAAAATAAGGTGGTAATAGTAGGGGACTTTAACTTTCCCAAAAATGATTGGGACAGCCATAGTATTAGAGGGTTGGATGGAGAGAAATTTGTGAAGTGTATTCAGGAGGAATTTCTCATTCAGTATGTGGATGGCCTGATTAGAGAGGAGGCAAAACTTGACCTCCTCTTAGGAATTAAGGAAGGGCAGGTGACAGAAGTGTTAGTGAGGACTCACTTTGGGACCACTGACCATAATTCCAATAGTTTTAAGATAGCTATGGAGAATGATAGGTCTGGCCCAAAAGTTAAAATTCTAAATTGGGGCAAAGCCACTTTTGATGGTATCAAAAAGGAACTTTCAAAATTTGACTGGGGGAGTCTGTTGGCAGGCAAAGAGACATCTGGTAAGTGGGAGGCTTTCAAAATTGTGTTAACTAGGATTCAGGGTAAGCATATTTCTTTTAGAGTGAAGGGCAAGGCTGATAGAAGTAGGGAACACTGGATGACTTGGGATATTGAGGCCCTGGTCAAAAAGAAGAAGGCATGTGACAAGCATAGACAGCTGGGATCAAATGGATCCCTTGACGAGTATAGAGGGAGTTGGAGTAGAGTTAAGAGAGAAATCAGGAGGGCAAAAAGGGAACATGAGATTGCTTTGGCAGATAAGGCAAAGGAGAATCCAAAGATCATCTACAAATATATAAAGGACAAAAGAGTAACTAGGGAAAGAGTAGGGCCTCTTAAGGATCAACAGGGTGCAGATCCACAAGAGATGGGTGAGATCCTAAGTGAATATTTCTCATCAGTATTTCCTGTTGAGAAAGGCATGGAGGTGAGGGAACTTGGGGACATAAATAGTGATGTCTTGAGGAGTATACATATTACAGAGAAGGAGGTGCTGGAAGTCTCAAAGCGCATCAAGATAGATAAATCCCCGGGACCTGATGAAGTGTATCCCAGGATGTTGTGGGAGGCTAGGGAGGAAGTCGCAGGTCCCCTAGCAGAGATATTGGAATCATCGACAGCCACAGGTGAGGTGCCTGAAGATTGGAGGGTGGCAAATGTTGTGCCTTTGTTTAAGAAAGGCTGCATGGAAAAGCCTGGGAACTACAAGCCGGTGAGTCTAACGTCTGTAGTGGGTAAGTTGTTAGAAGGTATTCTGAAAGACAGAATCTACAGGCATTTAGAGAGGCAAATACTGATTAGGGACAGTCAGAATGGCTTTGTGAGTGGAAGATCATATCGCACAAATTTGTTTGAGTTTTTTGAAGGGATAACCAAGAAGGTAGATGAGGACAGTACAGTCGATGTTGTCTACATGGACTTTAGCAAGGACTTTGACAAAGTACCACATAGTAGGTTGTTGCATAATATTAAATCTCACATGGTCCAGAGTGAGGTAGCCAATTGGATGCAAAATTGGCTTGATGACAGAAGACAGAGGGTGGTTGTGGAGGATAGTTTTTCAAACTGAAGGCCTGTGACCAGCTGTGTGCCTCAGGGATCGGTGCTGGGTCCACTGTTATTTGTCATTTATATTAATGATTTGGATGAGAATTTTGGAGGCATGGTTAGTTAGTTTGCAGATGACACCAAGATTGGTGGCATAATGGATTGTGAAGAAGGTTATCTAAGATTACAACAGGATCTTGAGCAATTGGGCCAATGGGTTGAAGAATGGCAGGTGGACTTTAATTTAGATAAATGCAAGGTGATCTATTTTGGTAGATCGAACAAGAGCAGGACTTATTCAGTTAATGGTAGGGCGTTGGGGAGAGTTAAAGAACAAAGAGATCTAGGGGTACAGGTTCATAGCTCCTTGAAAGTGGAGTCACAGGTGGACAGGATGGTGAAGAAGGCGTCAACATGCTTGATTTCATTGGTCAGAACATTGAATACAGGAGTTGGGACGTCTTGTTGAAGTTGTGCAAGACATTGGTAAGGCCACACTTGGAATACTGTGTGCAATTCTGGTCACCCTATTATAGAAAGGATATTATTAAACTAGAAAGAGTGCAGAAAAAAATTATTAGGTACTTTTTGTCTTAGTTTTCTAATTTGAACATCTACCTGATATTGGCGCTCCCTCCTTGTTCCAGTTAGTCCTTTTCAAAACCCTGTATCATTACTTACCTGTTGCTAATGACTACTTTTTAAATCTCTGTCGATGACCTCCTGCCTCCTGAAATTCTATTCCCCCCCCCTCCCCCCCCCCCGCCCAGGTCAGCCAGCTGCCATTTCCCACACGTTTCAGGTGGACAGCTGGACACAGGCATGCAGGTGCGGACCAGGAGTTAAAATTTGCCCTGACCTCACCCTATCAAGTAGAGGGGAAGTTTAGCACCCATCTCACCAGTGTCCACTTGATTCCCTCCTGGTTAACCTCAGAATTGATGGGTCAAATTTCTGGCACTAACTACCTAACAACACTCTGGGAGCACATTTTCCACAAGAACTGGAGTTGTACCAGCAGAAGGCTGCTCAAAGGCAAGTGGGGTGGAGAATAAATTATGACTGAACCAACAAAGACTACGGCCCAAGAATGAAAGTAAAGCATTGCATGTACGTAAATGACATTAGTGGAAACACCGTGGCTTTGCACACAGTTCTTGTCATTTGAGGAGTGTTCAATGGCATAATCTATCATGATGTGACAGGCAATGGATGGCATGGTAGCACAGTAGTTAGCACTGCTGCCTCACAGCGTGATTCCCAGCTTGGATCATGGTCTGTGTGGAGTTTGCACGTTCTCCCCGGGTCTGCGTGGGTTTCCTCCGGGTGCTCTGGTTTCCTCCCACATTCTGAAAGATGTGCTGGTTAGGTGCATTGACCCGAACAGGTGCCGGACTGTGGCGACAAGGGGAATTTCACAGTAACTTCATTGTAGTGTTAATGTAAGCCTTACTTGTGACCCAATAAATAACCTTTAACTTTATTTCACAGGCTGTAGCTTTAAGAGGATGTCGTTGCTATCCCTAGTTCCAAGGGTAACCTGGGAAGTTGTTAAAATCAAAGCATAGCACAGCAAGCAGCATCGATAGATTCAGGGAAGGTAGATAAGCGCTTGAGGGAGAAAGTAAGAGAAGGATATGTTGATAGGATTAGCGGGGTGGAAGGAGGCCCGTGGAGCATAAACACTGTCATAGATCTGTTGGGTCGAATGGCATGTTTCTGTGCTGTAAATGCTCTGTGGTTTCTAGTCCTTTTCTAAAGATTTACTCTGCAAAATTATCAGGGATACAAATTTTAATGTGAAATGCAAACCACGTGCAGTAACAAAGCGGAACAGCGATTAAACACTACGGGGCGGTAAATGGTCTGAATCGGTGCAGAAAGGGTTAAGAGCATCCCGAGTAATTTTAGAGCAAATGGAGGATAAAAGAAAGGGGCATTGAATTGACAGTGGGTATCTGACAACCAGCAAATGGAGCACGATTGTGTCACAGGCACACAGGATTAGAAGGAGCAGGCACTTGGCTATATTTAGTTTGGCGTTCAGCAGGATCCGGCTTGCTAATAAACACTAATAGATAATATTGCTAATTTCAGCTCCCATATCTGTCAAAAAGAACAGTAATAAGGCAACGCTGGCCTAAAAACAAATCTGGTAAAACTACGTCAATGCTCGCAACGGTGTCAGGAGCTATATTATACAGATGAGTAGCTCAAGCAGAAAGCCGGATCTAAATTTAAACAGCTTTCTTATTTCAGCCTGTTAGTTTGCTTTTGATGATTTTAAATTTTGTAACGCTTCTAACAACAACAACTATTAATATCACTACTTACGCTTACGTAGCCCCTTGCTGTGACAAAACCTCCCTGGTATTTCACAGAGCCATTATAGAATAAAGTATCGATATACGACAATAGGTCAGATGACCAAAAGCTTGGTCAAAGAGGTAGGTTCTAAGGAACGCCTTGAAAGAGGAAATTAAGGTAGAAACGTGGAGAGGTATAGGGATGGTATTCCAGAGCTTGTTGTCAAGGCAACTGAAGGCAACGCCACCAATTGTGAAGCAATTTAATATTTGGGGATTCAAAGAAGAAGCCAGAATTAGAGGAGCAAAAACAGAAACATTCTGGAAAATCTCAGCAGGTCTGACAGCATCTGTGGGGAGAGAATAGAGCCAACGTTTCGAAGCCGGATGACCCTTTTGGAGATGAGGGTTTGGAGATGAGTTCTGGAGGAATAATGATGTTGAATGCTGAGCTGTAGTCAATAAATAGGAGTCTGACATAGGTGTCTTTGTTATCCAGACTAAATGTGACACTGTCACAGACAGAACATATTGCCTGTATTCAGAATGTTTTGTATGGAAGGAGATGTGACTTTTACACTTGAAGTGTGTATTCCAATTAAATAATTTAGCAGCAAGCTTTTGTGAATTTAAAATAAAGCGGTTTTATTTCTTGCACACTTACACCAAGTTAACACAGCATCACACACAGTCTCATGCATCCTACACACATACAAAGATTGAATACAGATAAAGATAGTGCACTTTAACAGATTACAGTTAATTCAGTACAATTTCTGGTGTCCCACATGGCAAACCTGTAGCTTCTCGAATGATTTTGATGTTAAAGGTGAAGTGAGAGTCTTGTAAGGTGGAGGATTCATAGGAGGTTGTGAGGTTTCTTGTACTCAAATATTTAGAAGGCTGTTCATACACAAGCTTTTAAAGGTAGCAGGACCAAGTTGCAAAGACTTAAAGAAAACATACAGAATGCTTTACTTTATTATTAGTCAGAGAGCAGCAAGGAGGATTCATAAAATCATCTAATCACTACCGTGCAGAAGCAGGCCATTCGGCCCATCGGGTCTGCATCAAATCTCCAACAGGCCATCACACCCAGATCCTATCCCCGTAACCTCACGTATTTACCCACACTAATAAAGTAAAGCTTATTTATTAGTCACAAGTAGGCTTACTTTAACACTGCAATGAAGTTACTGTGCAATTCCCCTAATCACCCCCAACCTACACATGCTGGAACACTAAGGGCCAATTTAGCATGGCCAATCAACCTAACCTGCACATCTTTGGAGTGTGGGAGGAAACCGGAGCACCCAGGGGAAATGTGCAGACAGTCACCAAAGGCCAGAATTGAACCCAGGTCCCTTGCACTATGAGACAGTAGTGCTAACTAGTGAGCCACCATGCCATTATGTTAAACATTTATATAACACTGGTTAAGTCCCAGATGGAGTACTGTGATTAATTAATTCTTGACACCAAAATTTAGCATGCATTGAGTGGTTTTGATCTGGAAAGGGAATGTAAGCACATTCAGTAATAACTTTCATGAGGACATTGGATAACTACTTGAAGAGGCAAATTTTGCAGGTGAGTGGGACTAAGGCTTAGCTTTTTCAAAGAGTGGCACATGCATAATGGACCAAATGGCATCCTTCTCTGCTGCATCATTCAAACATTTCCTTCATTTGAACATAATTGACACATTCTTATATACATGGGTGCCATGTCTCTCCTTTGTTCTGTGACAAGGAGAATGCAGTGATAAGGTGGATATGAAATGGATTACACCCCCAAGTTGCTATCTGCTTCTTCACACCTTTATCCCTCTGAAAAATTGAAGGGGGCAGGAATAAAGTTCATGACAACAAAATCTTGAGGCAGAAATTAACTAATGAAAATTTTGCTTACATTGCTGTTCCATCGATGCAGAACTAATCGTACACAAAAAGGTGGACAAATGCCGCATGCTCACCAATCCACCTTTCCTTGTATTTAACTACCCATGGATGTCTCTCCATTCTTCTGTCACTATTTTATTGTGCTGCATCCCAAATGAACACTTCTGAAAAAGCTATTCTTTCAATTACTATGCTCCATCTCTGCGATTCCTGGGGAAAGGACGAGTTTTGTGGTTAGGTGCTCAATGTCACTGTGTGACCATCAGGATGAAAATGCTAGATGCATGGACCACCAAAACTCTCACCTTTTATGTCCCCAGCTCCATCCAGATTACCACAGGGAACATCTGCACTGCTGGGTTTCTCGGAGCTGAGGGGATCTTCAAAAGATCTTGGGGCACAGTTTAAGCAGAAAGAGCTTCAACTCCAATGATGTGCAGTTTTAAAGATGGACATCTATACTGTTTCTTGCTGGTTGAATCCACTCCCCAAGCAATGGCCATGGTGTATTCTTTTTCAGGTAACCATCTGTGTTAGGTTCAATTGAAGGCACTGAGAAAGTGGGTCCTCGGAGAACAAGACTATTGCTTCATCTCTTGCTAATGATACCCATGGGGAGAAGCAGAGTACAGGTACAACAAGGCTCATTCATGCAGCAGTAAAGGCCATTTAAGGAAGGGCCTTGTCAGTGACTTCCATACCCAAACAATGAATGTTAAAAATCCAGCTGACCAGGTTCATTATTGAGCAATTATCACCCTGAAAATCATTGAACTCCTTACAGTAGTTCATATCCCATTGTCTCCATGTCATTGTCAACATTCCTTACAAGTTACAGATCATGTTTATTTGGCTTAGCTCACTGATAGCCTTTAAATTAAATGGCTGCAGGGAAATTTCATGTTAATTGAGGCCCATCTGTTCAAGTGGGAGTGTTTAAAAATCCCACTGATCTTGCAGAAACACAGAGAGGTTTCCCAGTGTCCTTGTCAATATTTATCCCTCAAATGACACCATCAAAACTGGTCATTTTTTTTGTTCCTGCTTGTGGAATCATGTGGTGCGTAACTGGAGTTAAAAAAGTAATAACTTTACTCTTGCACAGGATGTGGGTAGGCCCATATTCATTGCCCACCCATAATTGAGAAGGTGGTGGTGAGCTGTCTTCTTGAACTGCTTTAGTTAGTGAGATTTTGCAAGCCCAGGCAAGTCGTGGGGGTTACAGATAGTGTGACATGAACCCAAGATCCCGGTTGAGGCCGTCCTCATGTGTGCGGAACTTGGCTATCAGTTTCTGCTCAGTGATTCTGCGTTGTCGTGTGTCGTGAAGGCCACCTTGGAGAATGCTTACCCGAATATCAGAGGCTGAATGCCCGTGACTGCTGAAGTGTTCCCCAACTGGAAGGGAACAGTCCTGCCTGGTGATTGTCGAGCGGTGTTCATTCATTCGTTGTCGTAGCGTCTGCATGGTCTCCCCAATGTACCATGCCTCGGGACATCCTTTCCTGCAGCGTAACAGGTAGACAACGTTGGCCGAGTCGCAAGAGTAACTGGTGTTGTGAGACTTCTAACTGTAGTCATCCAGGCATTTGGAGAATATTCCATCACACTCCTGACTTGTGCCTTGTAGATGATGGACAGGCTTTGCCAAGTCAGGTAAGTTACTGTCTGAAGAATTCCTGGCCTCTGAATTGCTCTTATGGCGAGAAGCATTTATATGACCAGTCCAGTCCAGCTTCTGGTCAATGGTGACAACCAGGATGTTGATGGTGGAGGATTCAGTGATGGTAATGTTGTTGAATGTCAAGAGGAGATGGTTCAATTCTCTCTTACTGGTGATGGTCATTCCTGGCATTTGGGCGGCATGGTGGCACAGTGGTTAGCACTGCTGCCTCACAGCATCAGGGACCCGGGTTCGATTCCCAGCTTGGGTCACTGTCTGTGTGGAGTTTGCACATCCTCTCTGTGTGTGCGTGGGTTTCCTCCGGGTGCTCTGGTTTCCTCCTACAGTCCAAAGATGCGCAGGTTAAGTGGATTGGTCATGCTAAATTGACCCTTAGTGTCAGGGGAACTGGCTAGGATAAATGCATGGGGTTAAGGGGATAGGGCTTGGGTGGGATTGTAGTCGGTGCAGACTCGATGGGCCGAATGGCATCCTTCTGCACTGTAGGATTCTATGATTCTATGATTGTGAGGCATGAATGCTACTTGCCACTTTTCATTCTAAGCCTGAATCATGTCCAATTCTTTCTGCTTATGGACAAAGACAGCTTCGGTATCTGAGGAATCGTGAATGGTACTGAACATTGTGCAATCATCAGTGAATATCCCCACTCCCACCCTTATGATGGAAGAAAGGCTATTGAAATAACTGATGATGGTTGGTCCTTGGACACTACCCTGAGGAACTCCTGCAGCGATGTCCTGAGACCAAGAGAATTGACCTCCAACAACCACAACTATCTTCCTTCGGCTTAGGTATAACTCCAACAAGTGGAGAGTTTTCTCCCCAATTCCCATTAGCTCCAGGTTTATTAGGGCACTTTGATGCCACATTCGGTCAAATACTGCCTTGATGTCAAGGGCAGTCACTCTCACCTCACCTCTTGAGTTCAGCACTTTTGCCCATGTTTAGATTAAGGCTGTAATAATGCCAGGAATTCATGGCCTTGGCAGAACGCAAACTGAGTGCCAATCTGGGTTATTGCTGAGTAAGTGCCCTTTGATAGAATTGTCAATGACAGTCCCAACACCTTGCTAATAACCAAGAATAGATCAATAATTGATAATTATCCTGGTTGGATTTATCCTGCTTTTTATGGGCAGGTCATACCTGGGCCTTTTTCCACATTGCTGGGTAAATGTCAGTGTTGTAGCTGTGCTGGAACAGGTGGGCGAGGAGCATTGCTAGTTCTGGGACACAAGACTTTGGTGCTGTTACCGGAATGTTGTCAGGGCCCATAGCGTTTGCAGTATCCAGTGCCTTCAGGCATTTCTCGATACCACGTGGAGTAAATTAAATTAGCTGAAGACTGACATCTGTGATTGTGGGGACCTCCGGAGGAGGCAGAAATGGATCATTTAAAGTTTATTTATTAGTGTCACAAGTAGGCTTACATTAACACTGCAATGAAGTTACTGTGAAAATCCCCTAGTCGCCACACTCTGGCGCCTGTTCGGGTACACTGAGAGTGAATTTAGCATGGCCAATGCACCTAACCAGCACGTCTTTTGGACTGTGGGATGAAACCGGAGCACCTGGAGGAAATCCACTCAGACACGGGGAGAACATGCAAACTCCACACAGACAGTGACCCAAGCTGGGAATCGAACCCGGGTCTCTGGCGCTGTGAGGCGGCAGTGCGAACCACTGTGCCATCGTGCTGCCCCAGATCATCCACTTGGTACTTCTGGCAGAAGATGGTTGCAAACGCTTCAACCTTGATATGTTAGACTCCCCTATCATTGAGAATGGGGATATTTGTGGAGCTTCTCCCTCCTACAGTTAGATGTTTAATTGTCCGCCACAATTCATGTCCAGATATGACAAGACTGCAAAGCTTTGATCTGACCCATTATTCATGGGATCATTTAACTCTGTCTATCACATTCTGCTTTTGCTGTTTGGCATGCATTAGGTATACCTGGTGCTGCTCTGGCCGTTTCCTCCTGCATACTTCATTGAACAACGGTTGATCCCCTGCCTTGATTTGAATGGTAGAAGCAGATATGGCATGAGGTTACAGTTGTGGTTGAATGTTGTGATGACCTGGGAAGGTATATTATATAAATATAAGTTTTTCCTCTTTTTTTTCTTTCTGTATACCAAAAGATCTAAGCGTGGAGATGGAGGAGAAGATAAAGCTGTCAAAATAACTCATAACCAAGGCCAGAAAAGAGTGTAGATATTTATTAACAGGAAGGCAGTATAGCCAGGAAGACCACAGCGGTTTGACGCTTCCTCAGTAGCTGTTAGAATCTTTTAAGTGACCTGATCAATTAAGCTTGTGCAACTACCCCATGAGGCAGATTCTTATGCATGTGGAAGTTCACACTGAACAGGCAAAATATGCTAATTCAGAATATTAGAAATAAATGATCATGTGCCTTCAGCAACGAGGAAAAACTCACATTGATTGCATCATTTATTCCAAACAAAAGCCAAAACTGGTTTATGGAACAAATAGAGTTGATTTTAGCACATGAAACAAACAAAGCAAAGAAAGGAAAAGGTCCATCTTAGGTTCTAAACTTACTTTACAATACAGTTTGTAATCCTCTGCCTTGATTTGTAATTTACTTGCTTTGCTACATTTGCGTTGCATTCTCAGAACAGGGTCTATAAAATCAACAAAAACACAAATCCAAATCGATGAATGTCATTGTTTTAAAGTTTATTTATTTAATACAAGTAGGTTTACATTAACACTGCAATGAAGTTACTGTGAGAATCCTGTGATTGCTACACTCTGGCGCCTGTTCAGGTCCACTGAGGGAGAATTTAGCATGGCCTATGCAGCTAACCAGCACATCTTTTAGACTGTGGGAGGAAACCAGAGCATCCGAAGGAAAAGCGCACAGACATGAGGAGAAGGTGCACACTCCGCACAGACAGTCGTCCAAGCCGGGAATCGAACCTGGGTCCCTGGAGCTGTGAGGCAGCAGTGTTAACCACTGCCGACTGGATGATATTGGGCTGTCACCAAGGCAACCTCACAAAGTCATCATGACTATTAAACATTGATGGAAGAAGGAAGCGGATGAGACTGAATAGCAACATGAAAGGGAGTACGGAGCTAGAGTTGGGAGCCTGGCAGATGAGTAAGGTTATGGGACAGTACCTACAAGCAGAAAAATGGCATTGATAGAGATGATGGGAAGGAACTCTGACGTCCAATTTAATAAAATCTGATGGACATGTAACATAAGACCATAAGACATAGGAGCAGAATTGGGCCACTCAGCCCATCGAGTCTGCTCCGCCATGAATATAACATGAATATAAAATCTATACAAAGTGAACACTGACATAACTAGAATATCGTTATAGCAAATGAGCTATTTTTCGCCATTCAGTTGATTCCAGCAAATTGAATGTCTTCATCAAACTGAAAATATTCTTCCTGTCAGATGAGCAGTAAGTCCATGTTTACTTCAACTATAAACCCAGGACCCACCACTTGAGACTTCATTCACAACACCACCATATCCAATAATTTTATATGTGTAATTAACAGTAACAAATTAAGCATGTAATAACATTTGCATCTATCAAAGAAAAGCAATGTTAAAAATGTATTCAAGTAAAAATGTATTCTGTGTGGAGTCTGCACGTTCTCCCCGTGTCTGCGTGGGTTTCCTCCAAGTGATCCGGTTTCCTCCCACAGTCCAAAGATGTGCAGGTAAGGTTGATTGGCCATGCTAAATTGCCCCTTAGTGTCAGGGGGACTAGCAGGGCGGTTAATTGGGGTTATGGGGATAAGGCCTGGGTGGGATTGTGGTCCACGCAGACTGGATGGGCCAAGTGGCCTCCTTCTGTACTGTTGGGCTTCTATGATTCTATGTTTCTAAGACAGGTCGCGCTCAATAGTGGCAAGTGTAGCATTGATGTTACCGCTGATTCTGCTTGCTGATTACTCTAAAACAAAAGCAAACTACTGTTGATGCTGGAAATATGAGTGGATTCGAATGTGGGAAACAAACAGAGTTAACAAATTTTTGTCTCAAGCTTGGGTAATGCAAAAAGTTTATTTATTAGTCACAAGTAGGCTTACATTCACACTGTAATGAAGTTACTGTGAAAATCCCCTAGTCTTTTCACTCCGGCGTCTGTTCGGGTACACTGAGGGAGAATTTAACATGGCCAATGCACCTAACCTGCACATCTTTGGACTGTGGGTGGAAACCGGAGCACTCAGAGGAAACCCACGCAGGCACGGGGAGAACGTGCAAACTCCACACAGACAGTGACCCAAGCCAGGAATCGAACCCAGGTCCCTGGCACAGTGAGGCAGGAATGCTAATCACTGTCCCGCCCCAATTGAGGCCATTCCCTACTTCGAAAACCCAAGACCGCCTCCAAGGCCCATTCCCACCAAGTTTCTATATCTGGGAAATGGAGGTGGGGACGGGTAGGGTTTTGTGAGTTGTGATGCAGTGTGGGAGAAATTGAAGAGGAGGCGTGCAAGTGCAGAGACAGGCTGGTTAGCAGGTCCACTTCAGTTCGCAGGGGCAGTAAACCAGCTTCCAGCATCATTTTTATGTCCTGTAAATCTCACCTCTCACCCTCTCACTCCACAAGTTCCCCCATCCTCCCGTCCCCCACCATGCAACCTGCACCATTCCCCCCAAGATTCCACCATACCATTCGCCCAGTATCCACAATGGGCACTCCCCAGTTGTCATATCTTTGACATGGACATTGAAGAAAAATAATCCTTTAACAATGAAATCATCTGTCATTCAAACACATTCACACAGACTACTCTCCTTCATAAAAACCATGCAAAACAATTACATCCCCTCAAGTGGTCAATTTGTAGTAAAAGCCAAAAAATATCTATTAGGTAACCACTTCAAAGATAGATAATCCTCCAATAACCTCTTGAAACAATCAATGAAACTATAAACACCGCCCCCTGCTGAGATAAGTGGCTCTCTAACTTTTGGGACATCACCATCGCCAAAGCAAACATTTTGAAATTTAAATAACTGAGTTTATTGGAACTGAAAAATGCACAGCCTTTTCTTTCTAGTCTACTGATGGTGCATTTTCCTTTTCAAAGCAGATTGTCTGTCAATCAATGGAGTAGAGCAGGTGGTTAGATTATTTTTAAATTTTCAACAGGATGGTATTTATTTTCAAAGGTAAAGACCTCTGGATATTTAAATAACAGTCCAAAACATGACAGCAGAGTTTCCCAGCATAGTTGTCTTTAGTTTTTAATGAATTATGACACTTTTTCCCAATGGAAAGAGTACTCTAATACATCTCAACACTGAAACAATGTTGGTCAATGTAATGGTCAACTTTTTCAGGCCAGATTCCTATGCTGAATCACTGAATTAAAAATGTATCGACATTACAATATAGCATTTAATAGTGATATTTGAAGTTGTCGAACATAAATGTTCCCGATTTCTCAGCAGTCTTCCCCCAGTGGTCATGAACACTGAGACTATGTTTTCAAAGATTTCTAAAACCCACACCACCACATGAAAATAGTGGGAGAGAGGAAATTCAGGTTTCCTATAGGGCTCACAATGGAAACCCTGATCTCAGAAGTGGTTGCCTGTGGGTCATGACCCAAGGCTGCCCTGATCCATGAGAAGGTTGCACAAAAAAAAAGCACAGGACTGGGAAGGAACTAAAAATTTGAAATTACTACATGACCAGGAAAAACCTAGCCCTCAAGTCAATGACATTCCATCATCTTGTTGAGTCTTTCTGTTCTTACATCTGATTTGGAAAGTCTGTGTGTCGCACAATGGTAGCTGATGGCATATGCCCAGTCTTTCTTGCCAGGGATGCCATCCACAGGCACAAGCTAAGTTAATGTAAAGTCGCCATAGACCCAGCTGACCATAGGCTGACTGGTGGTGATTTAACCTGAAGATCACCACACCTCAGGCATGGGCCAAGGTTGAGAAGGCGGGGCCTTCATGAATAACCTCAGCCGGTATGGGAACTGAACCTGTGCTGTTGGCATCACTCTGCATCACAAACCAGCTGTCCAGCCACCTGAGTTAAACCTACTCCCGTGAGTTTTTTTAAAAAGTTTATTTATTAGTGTCACAAGTAGGCTTACATTAACACTGCAATGAAGTTACTGTGAAAATCTCCTAGTCACTACACTCCAGCGTCTGTTCGGGTACACTGAGGGAGAATTTGCACGGCCAATTCACCTAACCCGCACATCTTTCAGACTGTGGGAGGAAACCGGAGCACCCGGAGGAAACTCACGCCGACACGGGGTGAATGTGCAGACTCCGCACAGACATCGACCCAAGCCGGGGATCGAACCCGGATCCCCGGCGCTGCGAGGCAGCAGTGCTAACCACTGTGCTACCGTGCCACCCTGCAAGAGCTAGCTACGGGCATATTGTCCAATAACCAATGCCACCACCACGTTTACATCTGTACAGCACTTGGCATTTAATAGCGAGATCAACAAATTTACATTTCATGATCCTGAAAGAGGCGCCTAGAATGGGTAATTTTATACAGTGGTCCTGTGAGTGGTGTAATAGCTTCCAAGGGCACAAAGAATGTCAACAGCACCATAGCAACTGCATATGGCAGGGCTGTAGAGAGGAAACAACTCTTTCCTCCCATAATTGAATACCATCACTCAAACTGAAATGAAAATTGTAAACTATGATGAAAGACTCTTCAAACCAAAACAGATAACAACAAAGCTAACACTTCTTAGCTTTCTGGTTATATAAAGTTGCAGAATTTAAATGAGCTGGTCGTTTCTCTGACGAGAACTGGATCGCTGCCAGGTGCAGACACACTTTAATGGTAATGAGCTTTTATGTTTTAAAAATAAATATGTGATGAGGCAAAATGCTTCGCTATTTCACAGAGCTTTCACTCTATAAATTATGGACTCCTGCAGCTGCCAGTGGGATACCGATCAAACATAACAAGAGAGCAGCTTCCTGTGTCCCTCGTTACGCGTTCTGTTCTATTCATTTCAATATTGTAGATTAGGTCAGATGTCAGGGGATCTGTTCTATCTGAATAATCAGGGCTGTTCGGACAGAAATATGTTGGTGCATCAGCACAACTACGAAGGCACTGGAAAGATAACAGATTATAGTACATAGTAGAGTGAGGGGCAGGCATAACGAATCTTTTTTTGGTGACTGATTTAAAAACATCTCTTTTGATAAAGCATACTTCTATTTGTATAATGACCCCAACATTTACAGGGAGGGAGGCAGGGAGGGTGTTGGGAAGCTATAATAGATAAAGAACCCTTCAAGGCAGAGGTTCTGCAGGATTTCATTACCATTCTTTGATTCACTTCTTGCCCTGCAGTCAATTTGGCATGCTGGCCAGAGGCGTGGAGAGAACACCTGCAGGAGGCTGCGCTTGGTGCAGCCCTCTGAATTCAGCAGGCGGAATGGTTCACCAAGAGAGGAAGACACCACTGAGGCTGGAGGAGTGGGGAGGCTATCAGGCTGGAGGGAGAGAGATGTTTCTATGTTTCTATGAGAGGCCATCGTGCCTAGGAGGGAAGAGATCTGGTATTGTGGTGGAGAGGGTGGCCGGAAATTGTGACGCAGTGGGAGAGAGTTTCCCTTGAGGGGTCAGGGGAGACTTCCTGCTCCCCCTGGCCCACAAGAAGTGCTGGAAAAGTCATTTAACTTGGAGATCCGGCAGCTCACTTGGAGTAGTATGCACAGTTTTGGTCTCCTTATCTAAGGAGGGACATGCTTGCCTTGGAGGGGTGAACTAGACTGATACTTGGGATGAGAGGGTTGTCTTCTAAGGTGAGATTGAGTAGAATGGGCCTATGTTCTCTGGCGTTCAGAAGAATGAGTGGTGATCTCATTGAAAAATGTAAAAAATAATTATTTGGTGGTTTTATTGAGTAGATGTTGAATGGCTCTTTCCCCTGGTTTGAAGGATTGGGGTCACGGGGATGAAGTTTCTCTGCCCTATGGTGATGAACTAGGAAGCAAGAGAGTTAGCAATATGGTGGGGGAAAGTGTTGGGAGGGCAACATAATATCCTTCCGCATGCCAAAGAAGCGAATCCTGTGTTCCCCAACTGGAAACCATGGATGAACAGGAATATCCACTGCTTGCTGAAGTCCAGGTCTGAGGCGAGGCGTTCAAGTCAGGTGACACTGATCTATACAAGAAAACCGGATACTACCTAAGGAGATCCATCAAAGATGCCAAAAGACAATACCGGGCCAAGCTAGAGTCCCAGGCTAGCCACACCGACACCCGCCGACTATAGCAAGGTCTGCAAGACACAACAGGCTACAAGATGAAGGCATGTAAAATCACTGGCTCCAACGCACCTCTCCCTGATGAGCTCAATGCATTCTACACCTGTTTTGAGCACGAGGTCAGTGAGAGCATGCCCTCCACCCTGGAAGCCTTGGATAAACCTGTATCTGGGGTCACCAGTGCAGATGTCAGAGAAGCTTTCTCGAAGGTCAGCCCACAGAAAGCAACTGGTCCAGATGGGGTACCCGGGCGTGCACTCAGATCCTGCATGGATCAACTGGCGGAGGTATTCACAGATATCTTCAACCTCTCTTTACAACAATCTGAGGTCCCTATCTGCTTCAAGAAGATGATCATCATCCCGGTACCTAAGAAAAACCAAGCAGCGTGCCTTAATGACGATCGGCCGGTGGCTCTGACAGCCATCATTATGAAATGCTTCAAAAGGTTAGTCATGGCACAAATCAATTCCAGCCTCCCGGACTACCTGGGTCCACTACAGTTTGCCTAGCACCGCAATAGGTCCAAGTAGATGCCATTTCCCTGGCCCTGCACTCAACCCTGGAACACCTAGATAACAAAGACACCTATGTCAGACTCCTATTTATTGACTACAGTTCAACATTCAACACTATTATTCCCACGAAAACGCATCTCCAAACTCCGTGGCCTGGACCTCGGCACCTCCCTCTGCGACTGGATCCTGAACTTCCTGACTCACAGACCACAATCAGTAAGGATAGGCAAGAACATCTCCTCCAGGATCATCCTCAACACCGGTACCCCACAAGGCTGTGTTCTTAGCCCCTCACTATACTCCTTATACACCCTGTGTGGTCAAATTCCCCTCCAATTCAATTTTCAAGTTTGCTGACGACATCACTGTAGTGGGTCGGATCTCAAACAATGATGAGACAGAGTACAGGAATGAGATAGAGAATCTGGTGAACTGGTGCAGCAACAATAATCTCTCCCTCAATGTCAACAAAACGAAGGAGACTGTCATCGACTTCAGGAAGCCTAAAGGAGAACATGCCCCTGTCTACATCAATGGGAACGAAGTAGAAAAAGTCAAGAGTTCAAGTTTTAAATGTCCAGATCACCAACAACCTGTCCTGGTCCCCACATCCGACACTATAGTTAAGAAAGCCCATCAACACCTCTACTTTCTCAGAAGACTAAGGAAATTTGGCATGTCAGCTACGTCTCTCACCAACCTTTACAGATGCACCATAGAAAGCATTCTTTCTGGTTGTATCACAGCTTGGTATGGTTCCTCCTCTGCCCAAGACGGCAAGGAACTACAAAAGATCGTGAATGTAGCCCAATCCATCATGCAAACCAGCCTCCCATCCACTGACTCTGTCTACACTTCCCGCTGCCTCGGCAAAGCAGCCAGCATAATTAAGTACCCCATGCACCCCGGACATTCTCTTTTCCACCTTCTTCCTTCGGGAAAAAGGTAGAAAAGTCTGAACTCACCTACCAACTGACTCAAGAACAGCTTCTTCCCTGCTGCTGTCAGACTTTTGAATGGACTTACCTTGCATTAAGTTGATCTTTCTCTGCACCCTAGCTATGACTGTAACACTACATTCTGCACTCTCTCGTTTCCTTCCCTATGAACGGTATATTTTGTCTGTATAGCATGCAAGACACAATACTTTTCACTGTATGTTAATACATGTGACAATAATAAATCAAATCAAATCAAATCAAAATGTTGCCAGTGGTGGGAATCTCAGTGGCACAGCCGCACACCAAGTGGCTAATTAAACTATTTAATGGCCTAATTAAGAGCCATGTCCCAGCCTCCTAATTGGGTGCCAGTAAATTGCCCACCGGTGCAGTGTCATCTTTCACTTTCAGTCCCAACGATGGGAGTTCAAACCATGGATAGATTTTAGCCAATCAGGATAAAGAGTCAACCATGAAGAACTGAGATGAGGATAAATTGTTACACTCAGTGGGGTGTGAATCTTTGGAATTCTCTTTTACAGAAGGTTATGAATGCTCATTCAGTGAGTGTACATAAAGTCCATCAATAGGTTCTTGGACACTAATGGGGAGACAGTGGGATAGTGATGTCACTAGACTAATAATCCACAGACCCAGGCCGGAATTTAACGACCTCGCTTGGGCGAAGCTCGTAAAATCCCGCCCGAAGCCAACGGAATATTCCGTTCTGCGAGCCTCACCCGCCCCGATTCCAGGGCAGGCAAGGCGGTAAAATTCCAGCCCCAGTGCAATGCTCTGGGATCCCAGGTTCAAGTCCCGCCACTGCAGGTGGTGAAATTTGAATTCAATAAAAATCTGGAATTAAAAGTCTATTGAAACCATTGTCAATTGTAAAAACCCATCTAGTTCACTAATGTCCTTTAGGGAAGGAAATCTGCCATCCTGGTCTGGTCTACAGACCCACAGCAATGTAGTTGACTCTTAACTACCCCTTCAAGGGCAATTACGGATGGGCAATTAAGGAACTCATGGGAGGTTATGTGATAGTTCAGCTATAATCTTATCGAGTGGAGCATCTTTGAAGGAATTTGGAGCCTTCTCCTATTCTATGATTTCTATGGTCTTATGCTCCATTCTCCCTTTTAGTGCTGGGTTCCGGACCCCTGAGAAACCTGCAGTAGCTGTAAATTTTAAATTGGGCTCCTAATTGGGCTGAGTCTGATCTCCTTAGCGAAGAGAAGATTATGTGGAGATTTCATGGAGATGTTCATAATCATCAGAGGACTAGGCAGAGTAGATAAGGAGAAACTGTTCCCATTGGTGGAAGGATCAGAACCAGAGGTCACAGATTTAAGGTGATTGGTAGGAAAAAAAGCAGGGCTATGGGAAAATGTGGAGCGGAATGTTCAGAGAGCCAGCACAGACTTGACAGGCCAAATGGCCTCCTTTTGTATTCTATGATAATTGCAAATGGAAGCCTGATTTAAAGCTGTTCATGACATGTCCCATCCCTAGACTTGGACAGACTGACATCACCAGCATAAAACAGGTGGTAGTGGGTGGAGGGGAAGGGTGTTTGGCAGAGTAAGGGTTAATGTGGAACTGGAGAATAGTACTACCTACAGTACGATGTAGAAAGTCACATGAAAGCTTTGATCAAAACAAACTTTATTTAACAACACAGTTTAACTATAACAAATTAATTAGCTTAACCTTTAACAATTGAGCAATACTTAAGACTTGTATCTGTCATATTTAACTGCTAATCTATCACTATGGGTTCCAATTCGAGCAATATTCCTCTTATAGACTTAACCTCCTCTCTAAAGTTAGTTAGCAAAACACAGGCTTATTTGCCTGTCTTAGGTTAACAGTCCAGGAGCTTCCAAACCATCTCTGGAGAGAGAGAGGGAGAGACCTGTTTTCTTCTGGCAGTACAAGCAGCAACTGCTTGTATTTTAAAATGAAACTGAAACAGTATTTCTTCCCTGCAAGCTTAGCTCCTCCCATTAAGCACATGACTCTGTCCTTGTCAATCAGCATAATCAAAATTCTACACTGAAACCCCCAGGACAAACCCAAGTAAAGACAAATGCATTAGCTCTGCTTAAAACAAACACTCCCGGTCTAAAATAAGTACCTCTCCTGTGCTCCCAGCTATCAATTTAAAGGTTTTGCTAGACAAATCAGCACCCTGCAAAACAGATCTGAATTCAAAACATACCCCTTACAAGAAATATGATATACATATATTTCTTAAAGGCACAGTATCATCACATAATAAAGGGTTTATGTTCAACCATATAAGAACAAAGAACAAAAAAAATTACAGCACAGGATCAGGCCCTTTGGCCCTCCAATCCTGCACCAACCACGCTGCCCAACTAAACTAAAACCCCCTACCCTAACAGGGATCATATCCCTCTATTCCAATCCTATTCATGTATTTTTCCAGACGCCCCTTAAAAGTCACTATCATATCTGCTTCCACCACTTCCCCCAGCAGTGAATTCCAGGCACCCACCACACTCTGTGTAAAAAACTTGCCTCGTACACCTCCTTTAAACCTTGTCCCTTGCACCTTAAACCTATACCCCCTAGTAATTGACTCTTCCACCTTGGGAGAAAGCTTCTGACTATCCACTCTGTCCATACCCTCATAATCTTGTAGACTTCTATCAGGTCACCCCTCAACCTCCATCGTTCCAGTGAGAACAAACCAAGTTTCTCCAACCTCTCCTCATAGCTAATGCCCTCCATACCAGGCAACATCCTGGTAAATAAGTCTCCAGAACTCTCCTTAGGACACCAAACAACTACTACAGTAGACAGGTGTTGCAGTTATGACCCCTGTGTTAAGTGTTTAACCCCACAACCTCCCCCCCCCCCCCCACCCCCACCCCACAGCACCACCTGCCCACCATGGGTTTAATATCAGGAATCATATCAGGAAGGAGCAGCGCTCCGAAAGCTAATGGTATTTGCTACCAAATAAACCTGTTGGACTTTAACCTGGTGTTGTTAAAACTCTTACTGTGTTCACCCCAGTCCAACGCCGGCACCTCCACATCTTTAATATCAGGACCAATTTTAGAAACCTGCGATATATTTTCTACATTTTCCCTTCTAAATATAATTTTGCTGGTAAATTGTCCCCTCTATTTTTCCTCACCCTTCAATACTTGAAGATTTTTAGCAAGTTGGCATGTTATGTTTCGGAAGGCTCCAGTCTCAATATGATCGAAGCTGCCTCAGGAAAAATAGGCAACACTTAGCTCAAACAGAAATAACAGTGTCAGAAATGCTCAGCAAGTGTGGCACCATCTGTGGGGAGAGAAGGCGAGTTAATATTTCAGGTTGTTGACCATTCATTAGGAAAGTTCTGTTGAAAGGTCATCTATCTAAAACATAAACTCTGTTCCTCTCCCCACTGAAGCTGTCAGACTTGCTGAGTATTTCCACCATTTCCTGCTTTTATTCCAGATTGCCACAGCATTTTGCCTTTGGATGAACTTAACCCGTTACCCTCAAGGGAAGTCCATTTCCGATTTCGTTCCTGGTTTGTGCTGAGTCAGATAGTGTCAGTCACGACATAATTATAGACACCGCCATTGTCGTCAATCCTCCTGAGCGAAAGATGGGAAATTCCAACAGGGTTCACATTTCCTCTTGCCATCTGATGCCTCCTTTTAGGAGCCTGCAAACATAAATATCAGACAGGGATAGTCACCAAACTGAACTCTAATGTCCATTTTCCATACCATCGGCAGCCTACAAAACCCACTATTTACACTCCTAGGAAGAAAAGCGGCTCTTTCCAACCTCAGGAGCTATTGGCAATCTGTGGGAATGTGCTCCAACATAACTTACTGATTGAGGAGTGAGAGGAAATGGAATAATGTCAGGGAAACAGCCTTTCTAGGAGGGCACAAAACAGTCGGCAGCAGATCAATCCATGAAGAAGGTGGATGGATCCCGAACCAGGGTAAGTTCTGAGTTTTTCAGGCACAGAGGGAGAGGGGGTAAGAGAAGGTGGAGGGGCAGGTTTTGGAGGCCATGTGCGAAGCACAAAAGAGGGATACATGACCTTAGTGGGGACACACCCAATGCACACTGAGCAACATCTAAAGGCTGTACCTGTCTCTCCCTTTCCTTCCCATGCTTTGGTGAAAAAAGTGGCTTTACCACTTTTGCCCCCCCCCCCCCCCCCCATCTCCCAACATATTATGGCAGAGGAGGTGGATTGAGATCCTTAAGTGGCAATTACACATCCCTCTCCCGCCTTCACCCATATTATCATAGGTAGAATCGACAGTGCAGAAGGAGGCCATTTGGTCATCGAGCCTGCACCGACAACAATCCCACCCAGGTCCTGTCCTATCCCCGTAACCCCACATATTTACCCTCCAAATCCCCCTGACGTTAAGGGGCAATTTATCATGGCCAATCAATCTAACCCGCACATATTTGGATTGTGGGAAGAAATCGGAGCACCCGGAGGAAACCCACGCAGACACGGGGGGGAACGTGCAAACTCCACAGTCACCCGAGGCTGGAATTGAACCCCAGTCCCTGGCGCTGTGAAGCAGCAGTGCTAACCACTGTGCCACCCCATTTATGGCTATAATCATGCCTAATAAGGCATGATTTGGCACAGAAGATATGATGGGTAGGTAGTCCACTGCCTCTTATTAGAGGCCATACAATCCAACCCTGTGATCAGAACAGTGCAAAGACCTTAATGCCCTTAAGTACACATACCAACAAACTAAGACGGGGAAGGAAGATTATTACACGTGTAAACTCCAATAACGATAGTTTTTTTTCCTTTTAAGATTTATGACTGCTGACTGTACTCTTGTCCTACATCACAGACACTCCAGTGTTTGTTTTTAAAGATGATTAACTCGATGAATTTTGTTAGCATTTGCGACTAGCAGTATGACCTCAGCTTGTCGATCCTCAGCTGGTGTTTAATGAATGGCAGCAATCAGTGTTAGAATCTACATAGAAAAAGACGACATCTCTCACTGAAATATCTTTTCATTACCTCCGCACAGTAACAGAATAGCTCACTGTAATCTGCTGCTATCTCTCACATCGGAGCTTGTTTAGCTTGTGTATAAGCTGTTCCTCATCATAGTTAAAGTAAATGAAATCACATCAAATGGAGATAATTTTGGTAAATGTCAAACATTTGGTCCACCAGCCCTGCTCAAAAATCAGAACAGACAACCTCGCTAAATGTGTGGGATGAGGTGAACTATATGAATTGGAGGGTTGGGTACCGATCGAGGTTATTGGTGAGTGGGTGATGGAGATAAAGTGAATGAGGCCAGTTGGTGCAGTGTTATGTACTTGTATTTATTCCTACTGACTCACTGGAACTCGGCTGTATTAGTGTATGCACTAGAAATGATGTAATAGACCTTAATGTGGGAAACAGAAAGAGAAGAAGCAGCCATGAAAAAAATACAGATTACAAATAGAGCTCCGTTCATTTTTACCCAAACTCTATCCCGTGTATCACATCTCCAATACGCCACAGATAGGAAATAATCATTTGAAGATTGAACTCACCTTCACAACTTGTATCAGAACATTAAATGTCTTTCTGCGCAGCAACCATACTCTCAGAGCTATACTCCTGGAATTCACCATCCCACTGTCTCTTGAGCGATGTGCTCCCCTGTGGATACAGGATGCCTCTAATTCTCTACATATAAGACCATAAGATATAGGAGCAGAATTAGGCTATTCGGCCCATTAAGTCTGCTTCGCAATTCGATCATGGCTGATATGTTTCTCAACCACTCTCCCTCCTTTTCCTCATAACCTTTGATCCCCTTACCAACCAATAATCTATCTATCCCTGCGCAAAATACACTCAATGAGTTGTCCTCCACAGCCTTCTATGGCAATGAATTCCACAGATTCACCACCCTCTGGCTGAAGAAATTCTTTCTCATCTCGGTTCTAAAGGATCATCCCTTTACTCTGAGGCTGTGCCCTCAGACCCTCGTCTCTCCTACGAATAGAAAATCTTCTCCATGTCTACTTTATCCAGGCCTTTCAGTATTCTGTAAGTTTCAATGCAATCCCCCCCTCATCCTTCTAAACTCCATTGAGTACAGACCCAGAGTCCTCAAACACTCCTCATACATCTTGTACCAAGGCCTCCAATGCATTATTAGAAAACCATGATGCGCACTCTCTCAGATTGAGCCATCTTGAAAACAACCTCAAAAGCATTAACTTCCTAACACGATTTCCAGCAGCCACAATGTACCTCCCCTTTAAAATGCACCTTTAACTAATGTTTGCTGCTCACAATATTGTTGATAAATACAGCCAATGAATGGCATGGGCAGTGCTTTCTGCACACAGCAATCGTGGAATCAGCACTCAACACTGAGTCTGCAGCATAATGTACAGGCAAAGGTTAATCACTCGCTGCGACCCCCATGTCTGTTTTCGGGTCTTGCCCAATTTGCCCCCTCTAAATGAATCTTACGCGCATGGCCCCGCGCAATGTAACCTCAAAACTAAAGTTTCAGATCAAACTCCCTGCAGATGGGTGACATAAGGCATTTATACAAGAGTTGGAAAATGTGTCAAAGCTCCAACATTTAGCTATAGTGCTTGTGAAGTAATGAAATATGTGGAGGAATTCACAGCGAGCTATTGATAAAACAAAAACACCACGTAGAATGATAGCTGAGATTTCACTTCCCCTGAAGTGTCGGTCACACCTGTCAAAGTACATCAGCGCATCAACAAATTATCGGCAGCCCCCACCCAAGAATGGTTAAACATCAATATTTCTTGAACATGTTTTACCAGGATTCAGATTTCCATCACTTGTGTGAGGTTACACCATCAGTGATAGGCAGTGAGGCTGCATGCTGAAGTTGATAAAATATTAAGAGTATTGTAATTCTGATTATAATGTTAGTGTAAATAAGCTTCAGAGCTCAACACCTGAATTAGCATCAAGAAAAGTAATTAAAGGAACTAATGATTTATCCCTCCCTGAGCAGAAATTCTCAGTTTTCTCCCAATGTGAGGCAGCTTGCTGTGCACATCTTGGTTGCCACATGATCTACAGTACACCAGTGACTACTTCGTTAACTGTAAAGTGCTTTAGGATGTCCTGAGGTCATTGACGCTATATAAATGCAAATCTATCTTTCTTAATCCTACAAATTAGATTTTGTTTTGACACTGCAATGATCTCCTGAAGGGATAAACGTTACTGTACTGAAAATTAGGAGCAATGTAAGCTTCACTGAATCACAATGTCTTTACAGTACAAAAAGAGGCCATCGGCCCATCAAGTCTATACTGGCTCTCTGAAAGAGCATTCTATCTAGTCCCATTCCCCTGCCTCATTCCTGTAACCTTGCACAATCTTCATTTTCAGATAGCAATCCAATTCCGTTTTGAATATCTCAATTGAACCCACCTCCACCACTACCACTCTCTCAGGAAGTTTGTTCCAGACTCCAATCACCCACTGAATGAAAAGATTTTTCCTCACATCACTTCTCCTCCTATTGCCCATTCATTTGCATCTGTGCCCTCTAGTTGAAGTACTCCTGAGAGGTAACAGTTTCTCGCTATTTCACCTGTTCTGTACCCTTCAGGATCTTGAATACTTTTATCAAGTCTCCTCTTAACCTTCTCCTCTCCATTTACAATAGAAAACATTAGTCAGGAATGTGGTGGAATACTCCCCACTTGCCTGGATGGGTGCAATTCCAACAACATTCAAGAAGCTTGACTCCATCCAGGATAAAGCAGCCCACTTGATTGGCACCACATCTACAAATATCCACTCCCTCCGCCACCGACGCTCAGTAGCAGCAGTGTGTGCTATCTACAAGATGCACTGCAGCAATTCACCAAAGATCCTTATACAGCACCTTCCAAACCCACGACCACTTCCATCTAGAAGGACAAGGGCAGCAGTTAAATGGGAACACCACCACCTGCAAGTTCCCCTCAAGCCACTCACCATCCTGACTTGGAAATATATCGCCGTTCCTTCGCAGTCGCTGGGTCAAAATCTTGGAATTCCCTCCCTAACAGCATTGTGGGTCAACCCACAGGACATAGACCGCAGCGATTCAAGAAGGCAGCTCACCATCACCTCCTCAAGGGCAACTTGCAATGGGCAATAAATGCTGGCCAGCCAGCGACGTCCATGTTCCACGAATGAATTTTTAAAAATCTCTACCATAATATTTTATGATAATCTCCAGGTGTAAAATTAACATTTGAGGCCCATTTATTGAAGACTGACCCTTGGTTAATGAATCAAAGAACACATAAGGCTGGGATTTTCCAGTTCCATTGCGGTGGGATCCAGTGGCAGAGATCCGGCGATCTAGGTCAACAGTCCATTGATTTTCAGCAAGACTGGATGATCCCAGCGGCGAGTGGGGTTGGAGAATCCTCCCCATAGTGTGCATGGAATTCTGAGCACTCCCTTACGAGCTGTACCTGACCAGAAAAGAACAGAGTAGGGTTCATATATCATAAATGTCCCAATTCAAACAAATCTGATAGACAGCAAAAGCCAAGTAGGAATTTTAACATCCTCAAATCTTGCAATCATGTAATAAACTAGCCAGGTTGGATATTTAAAGGGCTCTTGGCCTACATTCCTGCAGGAACCCATTGCTTTTGTGTTGTTTTCATCCTTCCAGGGTGAAATAGGCAGAAAAGAGGCAGTGACTTCCTCCAAATATGAGTTAACACAATTTTATTTTTCTCAATTTGTAATCTTTTGGCCACATCCGTAACTAACGTACCATAGATACTGGCTAATAAGCCAAATTCTCCAACCTCGCTGCAGTGGGAGCTTGGTGTGAACAGCCAGTAAGATCGTGTCCCATGACGACCAATGCAGCAATAGTTCATGGCAGCCATGTCCCAACCATAGGTAGAAGCAGAGGAAGTGTAAAAGAACCCAGGCTGCAAACAGAATTGTGAGATATACTGTGATATCTTGCAACTTTACCTCACACATTTGAACCAACTGACTTTGGCAACCATAATGTGCATAAGGTCACATTTCCTCATCCCACCCTTTTGTCCCCACCCCAATATAATTTTCATCCCAATAGGTCCAATCGCCAAACAAACGCCCATACCTGGTCATAATTGGAAACACATCAACAAGTTTACTATTGCTCAGTGTTGGTAAGTTCATGGTTTTAGTTCATTGAATTCTAACCCTTTGGGGGCCAACATTCTCTTGGTTTCGGCAAATTGATTATATCTAACTGGCTGAAATGTTGTTCAGCCGACACGGGGAGAGTGGAGTTTGTGCCTACCAGTCAGAGAACCAGCAGGGAACCCCTGTCAGATCCAAAGCAGAGGTCGCCCAATGGAATCTGGTGCCCTTCAGGAATTTAAGTGGTGACCATCGGGCCTCCCCCATGACCAAAATTCCCAACGGTGAAATTCCTCATGGCTTTGATAGCAATGCACTAACCACACATCCAGGATTAATGTGGAACTCCAGACAACAGGTGAGTGAAGGTATGGTAGGGGGTCACAAAAAAGAGCGGTGGGCGAGGTCGGAGGCAAGGACGGAGGATGGCTTCACTTCCCAATGGCAGTTCCCTCGATCAGACACAAGGTGCCCGACTAAATGTTCCCCACCCCTCCAACAAAACTAACCCAGGAGACAGCAGGCAAACCCAATAGGGTTTGTGGGCGGCCTTCTAAGGAGGTGGGAGAGCCATGAAGACTCCATTTAATCCCTGAGCCACCATTAAATTGCGGTGGGTTCAGGGATAGTGGGTGTCAACTAATTCATTGACATCCTGCCATCGGGCGACAGTCCAACATAAGCCCCTTCCTCCCTCCCACTTAATCGGTGGGGGGTGGGAGGGGGGCGGGGGGTTTGCCTCCAGTGAACAGGCCCGGCAGCCTCTATGGAGATACACATTTCCTGTCAGGCCAAAAGAAAACACTTAAGGCAATGGAACCAATAAAAGCCATTTTGCACTATCAGAGTCAGGATCTACCTTAAGTCATATGTTAAGATCAGAATCTAAAACCGCACTGAAAGTTTCCACATTAATCTCAATAAGGATTAGAGTTAAAACAGAGTAAGTGAATAGATGGGAATCTCAGCTGCTTCTGAATACCTGGAAGCAAGGGAGTTGATGACCTGTAACAGGTTAGAGTTCTGTTCCAGTTCCCTAATGAATAGAATTATTTCCCATTTACTGTACAAGCATCCATTTGTGATGTTCTGCATGAACAAGTTTCCAATGCACTAACCCAATTATTAAGTCATTATATACTGTTTGTCTTTGCTAGGGAAATCTGAGCTTTGCTCCAGTACATAATGCTTCCTGTATGTGAAGGTATAATTCTCCAATTAATTTTTAAAGGAGTTGGGAGGGAGGGAGCAGCTATGTGCAGCCAAAGTAGACATTGCAGAAGAAGTTACTCCCAATAAAATGTTTTGGATTTTATAACTAATCTATTCTCGGTAAGAATCTGGTTTGGATGTTATTATAATGGCATTTTTATGATCTACAGTTTGATTAGGGGATAAAAATGGAAAATGCTGGGAGCACTCAGGTGGTACGGGAGTATTTGTGATGAGAGGAAAGTAGGATTCCTGTATCAAGTCATTAGTCTTCAGTCAGAACGGCAAACCAGCAAGAGGTACTTGGAAATATATTGCTGTTTCTCCACTAACACTGGGTCAAAATACTGGAATTCCCTCCTTAACAGCACTGTGGGTGTACCTATACCTCAGGGACTGCAGCGGTTCAAGAAGGCAGCTCACCACCACCTTCTGAAGGGATGGGCAATAAATGCTGTTCATCCTCCGAGGAGTTCTCAGCCTCCTCCTTGTTTCCCTCTGGCAAGAAATCCCCCCCCCCCTTTGAATGACCAGGTTGATGATGTGGGATAGCGTGGTCCACCTGAGTGATCCAAACTTCTTCAGGATACCAATGGTCTGCACGATCATGGATCGTGTTGACCCATCTCTCCTCCGAGGCATTCTGAAGAAGACGCACAGATGTCTTGAGCCGTCCTTTGAGCAGCTATCCCCAAGTAACCGGCCCTGTAATCGCTGAGGCCCTTTAAATGTCTAAGGGACCTGGGAAAGACTCGGGATGTATCAGTTAGAGAAATTCCCAGGGTACCTGGCACAAATGTACACGATGTGCTTCTGATGGTCATTTACCAGTTCAATATTCAGGGAGCGGAACCCTTTCCTGGTAAATAACATCAGGGACTGCCAGCATGGAGTTCTCAAAGACAAATGTGTGCAATTGATTACACACTGAATTCCAGGGAATCTGAGATAGCTGCAAACCCCAGTAAACTAGCAGCCTGGCTAGCATCATCGAGTGTGAAGTTCACACAATAATGAACCTTACTGTAGAGGGCATCCACCACCTCCTTGACACGTTTATGTTGAGGACTGTGAGATGCTGCATAGGTCCCCTGTGGATCCCGAGAACTAAAGGCAGCATTGCCTTTAATCTCTCACCCTGACTTTGTGGCCTCAGGCCAGCGATTATGACTATCTTTCAGTGAATTCTCCTGTTCTTTTGCGATGATCACAACACATTTTCCCTCCTCCCCATCCCACCTCTCAAGAGTCTCTGTGTAACCCATCCCTCTTGTGCCACATTAACACAACTACTGCCCCCTCCCATTCCAGAGTTGGAATGCATTCCCTCGTTTGATTCCCATCCACCCCTTCTGTGTCTGCGTTCTAGTCTTCCATGTTGGGCTCCAATATCCTCAGTCTCCCCTCTGCCATTGTCCCTCCCCCTCCAACCCTATCATGGCCCTTTGTCTCCCAAACCTCCTCCACAACCCCCAATCTCCATCCCCACCAACAGTCCGCCATGAAAGTCATAGGGCTGAATTTTCCATTCTGCCTGCCACAGGAATCGTAGCGGGCGGAATACGGACCATGCAAAGGTCCGTTGATCTCGGGCAGGATTTTCCGGTTTCAGGGCAAGCGCAGCCAGAAAATCCCACCCATAGTGTCAGACAGTAGAGAAGAGGCCCTTCAGCCCATTGAGTCTGCGCCAACAAAACAACTCTAAATCTACACTAAGCCCACTTTCCAGCACTTGGCTCTTAGCCGTGAACATTAAGACATTTCAAGGGCTCACCCACGAACATTTCGACTACAAAGACTTCCGTTCCATCAGTGTGCAGTTGGTGTGTGATCATCGAAGGCACATCCTGCACATTTGTGCATGGTTGCCTGGGAGTTGCCATGACTCTTACATCTTCAGTCACTCCCAGGTGCCTGGAATCTTCAAGGGGCCAGATAGTCTGCAGGGATGGTTGCTGGGTGATAAAGGCCACCCACTTACACAGTGGCTCAGGACCCCGGTGCATTGCCCTCAGACTCCAGCTGAGGAAAGGTACAATGTCAATCGTGCCTCTGTACACTCACTCATGGAGCAGACCATAGGACAGCTGAAGATGCGATTCAGATGTGTGGACCACTCAGGTGGCTTTCTGCAATATACACCGGAGAAGGTTTGCTGCACCATTGCAGTTTGCTATGCTCTTCACAGTCTGGCTATGCAGTGGGGTGAGGCCCTGCCACAGAGTGAACTAGAGGAGGAGGAGGTCTCCTCGAAAGATGAGGAGGTGCAGGAAGCCCAGGAAGCAGTGAGGGGCACCATGTGTCCCACGACGTTATGGAGGTGGAGAGATGTGGGAGGCAAGCCTGTGATACTCTTACAGCTGAAAGGTTTCAAGAGGTGTAAAACTAAGTTCGATCATCAGGCGACATCTCCTCTAGCCCTCAGAGCCATTTTGTGACTTCTGAGAGAATGGCTGAACCATTGCTGAGAGGACGCGTCCTGTATTCACACTGGGGTCTTAGTTGCTCACGACTCGCTAGGATCAGTGCTAAGCTGTGTTAATCGATGTGCTGGTAATGTGCTCACTCTGTCAACGGGAAGAGCTTCCTGCGCCATGTAAGGATGCAAACACTGCCGCGAAGGAAGTGCGGATTAGTATAGGTGTGATGTCTGGCCCTTTAAGGGGTGACCTTCTGAAAGGGTCACATGACCAGACTTACTAATTGGGAACCAAGTTGGGGCTTCACTTTAACTTGTCTGGGCTTATCTCAGCAGTTAGATCCTGATGGCATGACTGTAAGCACTGAATCTGCACTGCTCTGTATATCGTTGTTACTATTCATAAATGTTCTTTGCTCATTAATAACTGGTGGAGTTAGAACTCTCATCCTAAAGTGTATGTCTTGGTTTGAGACACTATTAGTTAGGAAACCCAGATGGACAGAGAGTCACATATTTGGTGAGTGTGCACCTGGAGGGAGGTCAAGGTGCTTCGTTCCCATGTAACCGACATCCTGATGGTGCCCACCAGAGTGTACGGCCAAGGAGTGCAATGGCTGAGTGCCAGGACCTGCTGGACCAAGGTCTCCAGGGTAGTTGCTAACCTTCCCATGGTGGCCTCAATGTGTGCGCATGCCAGAGCCATGACATCACACACGGAATGCACTGGGACTCCTCCATCATGCACTCTACTCTGACAAGTGGCTGTTGGAGCTCTGCCCAATGTCCCGTTGCCTCCCTTTGCTTCTCCCCGATTGAGCTGGCAGTCGCTTCCAGAGGCTCATCTAACTGGGGGACTGAGGTTGTTGGTCTCCAGCAGCCCTCCGAGTGCCAGAGAGCTGGGCTGTCCCTGCCTCCAATTGCTGTGGGGACGTGACTGTGAGGTGTTCTCCCTAAAGTGACCCAAGTCTAACCTACGCCCCACCGGGGTGTGTGTCCCTGTGCTGGTGGAGGGTACAGGTGAGCACTGCGATGGCTCTTCCTGAGCCCCCTCATCCTCACACATGCTTCGGGGACTCAGAGCGCTGCTGGACTGGCTATCTGTCCATGCTCTGTTTGTTCTTGCAAAAGACAAAAGGACAATTTCAGTGGATGAAGTGAAGCTAATTCAGAGGAAATTGCACTGACTGAGAATTGCAGGATAGGGTGAAGTGATGGGAGCTGAGATCCATCAGAGGCTGCTGCAGGAGGCCAAGCTCTGTGTCACTATTAGAGCATTCCCAGTCCTCACCAGTGAGCTCTCCAGCTGCCTTCTTGAACTCAGTAAGGCCGATGATCTCTGCTGTCCCAAGAAAGATGTGATCAGAGGGGATGGAGCAGAGGTTCGGTGAGATGCACATCCCCTGTGTGTGGTGAGCCCTCCCCAGAAGGGACAGAGATTGGAGTTGGAGCAGCAAGACAGATGGGGTGGTGGTGCTGTGAAAGTCTTTCCGAGAGAGATAGAGTGAATACTGATGTTTGTCTCCTGTTAATAGGCTTCTGCAGAAAATGCAGATGTATGGGATTGGGGGTGATCTAGGAAATTGGATCAGGAATTGGCTAGCGGATAGGAAACAGAGGGTGGTGGTTGATAGTAAATATTCATCATGGAGTGCGGTTACAAGTGGTGTACCTCAGGGATCTGTTTTGGGGCCACTGCTGTTTGTAATATTTATTAATGATCTGGATGAGGGTATAGTTGGGTGGATTAGCAAATTTGCTGATGACACCAAAGTCGGTGGTGTGGTAGACAGTGAGGAAGGGTGTCGTAGTTTGCAGGAAGACTTAGACAGGTTGCAAAGTTGGGCCGAGAGGTGGCGGATGGAGTTTAATGCGGAGAAGTGTGAGGTAATTCACTTTGGTAGGAATAACAGATGTGTTGAGTATAGGGCTAACGGGAGGACTTTGAATAGTGTGGAGGAGCAGAGGGATCTAGGTGTATGTGTGCATAGATCCCTGAAAGTTGGGAATCAAGTAGATAAGGTTGTTAAGAAGGCATATGGTGTCTTGGCGTTTATTGGTAGGGGGATTGAATTTAGGAGTCGTAGCGTTATGTTGCAACTGTACACAACTCTGGTGCGGCCGCACTTGGAGTACTGTGTGCAGTTCTGGTCCCCACATTACAGGAAGGATGTGGAGGCTTTGGAGAGGGTGCAGAGGAGGTTTACCAGGATGTTGCCTGGTATGGAGGGGAGATCCTATGAGGAGAGGCTGAGGGATTTGGGATTGTTTTCGCTGGAAAGGCGGCGGCTAAGAGGGGATCTTATTGAAACATATAAGATGATTAGAGGTTTAGATAGGGTGGATAGTGATAGCCTTTTTCCTCTGATGGAGAAATCCAGCACGAGGGGGCATGGCTTTAAATTGAGGGGGGGTAGTTATAGAACCGATGTCAGGGGTAGGTTCTTTACCCAGAGGGTGGTGAGGGATTGGAATGCCCTGCCAGCATCAGTAGTAAATGCGCCTAGTTTGGGGGCGTTTAAGAGATCCGTAGATAGGTTCATGGACGAAAAGAAATTGGTTTAGGTTGGAGGGTCACAGTTTTTTTTTTTAACTGGTCGGTGCAACATCGTGGGCCGAAGGGCCTGTTCTGCGCTGTAATGTTCTATGTTCTATGTTCTATGTTAATGGATGTGTGAGATCTGTGAAGAGAGATATTTGAGTACATGATACCTCGCTGAGAGTTTGATAAAGAACAAAGAACAAAGAACAGTACAGCACAGGAAACAGGCCCTTCGGCCCTCCAAGCCTGTGCCGCTCAAACATAGTGGAGGGAGCTGAGAGAGGAAATACCCTGGTGGTGCGGATGAGATTGTTTGTCCACTTCCTGCACTGACAGCCACACTGGCTTCTTGGGAAACGGCCTCCCAGGCCAGAGAGGTAAGGTTAGTATGCTTCTTCAAGCCGTCCTGCAGGTTAAGGACAGGCCAGTGGGCCCGCACTCTACAGCAGTTAGCACTGCTGCCTCACAACGCCAGGGACCCGGGTCCACTGTCCGTGTAGAGTTTGCACATTCTCCCCGTGTCTGCGTGGGTTTCCTCTGGGTGCTCCGGTTTCCTCCCACATTCTGAAAGATGTGCTGGTTAGGTGCATTGACCCAAATAGGTGCCGGACTGTGGCGACTAAGGGAATTTCATGGTAACTTCATCTGTAAACTTTGTGACTAATAAATAAACTTTACTTTAATAATGGCCTCAAGGACCCTGGCATTTAAAGCTGGTGCTGTCTTCTTCTTGAGACTGCTTGCCTTTTGCTTCTGGGTTCCAGAAAAGGGTCTGGTCAAGACAGGTGGGCTAGAGAGAGTGATGTGGGTGTGTTGGACTGGTATCTAAACATGGCCATGATGTGGAGGTACCGGCATTGAACTGGGGTAAGCACAGTAAGAAGTCTCACCACACCAGGTTAAAGTCCAACAGGTTTATTTGGTAGCACAAGCTTTCGGAGTGTCGTTCCTTCTTCAGGTGAAGAAGGAGCAACACTCCGAAAGCTCGACCTACCAAATAAACCTGTTGGACTTTAACCTGGTGTTGTGAGATTTAAACATGGCGCCAGGATCTTTGAACCCGCCACTGAGGGTGGATAGGCAGATGAATCAGCTGTCAGCCCACCAGGAGATTTGAAAGGGCAGCACGATGGCACAGTGGTTAGCACTGCTGCCTCACAGCGCCAGGGACCCGGGTTCAATTCCCGGCTTGGGTCACTGTCTGTATGGAGTTTGCACGTTCTCCCCATGCCTGTGTGAGTTTCCTCCGGGTGCTCCCGTTTCTTCTCACAGTCCAAAGATGTGTGGGTTAGGTGGATTGGCCATGGTAAATTGCCCCTTAGTGTCCCAAGATGTGTAGGTTAGGGGGATTAGCCATGGTGAATGTACAGGCTTACAGGAATAGGGTGGGGGTGTGGTCCTGGGTCAGATTCTTTGTCAGAGAGTCGGTACAGATTTGGTGGGCTGAATGGCCTCCTTCTGCACTGTAGGGATTCTATGATTCTAAGGGAACTCACCTGTGCATAATTAAGGAAGTTCCAAATGCTGAATCTGGGATGTGATCCCACCGTTCTGGTTGGCGGGAAAGACACCGCTCGAGCTACCCACCACCGCACTTAGCCTCAATAAAGTAGAATTCAACCCCAGGGCTGTGTGACCAGAGGAAAACCAAATCATTGTAAGACCATTTTAAAAATGCAATATTTAAAGAAATTTGACTAAAAATACCGCTAAACAAAGCTAGACTTGAGACAATAAGGGGGAGGGGGTGAATTAGAAAAAATACGAGTGACCAAACGAAACTCAAGGCAATTGATAAGTGTGGAAAAAGCTGCCTGTATAGCAAGGAAAGACTTGAATGTCACAGACCAAAGGCTACTGCCTATCAACAGGTTTACAATGCCGAATGACAGTTTAACCTTGTGTGGGGCAGAGGTAATTGGCCATAGCTCAAGACTCCAATGAAACAGGCAGTAATTAGTATGTTCTTTTGACAGTGTTATATCACACTGAGCTGTAATGACAGATCTCCGTGTGTGTGAGTCAGTTCAGCTGAAACAAGAACAGGAGCTAAAAATAGCCCGGGGGGTCAGGTGAGGAGCAGAACGCATTCACTGAAATATTGAAAGTTTCCTCATTCCCACAGCGTCCTTCACACACATAAAGAACAGATATCATTTGCATGCTTTCCGAGGACAAGCTGTGGACCTTTTGAGGTTATGCTGCACATCCTCTGTGCTTCCAATCAGTCAGAGGAGGGTTGAGTTTCCCGGGCAGTAAGTATGTCACATAGACTCCCTCGTGAATTGCTAATTGAACTCTTGGAGGACTATTTTCAGCTATAACCTGCGAAAGGGAAATGTGTTTAACACTAGATCCTCAATCAGAGTAGTGTGCACATGAGGACGTTTTCTCTTTCCTGGACTGTAATTTATAATAGGCTTCGGAAAGCTGATCCTCAGAAACCTCTTGCCTCACAGAGGTCAGTATGTGGAAAAAGACTATCCACTTTGGGAGTAAACATGAATGCTCGGAGCAAAATTGTTTGCCATCTTGATGCGTATGTGCGTCGCAGCACTTTCCCATAGTTATACAGAATGTAAGAGGGAATTTAGAATAACTTGGGATTAAAAGGCTAACAGATCTGGGGAGATTAGATCAGAGCGAACTGAGTATAGTGAAGTTACAAAGTGCCCAAAAACTACTGTTTGCATAGGGGCACCTATAACGACTATTAGAGAATTTAGACATGCATTTCTTAAAACATATTCTGTATGAACAGTATATATCTTGGCTAACAACACAATGCTCATAAGGCATGATGGGACGTAGTTAAGTAAAAAGAACCACGTTCCTCGGAACAATGTAGCTACTGAGCAAAGGGAAGAGCAACTCTTATCAAGGGCCAGACAGTCCTAATGAATAGAGTGGGCAAATAAGCTTACAAAAATTGTATAATTGTAGTACTGAAAGTGATGTAATCTCAGAGTTGACTTGGAACTGCCCCAAACCTCTCTCCCTCATATGCTGACCAAGCTTGGAAAATAAAGAAACGCCTTTTACCAGAATACTGTCTCCATGAGTCTTTGTGTTAGCTGAGCCGTAATTAAGAAGGGGAATCCCTCACGTGAAAGCCAGCTTAATACATACTCTCAGAAAACACTCCAACACGGAGGAAAAGTTGTTCAATATGATCATGTTGTCCTTGTTTATTTTAAAGGTGAATGTTGCTGCATGGCGAAGTGAGGAATCTCAGTTTTCCGCTCTGTACAAAACAGAGGAGCTTTGTAACATAATCTATGTAGTCAGGAACAATTCCTTATGATTAATAGCCCGTATCTTAGGTGAGAGCAACAACTTTTTTTATTCATTCGTGGGACATGGGCGTCGCTGGCTGGGCCCAGCATTTATTGCCCATCCCTGGTTGCCATTGGAGGGCTGTTGAAATCAACCACATTGATGTGGCTCTGGAATCACATGTAGGCCAGACCAGGGTAAGGACGGCAGATTTCCTTCCCTAAAGGACATTAGTGAACCAGATGGGGTTTTCCCCACAATCGACAATGGTTTCACGATCACCAGTAGATTCTTAATTCCAGATATTTTTTTTTTATTGAGTTCAAATTCCATCATCTGCCGTGGCGGGATTCGAACCCGGTTCCCCAGAACATTAGCTGAGTTTCTGGATTAATAGTGTAGAGATAATACCACAAAGACATCACCTACCCTAATGTAAATTTTAAAAATTTAACAAAATGTAAAAATGTTAGATGAAAATGCAGTTGAGGTAAATGAACACTGCTTCTGGAATGATACAAAATGGCAGGTGCCAACACTGAGAAACCTCAGGTGGTTTACAGATTCCAGCACCACAATACACAGTTGGTTACTTTTCTGATCACCAGGGCAACAAAACAAGATTATAATGAGAGAGAAAAAAACATACCTCCTTTTCTATGTTGTTTAGGTCCATGCACGGAATACATTCAAACCAATATCCTCTGCCTCCTCAGCTTGGGCTCCAAGTCTATTTCCTGTATTCTGTAAAATGATTAACCTCTGCTAAAAAAAAAAAGTTGGCACAATTGGAATCCTTGATAAGAGGGGCTCTCACCATTGCACGATGGCACAACGGTTAGCAGTGCTGCCTCACAGCGCCAGCAACCTGGGTTCAATTCCTGGCTTGGGGTCACTGTCTGTGCAGAGTCTGCACGTTCTCACCGCATCTGTGTGGGTTTCCTCCGGTTGCTCCGGTTTCCTCCCACAGTCCGAACGACGTGCTGGCTGGATGCATTGGCCGTGCTAAAGTTCTCCCTCAGTGTACCCGAACAGGCGCTGGAGTGTGGCGACTAGGGGATTTTTCACAGTAACTTCATTGCAGTGTTAATGTAAGCCTACTCGTGACACTAATAAATAAACTTTCAAACCACCAGAATTGGTTTTAGCAAAGGTTCTCCCCAGCCTCACCTTAGCTTTTAAACCCAAGTCCTTATCAAACGGAATAATAATTTATCCTTACTGAGGGAGAACCGTGGTTTGTTCGTGAGACTAAAAGTACAGGTGGGGATTCTTACATTTCTGGACACTTCAATTTAATACCCCACATTGGGTGCTAATTTTAACTGAGGTCTCGGCGAGAAAGATAATACAAAAGGCAGCCAGCCCTACAATACTACGAGAGCCTCCTTGTAGCCAGCTCGGAACAGCACTTTCAGAAACTCTGAAACAGATCAGCTACTGATCAGTCTGGGATGGTGTGCTCTGCCGGGGGTGGAAGGGATGAATCTGAACATTAAATACACATACTCAAATTATATGGCACTGCCCAGAGATAAAATTCACAGGAGGTTGAGTGCCTCAGCTCTTGTGAGATAAATATCACGCGGGGAAAAAAAGTTCAGTCTATTGTGACCAGAAGTTTAAAGAATTTATTAATCTTAAAAAACCATCAGGATGCACAAGTTAGCTCAGGACAGTTTTGAAGGGAAAGATCTTGCTGCCACCTTGTGGCTGTGTTTGCAATTACTCATCATACACATCGTGGTCCTTCCCTCCCCACTCACTGCACCTGGCCTACAATATAGACTATAAATAAAACTGCACCAACTGAGAGCACAAGACAGCAATAAATTAGATTGTGATAAGCAGTGAAACTGGAAAACAATTTCCAGTAAGGAGCATGCATTATAGTGTTGCAGGCTGTAAGGTCTGAAAGTGGCAGAGTCAATCAACCTGGCACCTTGCAGTGAGTTGACACTAACATTTTTTCATAACACTAAAGGTTTCTGATTTGGGAAACATCACATCAAATATAGAGAGAGTGGAGACAGGTATGAAGAGAGAGAGAGAGAGAGAGAGAGAGGATTTAAATCAAATAGGGCATAACAGAGTCATGTTTCTAGTTCAACTTGCAGATAATTCTAACCACATTCCAGTTATGAGGAAACCAGCATAGAAATGAGAAAATGTCACCGTCAGAATCATAAATATATCTACTGATCTCAGAGACATCATTGTCACCAAGGAACCCCAAAGCGTGGCACAGCGGTTAGCACTGCTGCCTCACAGAGCCAGGGACCCGAGTTCGATTCCCGGCTTGGGGTCACTGTCTGTGTAGAGTTTGCACATTCTCCACGTGTCTGCGTGGGTTTCTTCCGCATGCTCCGGTTTCCTCCCACAGTCCAAAGATGTACGTGTTAGGTGGTTTGGCCATGTTAAATTGACATTTAATATCGGGGGACTAGCAGAGTAAATATGTGGGGTTATGGGGATAGGGGCTGGGAGGGATTGTGATCAGTGCAGACTTGATGGGCCAAGTGGCCTCTTTCTGCACTGTAGGGATTCTATGATTGAGGAAAGGACATTCTGAGTCATTCAGGACTGAAAGCTGGGTGAGCACAAGAAATGCTCCTTCTTCTCTGTCCCAGCGATGTGTTTTAACCAAAACCTCAGAAGAGAAACTCCCTGCAATAGGGATGGCCGAGACATGATCCATCAACCAGATCGGCCATACCGGCTTCCATTATCCCACTCACAAAGAATCTGGCAGCTGTTTTGATCTGTGAGCTTCTGTTTCATCTGCTAGTGACTTGCTCTCTGAGTTTCTTGGACCTGGACGCTTTGAAATGAAGGCTCCCTGATCAGTAGGTTTAGAGGTAGCAGCTTCCCTACCATCAAGATGCAGCAGGCATCAGCAATTCTCAGGGCCCAACAAGCCTGAAGCAATGCAGCCAAGTGTTAAAGAAAGCAATGAGTAAAAAGTCTGCAATTAAGAAACAATTGCCTGACAACCTGACAGCCTCACAATGTCAGCGAGTTGGTGGTGGGGAAGATAATGAAGGTTGAAAAATCTGTGGAGCCAGAGATCACAGCAACCGAGAGGAGCAGCCACAGAGCAAACCAGACAAAAGGCAACTGATGATAATGATGATGGGGAGGCAGCGGTATTGTCACTGGACTAGTAATCCAGAGGCCCAGGGCAAGATCAAATCCCGCAACGGCAGATGGTGACATTTGAATTCACTAAAATAATCTGGAATTAAGTCTAATGTTGACTTTGAAACCGTTGAATAAAGGTTGTCATAAAAACCCATCTGGTTCACTAATGTCCTTCAGGGAAGGAAATCTGCCGTCCTGACCCAGTCTGGCCTACAGATCCAAAGCAATGTGGTTGACTCTTAAATGCTCTCTGAAATGGATGGGCAATAAATGCTGGCCCAGCCACACCCATACCCATGTCCCGTCAATGAATAATTAAAAAATGTATAAAATGCGGCAGCAGAGAGTAGTAGATGACGGTGGGCAGGTGACGTGGCAGGGAAGTAGCCGATGAGGTTGGGATTGAGTAAGGAACCCCAATCGGTCCAAAGGATAAGTAAATAGGGAGCATCCAGCCCCTTATATATGTGCAAGTATTTGAAATTTTAACTCTGGGTGTTAGATATTATTGCGCAGTGTTTTTTTGTTGTTTATATATGAATGTCAGATTATGTCATATTGCCAACCTCAGAAATCCTGCCAATTTTGGATATGTTGACCCAGAATTTCTACATGGGGCTGTCCTAATCTCCCAATATAACTCCAGAAAAGGATCATAAACAGCAATGTCCAGTTGTGTGTTTACATACCTGTGAGTCGCGGGAGAAATTTAAAATATTTTCATACTTATTCCAGAGAATACTGCAACACCCTCCTGCCATGGCTACCAGCCCACTTCCCCCTCGGACCCCCCCCCCCCCTCTCCCCACCAGCAAGCCAGCCCCTCTTCCAAAAGGTCAGATGTTCCTTCCCCACTGCAGCATCATTATTACACCTCTGTTCCATCAAGGGGATTATCAGTTATTACCGTGTCAGGGATAGGCTTTTGCTGATCATTAGTGTGCATCAAATCCATTTCACACTTGTTTCAGCAGAAAACAGCACATGGAATGTGGAACTCACCACCGCAGAGAGTGATTGAGGTAGTCAGTGCAGATATACTGAAGATGAAGCTGGATAAACACGAGGGGGAAAGGAAGAGAAGGTTATTAATGGGGTGAGTTGAAGGGAGGAGGCTCGCACAGAGCATAGACACTAGTACGGACCGGTTGGGCCAAAAGGCCTGTTTCTGTCCTGTACCTTCATTAACACCTTGTCTAAACTAGGAGCAGATATCTCATTTCGGAGAAAAGGTCCGAAAATATTTCACAGTTGTGTGCTAAGCTGATAAAGGTACACATTCGGAACATTAAATTATACCAGAAGCAGCATTATTCAGCTCTTGAACCAACAGCCTTTAGATTAGTTTCGCCAACTTTATATTCAAAATAATGGTGTTCAAATTTCACGTCATTTGCAAAAGTTTTATTCAGTCGTTTTATGATGACTTCATGAAGTGCTGGATGACCTGTCACCTTCACGCTGTGATAATCCCATCTCAATTTAACCTACTCCCTTCACTATCCAAATCTATCCATCCTTATTTATGATTGAAGTCATTCTGAGCTCAGAAAACCTGTTGGAATCTATCGCGTTCTATGTTTACTGACAAAGACAGAGACTTCACTTGATAACCCATCAGTCCTCATGCCTTAATCTGTCAAATCTCTGTCTAGTTAATCCGACAGAACCTTCATGTCAATCTACTGTATCGGCACGGTGGCATAGTGGTTAGCACTGCTGCCTCACAGCTCCAGAGACCTGGGTTCGATTCCCAGCTGTGTGGAGTTTGCACGTTCTCCCTTTGCCTGCATGGGTTCCCTCCGGGGCCTTTGGTTTCCTCCCACAGTCCAAAGAAATGCAGGTTAGGTGCATTGGCCACGCTAAATTGCCACTGAGTGTCCCGGGATGCATAGGTTAAAGGGATTAGCGGGGTACATATGTGGGTCACGGGGATAGGGCCAAGGTAGGATTGTTGTCGGTGCAGATTCGATGGGCCGAATGACCTCCTTCTGCAGTGTAGGGATTCTATGATTCTATTTATTTGCAAAGGTGTCACTTTGTTTCACCCAGGGCAGGTGAGGAATGAAAGAGTCAAGCACTTTCCACGCAGAAAGCTTAAATTCTTGAACCTTATACACAGTCGATCAATGATATTTGTGAGCACATCTTTTGATTTTAAAAAGTGATTATTTGAGTTCATTCTATTCTCCCACTTTGCTCTGACTGTGCAGAACACCTGAACGCTATCTTGTCCAGGATAAGATGGAGAGATATATTTTTCCTGGCTGTTCCCATTCACTGTCAAACCACCATCTGTTTTCTGTCTGCACCATGTATAAATTGACAAGGTGGGCAAGCGTGATAATCATTCAGAAACCTGGCACATCTATGTGCATAAAATTAGAGCATGATAAGAATTTATTTTGACATGTAACATTAAATTAACGACAGGACAATGCAGTGGATTAGAACTCGTAACTCCACAGGCAAGGAACTTTGCCAATGGTCATTTACAAGCTGGAATCACCATGACCGCGGCTTCCCGTGGGATCGTGAAATGATCGAGAAGGGGGATTGGTCGTCTCTCTGGCAGCTGTGAGGGGCCCAAGTGAAATGAGATTTAGGTTTGGTTTGCCTCAACCCCTGTTCCTGGTAGATATTGACCAATTTCAAATGATAATTTCACTCAAAGAGGGAATGAGGATGACTAATTAACAAATGTCACACATTAAACCATTAAGACAGGACTGTCAAATGTGTAAAATCGAGATCCTGAAGACCAGAAAACTCCTATTGGAACCACAGAGCAATACAGCACGGAAACAGGCCCTTCGTCCCAACCAGTCCATGCCGACCATGGTGCCCTCCCAGCTAGTCCCAATTGCCCGCATTTGGCCCATATCCCTCTAATCCTTTCCCATCCATGTACTTTTGAAATGTTGCTATTGAACCTGCCTCAACCCACTTTCTCTGGCAGCTCATTCCCTAAACACACCACCCTCTGCGTGAAGATTCTATGATTCTATTTATTTGCAAAGGTGTCACTTTGTTTCACCCAGGGCAGGTGAGGAATGAAAGAGTCAAGCACTTTCCACATAGAAAGCTTAAATTCTTGAAGCTTATACACAGTCGATCAATGATATTTGTAAGCACATCTTCTTTTGATTTTAAAAAGTGATTATTTGAGTTCATTCTATTCTCCCACTTTGCTCTGACTGTGCAGAACACCTGAACGCTATCTTGTCCAGGATAAGACGGAGAGATATATTTTTCCTGGCTGTTCCCATTCACTGTCAAACCACCATCTGTGGTCCCTTTTAAATCCTTCCCCTCTCACCTTAAACCTATGCCCTCTAGTTTTCAATTCCCCTACCCTGGGAAATTGTGTGTTCATCCTGTCTAGGCCCTTCGTGATTTTATACACCCCAATAAGGCCCTCCTTTCCTTCTCCGACATACCAAGGAATAAAGCCCCAGCCTGGCCAACCGCTCCCTTTAACTCAGGCCCAATATTTGCATTTAAGTTTCTTATTTACCAATTTGTGAGCCGGGAGCTTTTTGGAAAGGATGTTCTCAGCCCTCTTGCCTCAGTGGTGGATAGGCCCAAATCCAGAACAGTAATACTGTTAACATAGGGGCCAGAATTTTCCGGCCATTCATGCTGGTGGGATTCTCTGGTTCCGCTGCACTGAACGGTGGTTTGGCTGAGCGCCAAATTCTCCGTCCTCACTTGCAGGACATGAATGGCTGGAAAATTACGACCCAAAGGTTTCAGATACATGCAATTTCTTCAGAAGATATAAGCTTCATATATGTGACCCTCAGCTGTATACACGGACATGACCCAAAGTGACAAACATTCCTGCATTCAGTGGCGCTATTCCGAGATTCCTAGGAAAGTCTACAAGGAGCTTTCTTTCATATCCAAGTTGCCTAACTTGGATTGTACTTGATTTCCAAAATGGTTAAGAAAAGCAGAGCAGTGTTCAATTCTCCAGCACGGCCAACCTTCACACTTATCTGTGCAAGAAAATCATTTTCGTTAACTTAAGACTTAAAAGACTCAAAATCATCCATTTGATAATAAAGAAACATTCAATTCCCAAGCGTCCCTTTTTGCTATAGAGATTTGAAGATCCAACAGTTTTAAAAATATACATTTTTTTTCCTGAACGCAGCAGGATCAGTAACAAAACAGAACACAAAATGGTCGTTGGTTTAGTTTCAATATTGAGCATCACTTCCGTGTTCTATAATGCACATGATGCACACGCTATCTCATCGAAAATAATTTCCTGCAGACACAACCGCTGAGGGATCTCTTACAAGACCTTTCAAAGTGGGATACTTGATGGACTTCTTCCCCACAATAAGTTTTCTACAATCTCTGCTGCAGCAGTACAACAAATAAAGGATGGAACCGCAAGTGAGGTGCTGCTTGAAAGTGTTGCATATGCAGAATTTACTGGCAATAATAGCTAAAAAATGAGAGGCGTCAGCTTGACACACTGTGTGGGTGACTTGTCACATCTAATGGATTGGAGAGGTTTTTTTTTCAAAACTCTGTAAATCTGTTTGCATTTTATTCCAAGAATTTAGCATTTATTCCATTTTATAGTTCACCAGTAGTTATAACATACCTGAACAACCTGATTTTAGTTACATGGGAGTTTAACTCAATGATGGCTGCCAGGCTTTGAAAAGCATCTTTCTTTTGTGTGTAGGTTAGGACTGATTGAAGATTGCGTCAGCTGAATTTCTGAAGCTGAATATTGTAAGTAAAAATAGTGGAAACGGATTCAAATTGCTGCTAATTAAGAACGCAGCCTTTTCACCTCTGCAGAAGGATATAGAGCCCATCATTCAGCAACGTTTAGCATTAAGCCGGCAATCTCCTTCAGAAAGCGGTTATTGGATAGGCACATGGAGCACACCAGGATGATAGGGAGTGGGATAGCTTGATCTTGGTTTCAGATAAAGCTCGGCACAACATCGTGGGCCGAAGGGCCTGTTCTGTGCTGTACTGTTCTATGTTCTATGTTCTAGAAAGCAAAACATAGATAGGGTGGCATGGTGGCACAGTGGTTAGCACTGCTCCCTCACAGCACCAGGGACCTGGGTTCAATTCCGGCCTCACTGTCTGTATAGAGTTTGCACATTCTCCCCGTGTCTGCATGGGTTTCCTCTGGGTGCTCCGGTTTCCTCTCTCAGTCCAAAGATGTGCGGGTTAGGTTGATTGGCCGTGCTAAATTGACCCTCGTGTCAGGGGATTTGCAGAGTAAATGTGTGGGGTTATAGGATTAGGGTTTGGGTGGGATTGTGGTCTGTGCAGACTTGATAGGCCAAATGGCCTCCTTCTGTACTGTAGGAATTCTATGATTCTAGGGTGGAATTTTAACCGTGTCACGCTGTTCCCCACAGGATGTTCGTGCCACTTTCGCTGTCTTGCTTTGCTTTTTGCCAGTAATGTGCATGGAGACCCAGGCCATCATGCAGCAGAGAAGTTGTTCAATGGTGTAGCCACCATCAGCAGACAATGCAGCAGTTCCGGGCGGGCTGTGAAAGAGCCTCCTGTTCAAACAAGGAGGCTCTACATCATGGCATCAATTTTCCAGCCCAACTCCACTGTCATTAACATAAGACTTCGCAAGAGCACAAAGGCGGAACAGGAGGTTATCAAATTTAAATTTCGCGTGTAAATATTTCACTTTACATCGGTTTCGCTTTATTCATGTGTGCATTATCACGATTTGTTGACACAAGCTTAGTCAGAGAGCTAAGTGTACTGGCATGCCTCATGTAAAACACACATTAGTTACAGGAGAGTTAGGGATATTTCCTTTATTGTGGAAGCAATTACAATGTGTCTTTGTGTTCATTCTTTATTGGATTTTTAAAGATTTATTCAGGTGATGTGGGCATCATTGGCTAAGCCAGTATCTATTGCCCATCCCTAATTGCCCTTGAGAAGGTGGTGTTGAACTGCCTTCTTGTAGCGCTGCAGTCCAGGTGGTGCAGGTACACCCACAGTGCTGTTAGGAAGGGAGCTCCAGGATTTTCATCCAGCAACAATGAAGGAATAGTAATTTAGTCTCAAGTCATGATGGTGAATGGCTTGGATGAAAATGTCCAGACTGTGGTGTTCCCATGAGTCTGCTGCCTTCGTGCTCCAAAATGGTAATGATCATGAGTTTGGAAGATGCTGTCCAAAGAGCCTTACTGTGTTATGCAGTGTACCTTGTAGGTATTGCTGCCATTGAGCGTTGGTGGTGGGAAGAGCGAATGTTTGCAGATGGGGGACCTATCAAGTGTGTTGCTTTGCCCCAGACGATGTCAAGCTTCTTGAGTGTTGTTGGAGCATCACTCATCCAGACAAGTCCATCACACTCCTGACCTGTTCCTTGTGGATGGTGGACAGACTTTGGGGACCTGGAGGCAAATTAACTCACTGCAGGATTCCCAGCCTCTGACCTCCTCTTGTAGCCACTGTATGTATATTGTTAGTTCCCTCCACTAGGTACTTCTGGCTGAAGATTGTTGCAAATGCTTTCATCTTGTCTTTTGCTCAGATGTGCTAGGCTCCTCCATCATTGAGGATGGTAAGTAGTCTCACAACATCAGGTTAAAGTCCGACAGGTTTATTAGCACGAGCTTTCGGAGCGTCGCTCCTTCATCAGGTGAGGCACTCTTACCAATACTGTCATTGACATATGCATCTAAGACAGGCAGGTTGGTGAGAATGAAGTCATGAATGCTTTTCCCTCCTATTAGTTCACTCACTACCTGCCACAGACCCACTCGAGCAGCTATGTCCTTTAGAGCTTGACCAGCACAGTCAGTAGTGCTGCAACTGAGCCACCCCTTGTGACAAACATCAAAGTCCCCCTTCATTCTCCAGAGTACATTCTACTCCCTTGACACCCTCAGTGCTCCCTCCAGGTGGTGTTCAACACGGAGGAGTATTGATTCATCAGCGGAGGAGGTGGGGGCGATACATGTTAATCATCATGTTTGACCTGATGCCATAAGACGTCATGTGGTCTGGGGTCAATGTTGAGGATTCCCAGGGCAACTCCCTCCTGAATAAATACCAAAATCCAAAAATCCCTCTCAGCGGGGATAATTGAAATGTTGTAGGTGAACTCACAGCCTTGCAAGGACATCTGAAATGGAACCATATAAAGACCTCACTGACATCACCCTTTAGGCCCCTCACTTTCTTACCTTGACTGACTGTCCCTACAACCCAAACCATGCCCAGGATGCCAGGCCCTTCCCTTTACCACACCCCCACTCCACCCTCTGTCCTCCCAAGTTCATCTTCCACTCTACTCCACAACTCTTCCACTACGGAGTTGCCTTTGTCAGCAGTCCTGAGGGTCCATGTGAGCTGCCGTTACCCTGCTGCACCCGCCTGTCTCCACATCATGGCACCCCTTGTGCTGCAGAGTTTAACAAGGAAAACTGTTGAGCTCAGACACAACTGCACAGCGGAGCCACCTTCAAACAAAGGAAGACCAGGCGCTATGAGATTCTCGTACACTGCTGACTTCACCTTGAAGGTGAGGCCTAATTTTTAAAAGTTTTATGCGAATGAGCATTCATGTTTTGCAAGTGGGAACAGGCCACAGACTGATGCGAGGCCTGACACATTACTGCTGACTTAAATCGCTGCATCGCAACCCCCACCAACAGCAAACCAGAATATCAGCTCCCACCTAATCCAGTCACCTTTCACTCCCCATTTCCCCCTCTTGAGTGGTGGCACAGTGGTTAGTACTGCTGCCCTACAGAGCCAGGGACCTGGGTTCGATTCCCGATTTATGTCACTGTGCGGAGTCTGCACGTTCTCCCCGTTTCCGCATGGGTTTCCTCCAAATGCTCCGGTTTCTTCCCACAATCCAAAAGATGTGCTGGTTAGGTGCATGGGTCATGCTAAATTCTCTCTCGGTGTACCTGAACAGGTGCCGGAGTGTGGGATTGTCACAGTAACTTTTTGCAGTGTTTACGTAAGCCAACAATAATAAATAAACTTATAACCTAAAAACCTTTGCAGGTTCCATAAAATCACCGTCAAATGGTTGATGAAAAAGAAATGGAAATGCTACATAAGTGCAGTGGTAGGTGGTGACCTTCTGTGCGTGAGTCAAGGAAGATTGTTCGGGAACAGTAAAGAGAGCTTTCCTCCGCATCACAGCTGTGTTATTAGTCACTGAAGAACACTTGTTGCTGACATTTTCTGTGGGAATGGTGGGGGGGCGGGGGGGAGGGGGGGCGGGGTGGGGGGTGGGATGAGGGAGTGGCGGGGGCTAGTGAGGGGGGTGCTGGGATTTCTTTGCAGCACTGATATTCTTTAACTTAATGAACACAATTTCATTTGAAGTGAATGTTTGGTATCTGCATCTTAAGAAGGTTGTTCTCGAGAAAGCGCAGAATGAAGGTGAAGAGTCTCGTTTATAAATCAGGATGGTGCAAAGGCATGCTCATCCTTAATAAAAACAGAACAAATGAATGCACTGTCTTTCACACTATACAAGACACATCATCTGTCACCAAGCTACTTTGTTCCAGCTGTCAACATGAGTCATTACAGAGGAGCCTGTACCTGGCGCTCCTAAGCCAGTCTAAAAAAAGACAACCCCTCCGCTAAACTTTCCTTGAGATGGAGCAGTTCACACTGATTTATGCAGTTTCACATGTCAGCACGAACGGCTCGATTTCAAGAACCAACAAGAGATGTTATTGGGAACCCTGAAGAATCAGTTTGCTGAAGCTCTAAAGAAATGAATGTTGCTCTTTGAGGGAGGAAAAAAAAACAAATATTATTTTCCTTGTTTCATTTATTCATGGGACACGGGCGTCGCTGGCTGGCCAGCATTTATTGCCCAACCCTAGTTGCCCGAGGCAGTTGAGAGTCAACCACATTGCTGTGGTTCTGGAGTCCTCTGTAGGCCAGACCAGGTAATCACAGCAGATTTCCTTCCCCAAAGGACATTAGTGAACCAGATGGGTTTTTCCGACAATGGTTTCATGGTCATCAGTAGGTTCTTAATTCCAGACATTTTTTATTGAATTCAAATTCCACCATCTGCCGTGGTGGGATTCGAACCTGGGTTCCCAGAGCATTGGCTGAGTTCTAAATTAATAATCTAGCAATAATACCACTAGGCCATCGCCTTCCCAGAATTGCATCAGAAATTACCCTGGTATCAAATCTTTCTCGAATTTCTTTAGAGTTGAAATAATTAAGAGGACATTTTAACTCCTCCAGATTATTCCTCTGGGCCGCAAAGGGAAACTCCAGACTCCGATCCTAGCCACAAGACCCTCACAACACTAACCCCCCACCCCCACCCCCACCCCCACAATACCTATGGAACTTATCTTGTTACCTTCTCCTGTTGCGGTTCAGCTATCAAAATCTGCTGGGCTTCCTACAAAGGCTCTCACTACCCCAACTGCTCCCACTGGGAATTAAAATTGGCCCTTTGTGGATGAAAAATAGAGATCATCTGTACTTCACTGAATTTGGCACAGAAAGGAAGATCTTCAGGAATCAACGTGAAGGAACAGAATCAGGTACATTTTAGTTGCCTCGATCAGCTCCAATAAAACCCACTTGCACACTGGAACCCAGAAACAACATTCCAACAGCTATTTCTCTCTGCTCACTGATCACTTTTCTCAATTCACCAGCTGATTCCAAGCTGTGTAGCACAGTGGAAGAGTGTATCTATCAGACCGCAAGATTTTTAGAAACTTTAGAAGTATGAGTACTGCGTGTAGAAGTGCTGGCTGGTGACCAAAGTCTTGTGACAAACTATACTTTATTCACTAACTGAGGAGCCATTACATGCGTGTACTCTGCACAGGCTCCAGGGAGAACTCCCGTGCTCCTGTCACATGACCTCTTAAGTAACTGCATCATCATGTCATCATGTGGCCACTCGGTCTATATGTTCCCCATTAAAATTGGGGCAATCAGTAGTACTGACATGTAACAGTGTGCGCAGACATTAAGATAAAAGCAAAATACTGAGGATGCTGGAATCTGAAACAAAAACAGAAAATGCTGGGAAAATCTCTGCAGGTCTGACAGCATCTGTGGGTAGAGAATACAGCCAATGTTTCAAGTCCAGATGACGAAGGGTATGTATCCTCAGACTTTTGTATCTTTTTCCCGATGGAAGAAGGTGGAAGAGAGTATGTCTGTGTTGCGTGGGGTCCTTAATTATGCTGGCTCCTTTTCCGAGGCAGTGTAGACAGTGTCAATGGGTGGGAGGTTGGTTTGAGTGATGGACTGGGCTTCATTCACGACCCTTTATAGTTTCTTGCAGTCTTGGACAGAGCAGTAACCATATCAAGTTGTGATACATTGTTGCAAATCAATGTTATAGGTGGTGAAGAACTCACCCTTGTCTGTTACGGTTTCAACACTTTCATAGTGTAGAGTGTTGTTGGAGGCTTAGTGGAGTGGTTGCTCTGGCTGAGCTCCAGCTCATTCATTTTCCTGGCATTCGGAATTTTGGAGGATGGACTGGCTGTAATGTCGCTCTTGTAAAAATAAAGCTACTGTGATTTCAATCTGCAGCACTCTGCGAAGTGATTCTACTTTCCACATGAGTTGCAGTGTTTACCATATGGGATGGCGCGGCGGCACGGTGGTTAGCACTGCTGCCTCGCAGCGCCAAGGACCCGGGTTTGATTCCCAGCTTGTCTGTGTGGAGTCTGCACGTTCTCCCTGTGTCTGCGCGGGTTTCCTCCGGGTGCTCCGGTTTCCTCCCACAGTCTGAAGGACGTCCTGGTTAGGTGCATTGGCCATGCTAAATTCTCCCTCAGTGTACCCGAACAGGCGCCGGAGTGTGGCGACTAGGGGATGTTCACAGTAACTTCATTGCAGTGTTAATGTAAGCCTACTTGTGGCACTGATAAATAAATAAAACAAAATAAAATAAAAATATAGCCACTATGGTTGAGACAGATCATGCCTTGTACCGTAAAAACTTCAGTTCCCCAACTAAACTCCTTGCTGCTTTTCTCAGACTGTTTGTTGCAGATACTAATGGCTGTTTGTGGTGTTAAATCTTTTTCTCACCCCAGCTGCTTGTGGACTAGGTCGCTGAGGTAAGAGTGACAAATTAGTCAGGCCTTCTTTTATTTGTAGAGTTAAACGCGTGCCTATCGAGTATTATGTTGTTCACTGGCAGGCAAATGTTCTCAAACATATTTAGAATTATTTCGGGGTTCTCTCCCTCAAACAACAAAGAACAAAGAACAGTACAGCACAGGAAACAGGCCCTTCGGCCCTCCAAGCCTGTGCCGCTCCTTGGTCCAACTAGACCAATCGTTTGTATCCCTCCATTCCCAGGCTGCTCATGTGACTATCCAGGTAAGTCTTAAACGATGTCAGCGTGCCTGCCTCCACCACCCTACTTGGCAGCGCATTCCAGGCCCCCACCACCCTCTGTGTAAAAAACATCCCTCTAATATCTGAGTTATACTTCGCCCCTCTCACCTTGAGCCCGTGACCCCTCGTGAACGTCACTTCTGATCTGGGAAAAAGCTTCCCACCGTTCACCCTATCTATCCCCTTCATAATCTTGTACACCTCTATTAGATCTCCCCTCATTCTCCGTCTTTCCAGGGAGAACAACCCCAGTTTATCCAATCTCTCATCATAGCTAAGACCCTCCATACCAGGCAACATCCTGGTAAACCTTCTCTGCACCCTCTCTAACGCCTTCACGTCCTTCTGGTAGTGCGGCGACCAGAACTGGACGCAGTACTCCAAATGCGGCCTAACTAGCTTTCTATACAGCTGCATCATCAGACTTCAGCTTTTATACTCTATACCCCGTCCTATAAAGGCAAGCATACCATATGCCTTCTTCACCACCTTCTCCACCTGTGTTGCCACCTTCAAGGATTTGTGGACTTGCACACCTAGGTCCCTCTGTGTTTCTATACTCCTGATGACTCTGCCATTTATTGTATAACTCCTCCCTACATTATTTCTTCCAAAATGCATCACTTCGCATTTATCCGGATTAAACTCCATCTGCCACCTCTCCGCCCAATTTTCCAGCCTATCTATATCCTGCTGTATTGCCCGACAATGCTCTTCGCTATCCGCAAGTCCAGCCATCTTCGTGTCATCCACAAACTTGCTGATTACACCAGTTACACCTTCTTCCAAATCATTTATATATATCACAAATAGCAGAGGTCCCAGTACAGAGCCCTGCGGAACACCACTGGTCACAGACCTCCAGCCGGAAAAAGACCCTCCTCCTCCATTTGGACACAAAGGACTCAAACTTCTCAGTGGCCTCAGGACCGGCTAGATTTAGTAAGGTGTAAGCTCGTACCGTTTTTGATTTATCCGATCATCCTGCACTGCAATATATACACCATTCCTTTTCAAACTTCGTCCAGCTGTCCTCAATATTTTCATCAAATCGGAGCAGGTCGATGCGCAAAGTCCTTGTGCTACACTGCCGAATTCCTGACACCATGACTGCTGACCATGGGTTTATAACAAATAATACTTTATTCCTTAGCTAAGTATCTGCTCCATGATTGTACTCTGCCTGCGTTCCGGGGAAAACACCCATGCTCCCGTCATGTGACTTCTTAAGTAACCGCATTATCTATACTGTGTTTTGCTGAATAATTGAGAAGGAAAAATTCCTCAACTCCACCAATGTCTGTGTTTTTGTCAGAGGTCTTGGTCAACATTCAGTTCTAAACATGTTGAAATTAAACTTTGGCAAGGCCACTGTCTTCGTTCCCATCATAAACTGCATTCCCAAGCTGCCTCTTCCATTCTCTTCCCTGCCAATCAGATGGCTCACAGCCTTAGCATCCTGAGGTTAGACTCTGACCCTTTAAAGACCGCCTTCCTTTACCTGTGTAATATTCCCATCTCCAGCCGCACCTGAGCCCATCTGCTGCTGAAACTCTCATTCATGTTTCTGTCACCTCCACATTTAACTATTCCAATGCTCTAGCTCCTATTTTCCAATATCCATTAGTTTAAGCTCTTCCAAAATTCAGCTGCATGAATATTGACTCGAATGCCAAATCCCATTGACTCATCAGTCCTGCTTTTATTGATCCCTGATCCACCAACACCTTAACTTTAAAACTTCGATCCTCATATTCGACTTCTTCCATGGCCTGGCTCCTCCCTATCTCTCTAACCATCTTATATCCTGCAACTCAAAGGCCACACACAACCTTTCCACCATGGACTTAATTAGGGTAGAGGCAGGAAGGTAACTTCCTCACCCGCCACTCTCCCACACAATTAAATGCCCCCCAACCCCCCGCCATCAAATCCACCACTGGGAAGGACACAAGATTGAGTGCTATAATCTGGGTTACTTACAGAATGGAACAGGGTATGATTATTTTGGACTGGTATCACAAAATGGATGATAATGTTTGGCAGCTCACTTTGCTCTCTGCTCAATCTGTTTTTTCTCCCACAACGACTGGGGAAACTATTATATTCAGCTGCCCGAATTGAATCTCATTCCCATAGAGTCCCTTTTAATATATCCGGAGAAAGATTGCTCCGCATGAACGATTTAAAACTCCTCCTACACATATCTTACTATTCATAAAGTTCCCAAAGAGAGTGCGGTGGAGAGGATCAATTATTTCTCTACTTCCAGGGCTAAAAGCTTTCATGATGGACATGCCTTTGTCTAAACATATTAAAGTAGCTTCATGAAGTGTATCTCGTCTACATAATTCTGACTCTTAAAACAAAAGGTGTGTTCTATTTCTACAGCCATCAAAATTGATTGCTGGCAGATGTCCACAATTGACATTAACCATCTGCTGTTACAAAAGCTTCAGAATAATTTACATAATTGGAAAGCAGTAAAATAATTTTTGGAGCCTTGGACATCAAATAACCTTTAGGTCTATAAAAGAAGATTGTCCTTTTTTTAAAACCAATCTTCATAAACTAATGTGGGATTAGGATGTACTTTTTAACGTGACAACCTTTGACCTGGAAGCAGTGCAGGAAGGAAAATGTGTAATTTCTTTAAAATATCTGTGGAATCTGTAATTGTTCACAAGAATGCTTGGAAAGTTTATCAATGGGAATAGTAACATAACTTGCAACACTAAGTCCGGTGGATTACTCTGCTGGCAAGTTCGTTTCCCACCAACCTCGAGTAGAAGATGGCCATGATGATTTAAACCAAAGTCTTCTCACCTTTCTCACCAACATTTGCTGCCCTGTGAAAAACCACACGGCACTTGGTCTCTTACTAAGATCCATGTTGCCTAAATCCATCGTTGTCTGATTTCAAGAAGAAATTAAATATAGCTCCTGGGGCTAAAGAGATCAAGGGATATGGGAGGAAGGGGGATCATGCTATTGAATTTGATGATCAGCCATGATCAAGGAGCAGGCTCGAAGGGCCGAATGGCCTACTCCTGCTTCTAGTTTCTGTGTTTCTATGACAGGGCATGTCGCAGTAAGGAATGGGGAATTTCCAGAGTGATGAAGGTTAAACATTCCTTGTAGGGTCCAGAAGAACTATCTTATTCCTCCCAATCCCACAAAGGAAAGTACGAAAATAGACTTATGAGTAGCCTCTTCAGTTTCCAATTCTCATTCTGACAGCCTCCACTTGGCGAGGAAGCTTCCCCACTCAGGCCAAAGTTAAAATTGCAGTCGGGCTCAATAATGGCATTGGACATCATTAAAGAAGATCCCTGTCTGCTTTGGACAGCTAACTTAACTGGTGTCCAGAAGCACTAATAACAATCGGCAATGGCAGGATCGAGACAGGCTGTAGGCGGTTGGGTCAGCTGGTAAATTTAAATGATTTATGCACCCAGTTTCTGCTGGGTAGGTTAGGATTAAAATCCTCTTCTAAATTTAAACTTAATGAGCCAATATTGCCTTTCTACAAAAGAGACCATACCTGTTTAGATCAATTTCTGAATTCTGAAAGACGTGCTGATTAGGTGCATTGGCCATGCTAAATTGCCCCTACGTGTCCCAGGATGCGTAGGTTAGAGGGATTAGCAGGGTAAATATGTGGGGTTATGGGGATAGGGCCTGGGTGGGATTGTTGTCGGTGCAGACTCAATGGGCCAAATGGCCTCCTTCTGCACTATAGGGATTCTATGATTCTATGAATTTGAGTGAGTCTGTGCAGCGTCCATAGAAAGAGGATAATCACTTGCCTTCCTAATGCAGCAAAGCCTGGTCAGTTGGACAGATTTCAAATGAAATATTCTCTCTCACATTATGTGTTAAAGATATCCTTGTCTTCTCATATTTTCAGCCCATTTTGATCCATTATTTTTAAATGTTTTATGAACATAGTACATTCTCCTGATGTGCCGTGGATTGATTTGTAAATGGGCAGTCTGTCTGGCCCCAGGTCACCGGTAATACGATCATGAATCTCTATTACATTTCTGGACCATGCAAATATGTAATACGTCTAAAATTCCTGACAGAGTAGCAAACAATCGATCAATTGAATGTCATAAAGGGTGTTGTTGTACACCAGTAGAGTGTAATATGTGGCTGACAGACTTATACTCGGCACAGTGGTAGCACTGCTGCTTCACAGCACCAGGGACCCGGATTCAATTCTGGCCTCGTGTCACTGTCTGTGTGGAGTTTGCACATTCTCCCCATGTCTGCATGGGTTTCCTCCGGGTGCTTTGGTTTCCTCCCACAGTCCAAAGATGTGCAAATTATGTTGATTGGCCATGCTAAATTTCCCCTTAGTGTCTGGGGGACTAGCTAGGGTAAATACATAGGGTTATGGGGATAGAGTCTGGGTGGGAATGTGTTTAGTGCAGACTCAATGGGCCAAATGGCCTCCTTCTACACTGTAGGATTCTATGGTTCTATAATTCAAACAGAAAATGCTGGAAAAACTCAGCAGGTCAAGCAGCATTCCTGAAGAGAGAAAAACAGGGCTAACACTTTGGGTGGAGAATTCCGGCCAATATGTTTTAGTCATGAAGATTCCGATGAAGAGAGATTCAGCCTTGAAACATTGGCTCTATTCTCTCTCCACAGATGCCATCTGACCTGCTGAGACTTTCCAGCATTTTCTGTTTCTGTTTCAGATTCCTCAGTATTTTGCTTTTATCTTAATGTTTTAATGCTGTTGTTTGAGGAATCAATATTGTCCAGAATACCAGGGAGAATCTTCACCACCTTAATCTTTGTTTTGACCTTTATATCTGCTGGAAAGGACAGATGGGGCCTGGATTTAATGTCCCTTTGGAAAGTTGTTCACTCCCTCTCTAGAGTACTGCACTCAAGATGTCACTCTAGATTTTGTGCTCGAGGCTTGAGAATAGAACTTGAATCCTCTGATCCGTATGCAAAACTCAGTCACAGCTGTCACCACGTTTAACAACATTGGATGTCTTCTGACAGAATTTCCCTCACAGGGTAATAAGACAGTCAGACATTTTTAGAACAGCCATACCTAATATTAGGCAATTCCATTTTCATTTGACACCCAGGATTTCTAAGCAGCGGGGAATAATCTGGAGGCCATGGCAACATAAAAATAATTGTGAGGAACTTTATTAACAGACAAATCAGTGGGGTTGGTTTGGGTGCAGGTTCAAAGTCTTAAAACATAACGCGGCCTCCAGCTCACCAACTTCTGACCGAGGCAGGAAGGTGAGTTGGCAACCTACTCCAAGGAGACTGATTGGCATTTTAAATATGATAATAAGTTTGTGAAGCTCATCAGTTTTTCAGCTTTCGGTATGGGTTAATTGGGGAACTCAGCAGCTACATCTGGACCTACAGATCAGGAGATAGGTCCCTTTATACCTACCTGCTGGATGCAGCATGCCTCCCTGAGGAACCCTCAAACTCAGGCAACACCCCATCCCACAACCTTCACCATGAGGTTTCTGGTCCTACCATTTCCAGACTCTTCCCTTTCCCCCAGGCCTCTGACTGAGGGAGACAAGGGAGGAAATTGCTGGGGCCTGGAGAGAAATCTTTGTATCCTCACTGGCTATAGGAGAGGTCATGATGTGGAGATGCCAGCGTTGGACTGGGGTAAGCACGGTAAGAAGTCTCACAACACCAGGTTAAAGTCCAACAGGTTTATTCTTCAGGAGCGATTCTCCGGAAGCTTGTGCTACCAAATAAACCTGTTAATCTTTAACCTGGTGTTGTGAGACTTCTTACAGGGGAGGTCCCAAAGGATTGGAGAATAGCTAATGTTGTTCCTTTGTTTAAGAAGGGTAGCTAGGCTAATCCAGGTAATTACAGGCCGGTGAGCCTTACATCAGTGGCAGGGAAATTATTGGCGAGAATTCTTCAAGACAGGGTTTACTCCCACTTGGACAGGGTTTACTCCCACTTGGAAATAAGTAGATGTATTAATGAGAACAGCATGAGTTTGTGAAGGGGAAGTCGTGCCTCACTAACTAGATCGAGTTTTTTGAGGAAGTGATGAAGATGATTGATGAGGGTAGGGCAGTGGATGTTGTCTACATGGACTTCAGTAAGGCCTTTGACAAGGTTCCTCATGGCAGACTGGTGCAGAAGATGAAGTCGAACGGGATCAAAGATGAACTGGCAAGGTGGATACAAAACTGGCTCTGTCAAAGAAGACAGAGGATAGCAGTGGAAGGGTGTGTTTCTGAATGGAGGGCTGTGACAAGTGGTGTTCCTCAGGGATCAGTGCTGGGACCTTTGCTGTTTGTAATATATATATAAATGAGTTGGAGGAAAATGTAACTGGATTGATGAGTAAGTTTGCGGATGACACAAAGATTGGTGGAATTGCGGATAGCGATGAGGACCGTCAAAGGACACAGCATGATATAGATCAGTTGGCGACTTGGGTGAACAGATGGCAGATGTAATTTAATCCAGACAAATGTGAGGTAATGCATTTTGGAAGGTCTAACACAGATGGGGAATATCCAATAAATGGCAGAACCCTTAAGAGTATTGTTAGGCAGAGGGATCTGGGCGTACAGGTACACAGGTCACTGAAAATGGCAACGCAGGTGGAGAAAGTAGTCAAGAAGGCATACGGCATGCTTGCCTTCATTAGCTGGGGCATTGAGTTTAAGAATAGGCAAGTCATGTTGCAGCTTTATGGAATCTTAGTTAGGATACATTTGGAATATAGTGTTCAATTTTGATCACACTACCAGAAGGATGTGGAGGCTTTGGAGAGGGTACAGAAAAGATTTACCAGGATATTGCCTGGCATGGAGGGCATTAGCTATGAGGAGAGGTTGGAGAAACTTGGTTTGTTCTCACTGGAACAACGGAGGTTGAGGGGGCGACCTGATAGAAGTCTACAAGATTATGAGGGGCATGGACAGAGTGAATAGTCAGCTTTTTCCCAGGGTGGAAGAGTCAATTACTAGGGGGCACAGGTTTAAGGTGTGAGGGGCAAGATTTAAAGGAGATGTACGAGGCAAGTTTTTTTACAAGAGGGTGGTGGTGCCTGGAACTCGCTGCCGGGGGAAGTAGTGAAAGCAGATATGATAGTGACATTTAAGGGGTGTCTTGACAAATACATGGATAGGATGGGAACAGAGGGATATGGTCCCTGGAAGAGTAGGGGGTTTTAGTTCAGTCAGGCAGCATGGTCGGTGCAGGCTTGGAGAGCTGAAGGGCCTGTTCCTGTGCTGTAATTTTCTTTGTTCACGGTCACTTAAGGGTCCAGAATGTAGTCCCTCAATGTAATCCCATCAGGATCTTCATTTGCATGATATCTCACACATTTTCAACACGTTGAGCAGTCTATAGTTCCACATCTGTATCATCAGGCAATGCACATCATTTGTGACAGTGTTGTCTGGCCAATATGCCTGTCAGCCAATTATCACAGGTAACCATGCTTTGGCCTAGGAGAAACAGTCATCAAAAGTTACTGATTATGCTGCTGCTGTTATGCTGATGTCTGTTGCTTGTGGATGGCATGAGTAGTTGTCGCAACTAACATTAGATTTGTATATCTAATGTGTTGTTTAGAACAGTTTTACTGTGTAGAAAACTGGTTTTGAACACTCTAATACATGCCTTCAAAGTCAATGGGCTTCTATGCGAAGATGTGATGTCCATGTTTAAAGCTAAATATCATTCTTTGGTGATATCTCTCATTCTTTGCACACATGATGCTGGTCTAGCCAAGTAAGGGCCCGACAGGCACCTTAGATGTAACTGCAAGAGGTGTTAGAGCATATCATTTTACCTGTGTGTTTACCTTGATGAAGCCATTTTTTGACCTCCCACAATCTCTATGCCTGGCTCCTTAACAAGGCTTAAAATGATCCTTGGGTAAAGGCACAGCACTCAACTCAATGTAGAATCCATTGCATGACAGAGTTCTTATTGACTTAGGCCTCAATGCAAAGCAAATCCAATTCTCTTAAGGCCTCAAAAACAGAAAATGGTGAAAAATCCCAGCAGGTCTGACAGCATCTGTGGAGAGAGAATAGAGTCCAACGCCGGCATCTCCACATCAAGAGAGAATAGGGCCAATGATTCACTCCAAAAGAGCTTTTCTCAAGGAAATTGACAAAAAAAAACAATGTGCAGGATACGGGGCAAAGGCAGGAGAATGGCATTAAGTCACAGTGCTCTTCATCGTGTCTGCACTGGAGAGCCAGTGCTGACACAATGGGCCAAATGGCCTCCCTCTGTGCGATAACAGTTGTATGATTCTGATTCTGTGATGGGCATTAAGGGGATCCCATGGCAACACTATTATTTTTTGGGCATACATGGTGTTCTTAAACTGAGCTCAGCTGTGTGAGTTGCTAAGTTCATAAGTTTAGATTCAGAAAATGGCGATGTCTCTAGATTGCCATGATGCAGTGACATAGCACAAAACTCTCTGGTTTCCTTGAGTGACACATTAGTGATTAGGCTCACAATGGCAAATGGTCCCATAAGCACAGCCTTGTTCTTGATAAGGAGGTTGCGTTTATATCCTATTATTCCATTTATCACATACCTGTAATACATCTTTGAATTAATGATCAGATTATTAATTATTATTATTAATTATCAGATTATTATAAACATAATAATCTGAATTACATTTTTGAAGACTTTTCTGTGGCCCAAGGAAATTCAGGTGACGCTGTTCAGGCATTGTCACTTCCGGCTGTTTCCAGTCACGTAGTTACCATAGACCAAGGAGCAACCATCCCACCATCCAACGATAAATAAGATCAGTCACATTGAAGCCAACGTTGTCTTGACATGATCCTCATAATTATACCAGTAACCTGTCCATCAGTGCTCTCTAACGCTGATATTTCCAGAGTGGGTACAACCAGTTGGAGGGCATCTAAATTACATATGGTATGGGGGCAGGAGATGTTCCTGATGTTCATCTCTCCCACTCCTTTAACATCTCTGCCCCATGTTCTCCTCTTCCCTCTGAGCACTGGGGCTAATTTAGAAAAGGTAAAACAAAAGTGACTTTTGGACCGACACGCGATCTTGCGAATGCCAACACACCTCACTTTAATGGGCAGACTGTCTGCACCAATATCCTGGGCCCTAAATGAATCCAGTAACCAGAACTTCTTGCACTGGAGTCTCTACCACTTTAGTGAGGGGTAGACAATGTTCCCATACCTTGAGTGGCCCTTTACAATAATCTGGAAACAACATATACTGTATTCTTAGAATGGACATATATTTCTTCGAGTTCAGAATAATCAGAGATGATCTCAGTGAAAGGTTAGGTGCGAAGAGGTGCTTCCCCTAGATGGAGAGTCTAGAGCTCGAGTCATAGTCACAGGATAAGGATTAGGACTAAGATGGGGAGAAATCTCTTCATTCAGAGGGTGGTGAATCTTTGGAATTCTCCTGTCCAGGGGGTTATGAATGCTCAGTTGTGGTTGAGGTGATGGCACTTTTGCCTTTGAATCACGTTCAGGGTTTGACTCCAAAATCAAAGCTGACATTCCAATGCAGTACTGAGGAAGAGCTGCACATCCTTCAGATGAGATGTTAGATCAAGGCCCCGTCTGCCTGCTTCTGGTAAAATATAAAGGATTCCATGGCCATTATTTGGAGAGAAGGGGAGTTGCCCTGTTTTCCTGGCTAATATTTATCCTTCAATCAACCTCACATAAGGAGGACTACCTGGTCATTATCACATTGCTGTTTGTGGGAGCTTGCTGTGCGCATTTTGCCTGCAGTGTTTCCTACATTACAACAGTGACTACACTTCATTACCATACAGTGCTTTAGAATGTCCAGTGATTGTGAAAAGCACCAAATAATGAAATTTCCCTTTCATGTTCAAAACTGGGATCGATAGCTTTTTGGACACTGACAGAACCAAGGCATCTGGGGATGGAAATTAGCCATGATCTTAATGAATGATAGAGCAATCTCAAGGGACAACGTGACCTATTCCTGCTCCACATCTTATGTTCTTTAAAAAAAAAATTGATCAAAAGAAATACACAGGAATACTTTTTTTATGGCTGTTTTGGAAACCTTGATTAATTTTGAAAAATGAACTTTCTGCTTTTTGAAATCTATGATGAATTAATGAGGTAAGACACAAGTTAGAAGCAGAAAAGTTCTGTCTACTTTGCCCTAAAGAAATTTATGCTAAATTATGGACTTTATGTTGTGAATTCATGCCTGTTACAAGACTGGCCTTTTCACTTGAGATCTTCGTTATCAAAAGAGGAAAATAGAGATTCATGCTGTGAGTTTAATTTGGATTCAGATCTTTCATATATAAATTGAAAAAAGGCTGTACTCTACCAGACTCAAACAACTAGTTCCTCACTTCACTAAGTTCTACATGACTGGACAAATGCAATAACCAATCAATTATAAGTCAGAGTGGTTGCCTCACTGGAGATCCTATATGCATTTGAAAACTCTTGTCTGATGTTAGATATTCGCTCATTACAGGCATTGGATAAAGGGCAAAAAAGATTCATGAGAATGGTTCCAGGGATGAGGAGCTTCAGTTATGAAGATAGATTGGAGGAGTTAGAACCATGTTCCTTGGAGAAAAGAAGGTTGAGAGGAGATTTGATAGAGATATTCAAAATCAAGAGGGGTTGGGACAGAGTAGAAAGGGAGAAACTGTTCCCATTCGTGAAAGAATCAAGCAACGGAGGGCGCAGATTTCAGGCAATTGGCAAAAGAAGCAAAAACGATGTGAGGAAAATCTTTTTCTTACAAAGAGTGGTTGGGATCTGGAATGAACTTCCTGAGTGTCTGCTGCAGCCGGGTTCAATCAAGGCATTCAAAAGGGAATCAGGTTGTTCTTATTTTTTATTACTCATTCATTGGATGTGGGTGTCACTGGCCAGACCAACATTTACTGCCCAATGCTAATTGCCCTTGAGGCGTGATGGTGAGCTGCCTTCTTGAATGCTGCAGTCGGTACACCCACAGTGCTGTTAGGGAGGAAGTTCCAGGATTTTGATCCAGTGACAGTGAAGGAATTGCGATACATTTCCAAGTCAGGGTGGTATATAGCTTTGAGGGGAACTTGCAGGTGGTGGTGTTCCCATGTGCCTGCTACCCATGTTCTTCTAGGTGGTACAGCTCACTAAGTGGTGCTGCCGAAGGAACCTAAGTGAGTTGCTTCAGCGCATCTTGTGGATGGCACTCACTGCTAACCCTGTGCTTCGGTGGTGGAGGGAGTCAATGTTAAAAGTGTTGAATGGGATGTCAATCAAACCAGCTGCTTTGCGCTGGATGGCATCGAGCTTCTTGAGCATTGTTGGAGCTGCATTCGTTCAGGGAATTGGAGAGTATTCCATCACACTCCTGACTTAACGTTTTGCCGATAGTGAACAGGCTTTGGGGAGTCAGGAGGTGAGTTACATACTGCAGAGTTCCTAGCCACTGATCTGCTCTTGTAAGCCACTGTATTTTAATGCTGGTCCTATTCAGTTGCTGCCCACCGGGTGGGGTGATGTCAATGGGAATCCAATGGAACCAGAGAATCCCGCCACAAGCAAACCGCCAGCAGGAAACACACTGCTGAGAGGCCGAAGAATCTCACCTTATATTTCTTATTCCTGGCACGCCCTCCTACACTCTTCATTGAACCAGGAATGATAGCCTGGCTTGGTGGTAATAGTAGAGTGGGGGATATGCTGGGCAGTGAGATTACAGACTGTGGTCGAATACAAACCTGCTGTTGCTGATAACCCATAGACCCTCATGGTTGGCCAGATTTGAGCTGCTAGATCTGTTTGAAATCTATCCCATTCAGCATGGTGGTTACAGGGGGAAGACGGGAGAATGGCACTAAGTGAATTGCTCGTTCAGAGATAGTACAGACACAGTGGGCTGAATGGTTCCCCTCTGCTCTGTACCAATGCTGTGAATCTGTGGGCGGGATTTTACGACCTCGCTGGGACGAGATCGTAAAATCCTGCCCAAGGCCAACAGAGATTTCCGTTCTGCGCGCCTCACCCGCCCCGATTCCAGTGCGGGCGAGCTGGTAAAATTCCGGCCTGTGACTCTAAACCTGATGCAGTGACATTTTATTCATTTCTCAACTAACTCAACCATCGTACAAATTAGTGATATGAACCAGTATTGATTAACAAGGTGTTTGAATACAGCCATTAATTAGCATTCAGGTGCTTGTGGAAGAGAGAAGGATGAGAAATCATTAATCCCATAACATCAGCATTCCCTCCTGCAACCTCATTATAGTGTGATGATCTAACAGCCCAAATAAAGGCAGAACTTTGCAAATTGCTGATCTTATCATTGCAGCAATATTGTCAAGGTTAACTCGAGCAAGTCTCCTTTAAAGGTCTGATTGAAATTCTGCTACATGTGTTTACTCTTCCCTCAGCTACTCAACGACGGACTATCATGGAACTCATGAATAAATTTGAGCCATTGACCCTGCAGTCTGCTCCATAAAGGTTCGGAGTAATCTTTACAGAATTTTCCTTTCAAATCAGATAGCAAAGTCTCTTTGACAGCAATTTCCCTGATCATGAGGAATGAATGACTGAGTTCGCTATTAAACTTATGCGGCAACCCAGTGATCTTTCTGTAGACAATGCTCAAACGATGTTACATCTGACAATTTTATTTGAGGTTTTAAAATGTTTTATGAAGGAACATTCTTTCAATGTTATTTAAACCGCTACTTTTTTTTAATAATGCTATTAAACAGCTGAAATTTACTGGCACAATGCCACTGATAAACATCACTGAAGTGTATGCATTGAACACTACTTAATGGTGCTTCATATCTTAATACCCAGTGAATGGGAAGAATTTCAATGCTGCATTCCCTCAGGAGATGGCAGGGATCGGCAAATCTGTATTAATTTAATGCCTCAAGCATTTCAAATATTCAGCAGGGAGACATTTTGACCTAGCAGCAACAATAAGGCCATCAAAAATACTACATTGCTCACATTGTTAATGTGGCAACAGATGGCAGAAGTAATGTGCATCCCGCAATCATTTCAGTATTAATCATTTTATATATAATATAAATCCTTTAGCAGAAACCTTGAAACCCAAGAGGAGTGAATTATATGCTACAATCTGATCAAGGGATTTGAGCGGTTTACATACAGAATACTGGGCAGCTTGTGGTGAGTTACTTGTGAGCCAAGGGGTTCAGATAGCAGAAGGGACGCACAGGATCAAGTCTGAGATTTCACTTCCACACCTTTATGATGTTTCCAACTGTGAAACAAGCAGCAGACTTTCACACCAAGAAATGGGCTTCCATTGTAGATAAAGGATCTCCCATTCAGACTCTTTTAAAATAAGTTCTCAGAGGGGTCAGAAAGACACGAGTTAGAGTCTGAAATGAGGCTTTGGTGAGTTTCTCAATGATGCAGAGGTTCTTTTGCAATTTGAAAGCAATTTCAATGCAGAGGAAACTGTTGGTAGAAGACAGATGCACCTCTGCTCGAATTCACAAACTAGTACTTAGGGTGCAGACTCCTGGCAGACATGCCCGTCAGTTACATGATGAGGTTCCTATGGCTCCTGAATGAACCAAATTGTTCAATCATTTGGAGGTAAACATAATTGTAGTAATGCAGCTAAACAAAAGATTCCGGTCACCAGCGCCCTTTATTGCATGCCCTTGGGCCAGCCTCCGCTCACTCAGTAAGGCAGCTCATGCTCTATGAAGCCCACAGATATGGCCTTTGTGGCCATCATAACATCCCTCGCCCCTTAGGTCCGCATCTCTCCGAACACCCCCACTGAGAGAAGGCCCTTTCTGTGGCTTGGCATTTGGTCGAAGGTCCAGTGAAGGCAGGGCTGGATAAGGCCCAAACAGACAACCTTCTCTTTAGGAGGGAGCATTGCAGGTTCCTCCTCAGGTTCTGCTTCAGCCTAGAGGCTCACATCTTCAGCATTCATTTCCGAGTATGCACCTTTACTATCTGGAGGGGCCAACATGAAGTCAGCTTTGAGCTGTGGGCTCAAAATGGCCAGTGGCAGGCCCTGTTTAGGTAGAGTCCCTGGTTCTGAAGTGGTTCAAGTGCTTCTTTAGTGTTTTACCCTGAACTTTGACCTTGTACGATACTGGTCCCATTTTCTCCACAATGATCCCAGGGACCCATCCCCAAACATGGACCAGATCACCTATTTCAAGAGCTCTTTCTGTTCTTGCAGTATTGTAATTTATTTGTTTGGTTTTCCTGTTGGGACTGCACCCTTCCTGCCAAGTTTGGGAATAACAATCTGGTATGAATCCATCGTCCCATTAGTACAGGAGCACCAATTGCTTGTGTATTCAAATGAACACTGGGCCAGTTTAGTTTCCATGGATACCACTGGTTGTTTCTTCATAACATTTTTGAAGGTCTGAACTGCCCATTTTGCCAGTCCATTTGAGAGCGGGTACAGTCTGGACATGTCAGATACCACTGGAGAGCATGAAGTTCTGGAAATCACCGCGAGTGAAGACCATGCCATTATCAGACACCAGGACTTCTGGTATTCCAAGGGTGCTGAAGCTTTGTCATAATTTCCCAATTGTAGCCTGAGAAGTCATGGAGACAAAGGAGCACCTCCAAACCATGATTAAAAACATGGAAACCATAAAGAGGTCCCCAAGTCCACATGCTTTTTTAAATTAATGTCGCAAGTAGGTTTACATTAATTAATGAAGTTACTGTGAAAATCCCCTAGTCACCACACTCCGGCGCCTGTTTGGGTACAGGGAGAGAGAATTCAACTTGGCCAATGCACCTATCCAGCACGTCTTTCGGACTGTGGGAGGGAACCGGAGCACCCAAAGGAAACCTACGCAGACACGGGGAAAACGTGCTGATTCTGCACAGACAGTGACCCAAGCCAGGAATCGAACACGAGTCCCTGGCACTGTGAGGCAGCAGTGCTAACTACCATCCCTTAGCCTGCCAGGCCACTCCCATGGGTGTAGGGAGGCTGAGAGTGGGAATTTGTGATTTTCCTGGCACATCGTTTCACCAAGCCTGTGATGGCCACCAGACATAGCCAACATCTTCATTTCCGATACTCCAGGGTGGCCATTGTGTAGTTCTGTTGGTACTGGAGGTCATCCCGGGGCCAGAACAATTACTCGGGACCCCCAAAGAATGAACCCATCCTCAACACTAAGTTCAGCTTTCTTAATGAGGTAGGGTTTCATTTCTTCGGAGAGTCATCCTTGGAATCCATCGTATAGGATCATGTGCCTTATTTTAGATTTTTGGGTCCAGGCTTTAATCTGCCAGGCTGACACAGGCAAGTTCTCCAAAAAGTTCAGAGTCATCACAACCTCTTCCAGTGCTAGTAAAGGAGCCAGGCTTGTGGGCAGTGGGAAGCGATTCAGTGTGTCAGCCTTCGCTGTCCGGGTTTGAGGGCAGTGTACCAAAGATATTCGTAGGCCACCAGTAACAAGGCTCAGTGTTGTATCCAAGCAGAGGCAATGGTGGTAATTGCTTTGTCCTCTCTGAACAGTCCCAATAAGGGTTTATGGTCAATAACTATAAAAAAAAACACCGATCGTAGACGTTTTGATGGAACTTCTACCACAAATACGACCACCAACCCTCTTTCTCAATTTGACAATACCTTTGCTTCACGTCTGAAAGGTTACTGGAGGCTTTTCCATCCCATCTTTCCCATGATGTGATAGCACCATACCACCGCCATACAGGGAACCATCACAAGGTAATGCAAGTTCTTTCTTAGAGTCGAAATGGGCCAGTAAGTTAGATGACAGTAACTGATGTTCAACATTAGAAAAAGCCCCTCCCTGCAGAACTTCCCAGGACAATCTCTGGTATTTTCTTAGTAAGGCTTGCAAGGGGGCCAGCATGGAAGCCAAATTTGAGATAAATTTTCCATAATAATTGACCTATTCCAGAAGGATTTTAACTCTGCGGTGTTCCTTGATGTTGACACTTCCTTGATGGCATTTACCTTATCCTCTACTGGATGTAACCCCTTGCCATCTACTTGGTAGCCTAAATAGGTTACTTCAGCCACTTGGAAAACGCATTTCTCCCTCTTCAAGCGAACTCCCTGCTCTAGAGGATCTCTGCAAGATTTTGTCTAGATTGGCCAGGTGTTCCTGTTCTGAAGCCCTCATGACCAGGAGATCATCTAAGTGCACTGCTACCTTGGGTAGCCCTTGAAGGGTATTCTCCATAACTGTTTGGAAGATGGCACATGCTGACAAGGCCACAAAGGGCAAACAGGTATACTCGTATGTGTGCTAATTATCACCCAATTCAAGATAGAGATAGGTGTAGCTCATGTCCAACTTGGAGAATGTCTTGCCACCTGTTAGGTTAGTGTACAAATCTTCTATACAGGGCATTGGGTACCTATCAAATTTGGAGACCCGATTGACTGTTAGTTTTTAATCCTCACAAAGTCGAACTGATTTGCTGGTATTAAGAACAGGGACAACAGGCATGGTCCATTCTGCAAATTGCACAGGCCTTATTATACCCAAGCTTTCAAACACCCTCGTTCAGTTTCCATCCTCTCCAGCTTGGAGAGTAAGGGAATGGTCTTGCTCTTTAACTAGGTGCAGTGTTGAGGTTGATGGAGATCATGGCTTTAGCTCCTTCTACTTTTCCCAGGCCCTCCTGAAAAACTCCAGCCTATCTACCGCTAATTTCTACAGCTCCCCCCTCCCACCCCACACCCTCCACCCTCCACCACCCTCCCCCTGCCTGTCATGAAGATCTGCAGCCAATTCAGCTAAATCTGCTGGAGCCAATCACTCCCCATAAGGCTTGGTCCATTCCCCCCCATACTACAGTAAGTATATTGAGGAAGATTGAAGTCTCCCAGAGTTATTTCTGAAGACTTGGCATTCCTCTCATTTCATCTCCCACAAAACGGCATCAGGTAAGGATAGGAACAATCTTCATCAAACCTTAATCTCTATTCCGTTTAAGATTGAACATTTTTAAGTAATGTGACCATTGACTCCATTCATTACACACTTCCTCGGAAAATTCCCTGGTAGAAAGAAACAGAGGGAAACTTTACCAAGTCCCAGATCTCCTTGTATTGTAGTTTGAATGTTAAATATTTTTCACAACTGTCCTTTAATTTGATCCAATGGTACTCAGCACAACCCAATACCCGACGCGATTGTGACAACTCCCTCTCGAACAACTAATATCACCACCGCCTCTTGCCCTAGCTTCCTGGCACTTCCTAAAATACACAAAACCAAATCATTGGACTTTAAGCAGGTTTCACTCACTTGTTTGTACGATAACCATTAAAACAAAAGAAAACTTATCGGAGAAGGTACTGTTTATGATGATCAGTGACACCTGTGACAAATGTCCAGTTCATGGGTCATGTTAATATTCTTGAGATAATGTTTAGTTGTGTGAAGATTAAAGTTTAACTGTAGAAAATGTAAAAAATGCAACTACAGCAGGTTAGAGTCAATTATATTTAAAAGGTTGGGGCCATGTTGACTTAAGGAATTACCAGCTAGAAAGGTATGGGCTATAAAACAGCAGGCAGACTTTCTTAGCTGGAGAGCTAGAGACATATCTCTGTGCTTCTTGCAAAAACATGCAGTCCAGAGAGATGTTTTATTTTGGGAATTAGAGCTAAATTCGTTCAAAAACATTCAATTAACTCTGAAAGGCCACACATTATGGAAATGGGTAGACCTTAAGAAGGTTCTGTGGTTTCAATTTATCTATTTGTTTGCTGGGAGAGTGAGTATTCTGGAGAAGAGGCTCAACACCTCTTCTGTTACACAAAAGGATGATGCTATTAGCAGGCTTCAGGCAGATAGAGCTCAATGGTGCACTGGGAGATATTAAGTGCAACTGAGTATTGCATTTTGGACCTCGTATGGTTTGCAGCTCACAGAGAAGCTGTTCGATGCAGTTAGAGCTCAGCAGAAGTGCTCGGTACCTAATAAAGTGGCCGGTGGAAGGTCAGTGGTTCTGTGCTGGAAGAAATTAGGACTTAGAGAAGCCCTATTCTTGAGGTGATGTTTAGTTGTGTGAAGATTAAAGTTTAACTGTAGAAAATTAAATCCAGCAACTTTGAGTTGATTACATTTAAAAGGTTGGGGCCATGTTGACTTAAGAGTTAATAATTAGAAAGGTAAGGGCCATAAGGGTGATGCTGTTTGAAGGCTCCAGGCAGTTAGAGCTGAACAGTGCACCGGGAGATATTAAGTACAGCTGAGGATTGCATTTTGCACCTCGTATGGTTTGCAGCCCACATAGAAGCTGTCCGGTGCAGTTAGATCTCAGCAGAAGTGCTCGGGACCTAATAAGGTAGCCGGTGGAAGGCCAGTGGTTCTGTGCTGGAGGCCCTTTGAGCCATTTGTGGCTTGGTGCAGCTGGGAGACAGGAGTTCAGGGAAACTCCGGAGCAGTGCCAGCTTAGCAAAGCTACTGGTTTGCGAAAGAGTGAGAATTCTGCCTATAATTAGAGGGGCGAGTGGAGCTTTGTTAATCACGTGGCCTGCAATCTCAGGAAAAGATTTTGAACCATAAGCAGTCATTGAGGCAGTCTGAGTCAGAGTAGCTTATGAGGGAATTCACAGCTTAGTTTTTCGAAAGTGCAGAGTTAAAATCCCTCATGAGGGAGACGGAATCTTAATGGATTTTGGGACTCACAGTGGTCACTGACATCTGGCTGGGTTACTGAGAAATCTGTGGGATCTGACTTGGTCATATCTGCCATTTTATGCGTGGTGTAGTGTATTCAGCCACCATTTACCCATGTCAACATGTTAACATTTAACATGAGGCATATTTACCTCATGTTAATTCTGAACATTGGAGAATGAGATAGGGATAGTAAATTGCTGCACTTTAAGAATTTGTGTAATGAAATTTTGTTGTTCGAAACCATGGAATCTTGTGGCTTTTCGGGTGACTTGGATTTCAAATTTGTCTATTTGAAACAAAAGTTTACTGCTCCCTAACCACATTGTAACACACTGTTAAAGGGAAACTGAGGAACAGTGCCAACTCAGTGAACTTAGTGCAACAGGAGAGTACTCCCAATATCATGGTGCAGTGCTCAGCACGCAGAGTAGACAGCACAGGGACATCTGTCCTGAAGTGTGAGGGACAGGAGGGTTGCAGTTGAACCAACTCACCCATTTTGTTTCATCTCACCCATTTTGTTCCTTATAATTATGGCATTCGTGGGAGCTGAATGCAGTAGGCATTCTCCTGTAAGGAGAATTGATAGCACTTGCAATCACGACCTAAATTATGTTGTGTTGGACAAGCACAAAACACAATAACTATTTAGGGATTCTATGCCCATTAGTGTGCTGCAGATTATTACAACATTATCATATGCCTGGCAATCCACATTTCCAAACAAACTAAAATGAAATGTACTTGTTTGCTATAAAAAAAAGGATGCAATCATCATAATCTGGGCCTGTTATGTAACACATGCTAATATATGCAAATTTCTGCTGAAAAGCTGCCTTTTTGGTTTTCACATACTGTATGATAATGGAAGCTGCTGGATTCGTACAGGCAACAAGATTTAATCTACTCTGCAGATAAAGGAGAAGGTTAACACACCAGGAGCATGGTTACCCTGCAATTTTTTTTGAGGCAAGATGACAATGCCCTTTAAATAATAATGTTGACATAATGCAATATTATGTTGCAATTTTAAAGCACTTAAAATATTGAATAACTTTTGATGACATGGCAAGCAACATATTAAAGAAGTGTCATTAAAATGATGGCGGAGCAGAGAAGGCTGACAAGAGGCTAAACAGAGGCTCATAAAATTACGAAAAGCGTGAGTGTGAAAAGGGAGTGACCATGGTTCTGAATTCCCTTGGGGTTCTCCTGCTCTAACTTCAATGGAACATCAACAGATCCCCCAGAGAAACGGCGTAAAACTGATGTTTTTGAACACATTTTTTCAGGGGTAAATTTCAGGCAAATTTAAACCATCGCTTTTTTTAAGGAAAATAAATTAATATTTTCAGTAGAATAAGATGCTATTGGAGATAGAGCAACGCAAGGGAATTTTAAGTTTAAAGTTAAAGTTTATTTATTAGTGTCACAAGTTGGCTTACATTAACACTGCAATGAAGTCACTGTGAAAATCCCCTAGTTGCCACACACCGGCGCCTGTTGGAGTACATTGAGGGAGAACTTAGCCTGGCCAATGCACCTAATCTGCACGTCTTTCGGACTGTGGGAGGAAACCAGAGCACCCGGAGGAAACCCACGCAGACACGGGGAGAATGCGCTGACTCTGCACAGACAGTGACCCAAGCCAGGAATCGAACCCGGGTCCCTGGTGTTGTGAGGCACCAGTGCTAACCACTGTGAATTGCTGTAAGAAAGAGCCAGTGTGTACATAATAGACCAAAAGGCCTCCTGGTGTAAAGTTCAATAGTTCTAAAAATATATATATATCTTTTGCTCTGTGTGAATGACAACAACATTTTGCACTTACAAAGCACCTTGATCATAGAAAAAGGATCCCAAGATACTTCACAGAGACATTAACAAATTAATGGAGATTAAACCAGATAACACAAGAACAACGCACAAGAAATAGAATCAGGAGTAGGCTAGCAGGTCCTTCAAGCCTACCTTGCCATTCAATACAATCATGGCTGATCTATGCCAGCCTCAACTCCTTTTCTCCTCCATTTCCCCATAGTTCTCTATTCCTCGATCGGTCAAATATTTCTCCATCTCCACTTTAAATAGAAGGAGATGTTAGGAGAGGTGATCAAAGTTTTGATCAAAGAGGTGGGATTTAGGGAGTTTCGTAAAGAAGTAGAGGGAGGCGAAGAAGTGAAGGGGTTCAGGAAGGCAATTCCAGAGCATATGATCAAAGCAGCTGAATGGACAGCTTCTCATTTTGGAATGAAAGCAAGGGAGATGCACAAGAGATCAGAGTACAACATGGTTTGTGGGGGTGAAGTAAATTTCATTGACTTGGAAGGGGGAGACCAGTTAGGGACTTGAACATCAAAATAGGAATTAGAATTTACGGGATTTGGGTACTGGGATTTAGGTCCATTAGGATCTGGTGATCAGTGATTGATCTGGATTAGGATATGGGCAGCAGAGAAAAGCACTTCAATATTTAACGCAGGCTAGTGCATAGCACTGTTGCACAATCATTCTGTGCTGTAAAAATAGCAGTGGTTGCATGACCATGAAATGTTCTTCTACCTGTTTTTAAAATGAGTTCTGAAATCCAGCTACTGGAGCAATTTTGACTTTGGGCGAGAATGTAAAATGGCCAATATTGAATCAGTCACTCAACAGACACCTCTCTCAATTCCCATAATGGCACTGACATCAGGGGAGATGTCTAACAGGAAACCAATTCGATAGTTCTTGTTTAACACTATTGGCCATAGTTAAATTTAACCTATCCCAACATCAAAAGTATTCCATCTGGGAGAGAATAGGACTGAAGGAAGAGAGAAAGAAAGAGAGAGGGAATTCATACAAATGTTGATACAGGCCACTCTAATGTGATGCATGTTTGTCAATCACAAGGCAGTGCCAGCAGAATAGGCCTGCCGACCTCTCCATCGAGGAACTACAACTGGCGCTGTCTTGATATCACAAATGGGCGCTGGGTATCTTCAATAGAAAAGAGCTGGAAACCATGCTATTGCCAACTAATGAACATTTCTTAACCAATGACGACTTACATGATTTACAGAGACAGACTTTAGCAGGACACCATTGGAACTTTCTTCCCTTGAGATTACAGTTGTAACTGATTCAACATCATCTGACATCACTGATGGTGCATTCTCACGACTAGCACCACAGCTCTTAACCCTTAATACTGCAGGGACTAGGTCAGAGACAGCAGATAAAAGAAGCAAGCAGTATCCAAAGATTATTTACAGGGACTACTGTTTTGATTCAATGTCATTTACTGTCTAATCTTGCCTCTGTGAGGAAAGAAAAAAGTTGTTGTTGAGAATGCAAAATAAAAACCAAATAAATATATAGCTTTTTTTTTGTTTGTGCCATCTTCAAATAGAATTACCAACAAAAAAAAATCAAATGCTTATCACTTTAAGACAAGCCTCAGTGCTGCTATTTGAATCAAGTTGAATTGAGTGCTTCAGTCTCGAAGGCATAAATTATTACCCTTGTCAAAAGAGGTTCAATTTTGGATAGTATCTGTTTGCTTCCTAATGTCTTCTTTATTTCTCTGATCTACCATTAACACATGCTATCCCCTCCTAACAAAAGGGATCATATATACCTGAACTGAGATTCAGCATACCGAGAGCCTCATGTGTTAATTTGACTCTAACGATACCAAATTTAATGTGGATTAGCATTTGGTAATCCATTTTCATCCCTGGATGAGGCTTATGTCACTGGCATCAGGTGGTTCTATGGGGATAGGTTGAAAAGCTACAGATAACTCTGTTTACGTAGGCAATTGCTTAATTACCATGGTCCCAAATTAAAAGAAAATTGAAATCTAAAGTATAATCACCTAACCCTGAGAATGCAATAGATAAAGGCAATTAAAAATTGTCCAGTGTATCCAAATTACGAGCGAGTCTGCGTAAGAGCAGAAGCAGGTTCGGAAAACTGATCAACTCTGAATGCAGTAGGCATTCTCCTATCAGAATAGATAGCACTTGCCAATCAGCATTCATAGCAAACCTCTTGTGTGAAGATCATGCAACTAAGTTTTATCTTCAGTTTAAATAAAGAGACAGGTACAGTGAAAGTACACAGGATAGCATTTGATATACAGCACAGAAACAGGCCATTCGGCCCCATCAGTCCATGCCAGTGTTGATGCTTCACTCAAGCCTGCCCCCATCTTTTCTCATCTCAACCTATCATTACAAACTCATCTGTATTGAACCCAAGAGCAGAATGAAACTCTCAGGTGGGTTACAGAAACAAAAGGCAGTAAGGGGACAATTGGAAAGCAGAGAAACCAAAGGCAAAAATCGAAGAGGGCCGTATCACATCATAATTCTAAGAGGGCAGTAAATGCCAAAAAAAAACAAGCCTAAAGGTTCTGTGTCTCAATGTGAGGAACATTTGTAGTAAGGTGAATGAATTAATTGCGCAGACAGTCATTAACGAACATGATGTTATTGGGATCACGGAGATCTGGCTCCAGGGTGACCATGGGTGGAAACTCAACATCTAAGGATATTCAATATTAGGGGAAGAGTGACCATAATATGGCAGAATTCTTCATTAAGATGGAGAGTGACACATTTAAGTCTGAGACTCGGGTCCTGTACTTGAGGAAAGCTAACTTTGATGGTACGAGATGTGCATTGGCTAGGATAAGCTAACAAAGGATACTTAAGGGGTTAGATGGAAAGTTAGATGGAAAGGAAAGGTGGGTGGAGTAGCGTTGATGGTTAAAGAGGAGATTAATGCAATTGTAAGGAAGGACATTAGCCTGGACAATGTTGAATCTGTATGGGTGGAGCTGCAGAACCCCAAAGGACAAAAAAAGCAAGTGGGAGTGGTGTACAGACCACCAAACAGAAGTAGTGAGGTTGGGATGGCATCAAGCAGGAAATTAGAGATGTGTGCACTAAGGGTACAGCAGTTATAATGCGATACTTCAATCTGCATATTAATTGGGCTCGCCAAACTGTAGCAATACATTGGAGGTGGATTTCTTGGAATGTATAAGGGATGGTTTTCTTGACCAATATGCCGAGGAACCAACTAGAGAGCAGGCCACACTAGACTGGGTATTGTGTAATGAGAGAGGATTAATTAGCAACCTTGATCCTTTGGGGAAGAGTGACCATAATATGGCAGAATTCTTCATTAAGGTGGAGGGTGACACATTTAAGTCTGAGACTAGGGTCCTGTACTTGAGGAAAGCTAACTTTGATGGTACGAGATGTGCATTGGCTAGGATAAGCTAACAAAGGATACTTAAGGGATTGACAGCGGATAGGCAATGGCAGACATTTAAAGATCACATGGATGAACTTCAAAAACTGTACATCCCTGCCTGGTGTAGCAGTAAAATGGTGAAGGTGGCTCATCCATGGCTAACAAGGGAAATCAAGAATACTGTTAAAACCAAAGAGGAGGCATATAAATTGGCTTCTATAGGTATGTGAAGAGAAAAAGATTAGTGAAGACAAATGTAGGTCCCTTACAGTTAGAATCGGGTGAATTCACAATGGGCAACAAAGAGATGGCAGACCAGTTGAACAAATACTTTGGATCTGTCTTCACTATGGAGGACACAAATAACCTTTCAGAAATACTAGAGGACAAAGGGTCTAGCATGAAGGAGGAACTGAAGAAAATCCTTATTCATCAGGAAATTGTATTGGGGAAATTGCTGGGATTAAAACCTGATAAGTTCCCAGGGTCTGACGCCCTGTACCCCAGAGTACTCAAGGAAATGACGCTAGAAATAGTGGACTCATTGGTGATCATTCTCCAGCATTTTATAGATTCTGGAAGAGTTCCAGTGGATCGGAGGGTAGCTAATGTAACCCCACTTTTTAAAAAAGGAGGGAGAATTATAGACTGGGAAGCCTGACATCGGTGGTGGAGAAAATGCTGGAGTCAATTATTAAGGATGTAAGAACTGAGCATTTGGAAAGCGGTAACAGGATCAGACCAAGTCAGCATGGATTCACTATAGGAAAATTGTCTTTGACAAATCTTCTGGAATTTTTTGAGGTTATGACCAGTAGAGCGGACAAGGGTGAACCAGTGGATGTTGACAAGGTCCCACACAAAAGATTAATGAGTAAAGTTAAAGCTCATGGTATTAGGGGTAATGGATTGACGTGGATAGAGAACTGGTTGGCAGACAGGAAGCAGAGAGTGGAAATAAATGGGTTCTTTTCAGAGTGGCAAGCAGTGACTAGTGGGGTACTGCAGGATTCAGTGCTGGGACCCCAACTATTCACAATATACATTAATGATTTGGGCAAAGGAATTGAATGCAATATCGCCAAATTTGCAGACGACACTAAGCTGGGTGGCAGTGTGTGCTGTGAGGAGGATGCTAAGAGGCTGCAGGGTGACTTGGACAGGCTGGCTGAGTGGGCAAATACTTGGCAAATGTAACATATGGATAAATGTGAGGTTATCCACTTTGGCGGCAAAAACAGGAAGGAAGATTATTTGAATGGTGGCAGTTTAGGAAAAGGGGAAGGGCAACAAGACTTGGGCGTCATGGTGGAACAGTCGCTGAAGGTTGGCATGCAGGTACAGCAGGTGGTGAGGAAAGCTAATGGCATGCTGGCCTTCAAAGCAAGAGGATTTGAGTATCGGAGTTAAGATGTCTTGCTGTAGTTATACAGGGCCTTGGTGAGGCTGCACCTTGAGTGTTATGTGCAGTTTTGGTTTCCTAGTCTGAGGAAGGTCATTCTTGCTATGGAGGCAGTCCAGCGAAAGTTCACAAGATTAATTCATGGAATGACAGGACTGACATATGAAGAGAGACTGGATCGACTGGGCGTGTACTCACTGGAATTTAGAAGAATGAGAGGGGATCTCATAGAGACATATAAAATCCTGTTGCGACTGGACAGGCTAGATGCGGGAAGAATATTCCCAATGTTGGGAAAGTACAGAACTAGGGGTCACAGTCTAAGAATAAGGGGTAAGCCATCCAGGACTGAGATGAGAATTGTGAATCTATGGAATTCTCTACCTCAGAAAGCTGTTGGGGCCAGTTCGTTAGATATGTTCAAGAGGGAGCTGGACATGGCCCTTGTGGCTAAAGAGATCAAGGGGTATGGAGAGTAAGGGGGAGTGGGATACTGAATGTGCATGATCAACCATGACCATGGTGCAGGCTCGATGGGCCATATGGCCTACTCCTGCACCTATTTTCTATGTTTCTATATTTTAACACGACTCACATGTAAGGAGGTAACATCCACCAGTGATTTATCTGTCCGTGTCCTGCCTGGATCCCACAATTTGTTATTTTTTTTAACCAAAACTGGAGTGGTCCTTCTTTAGATATTGCAGATCTGGGTCTAATTACATTATTGGGCCTGAAATGCCATTTTAACTCGGTCTTGGGTAGGGATGCCATTGTGGCTTTTCCACCAGATGAAACTCCATCAGAAAGGGTCAAGGGGGCTATTGGAAGGGAGTCAATGGAGAGTCTTGGGGAGTCTCTCCTGCCAAAACATATCATTTCACACTTCTCTGCATTAAATTTCGATGTAACCACCCATTCCAACAGTCTGCCCTCTTGAAGTTTACCACTACCCCTCAAAGTTCACAATGTTTATGAATTTGGTGTCATCAGCAAAATTTTGAAATTGCGCACTACGCACCCAAGGTTGTGTTATTAGTACAATTAAGAAAAGACACGGTCCAGGACTGACCTCTAAGGAATGCCACTGTATACCTTCCTCCTGTCTGAAAAACAACCATTCACCACTGCTCTCTGTTTCCTGTCACTCAGCCAACTTTGTCTCTGAGCTTTCACTTTTTAATCACTGAGCTTTGACATTGCTGACAGGCCTGTAATGTAGCACCTTATCAAATGCCTTTTGAAAGTCAATGTACACCACATCAAACACATTATCCTCATCAACCTTCTCTGTTACTCAGCAAAGAGCTCAATCAAGTTCACTAGTCAAGATTTGCCTGCAATAAATCTGTGGTGGCTTTGATTAATTAATCCACATTTGTCCAATTGACTCTTAATCTTGTCCTGAATGATCGTTTCCAGAAGCTTTCTCACCACTATTCTTAAACAGACTGGCCTATAGTTGCTGGTCTTATCCTTGCACCTTTTTTTGAACAAGGATGCAACTTTTGCAAATTCTCCAGCCCTCTGGCACCACCCGCTATCTAAGGAAGATTGAAACACAGAAATATAGAAGATAGGAGCAGGAGGAGGCCATTTGACCCTTTGAGCCTGCTCCACCATTCATTATGATCATGGCTGATCATCCAACTCAATAGCCTAATCCTGATCTTTCCCCATAACCTTTGATCCCATTCGCCCCAAAGATTATGACTCGTGTCTTCACAATTTCCATCCTTACTTCCTTCAGCATCCTCAGATGCACCTGATCCAGTCCCGGTGACTTCTTAACTTTAAGTAAAGCCAACCTTTCTACTAGCTCCCCTTTATCTACTTTTAGCCCAATCAGTGTCTCAATTATCTCCTCTTCCACTATGGCCTGAATTTTCACCCCTGGGTCAGGATTGCAGTGTCCAGCAATCTTGAGGAATGGGTTTGGGCCTACCTGGATACAGTTTGGGGACAGCACAGGAGCTGCTGGGTGAGGAGGTGGTCTGGGTCCAATGACAACCTCGGTGACCCGGCATTTTTCCCAGCTGAAAAAAAACAGTCCTCCCTGCTCCCATCTCACATGATCCCATGTCCCATCCATACCGCCCATGTCACATTATGTCCACCACACACCCCGATGCCCTCATACACTCCATGCCTTCCCACCCAACAAACTTTGCCACTACACGTTCCATGCCAACTCACCTGGTATTGACCTATTAAGATCTCTGGACCCCTGCTGAGAGGAAATAAAATAAAGCTGTAAGTGACTATTGATAAATTTAGTAACTAAAAAAAAAACTAATTAATAAAAACCTATTCACTACATTTACATTCCTTCCACCAAGTAATCCCTTACAACATGCATTTGAATTTGTAGCTCCATATCAAAGAATTTGTAACCACTTTCAGCTGTAAATCATATTGTGAATTGAACAAGGCAGCCCTTGTGATAATGATGGGTTGTGAAATCAGTCATGCACAAATCCTATAATGACAACTCTCAGAGTAAAATAGCAAGTGATTTTTTAATTATTAAATGTGGGTTTTTTTTTGAAGACCATGAGAGTTAAATCCTTCAAAGTTTGACAGTTCCAATGAGCTTTGATAGCACCCTTGACAATTTTGTTACAACAGAGAGTCTCACCCTCTGCACAAAAATTCAGGCTCGTGACTTTTATTTGATTTGATTTATTATTGTCACATGTATTAGTATACAGTGAAAAGTATTGTTTCTTGCGCGCTATACAAACAAAGCATACCGCTCATAGAGAAGGAAACAAGAAAGTGTGGAATGTAGTATTACAGACATACCTAGGGTGTAGAGAAAGATCAACTTAATGCGAGGTAAGTCCATTCAAAAATCTGATGGCAGCAGGGAAGAAGCTGTTCTTGAGTTGGTTGGTGCGTGACCTCAGACTTTGTATCTTTTTCCCGACAGAAGAAGGTGGAAGAGAGAATGTCCGGGATGCGTGGGGGTCCTTCATTATGCTGGCTGCTTTTCCGAGACAGCAGGAAGTGTAGACTGAGTTGATGGATGGGAGGCTGGTTTGCGTGATGGATTGGGCTACATTCACGACCTTTTGTAGTTTCTTGCGATCTTAGGCAGAGCAGGAGCCATACCAAGCTGTGATACAACCAAAAAGAATGCTTTCTATGGTGCAGCTGTAAAAGTTGGTGAGAGTCGTAGCTGACATGCCAAATTTCCTTAGTCTCCTGAGAAAGTAGAGGTGTTGGTGGGCTTTCTTAACTATAGTGTCGGCATGGGGGGGACCGGGACAGTATGTTGGTGATCTGAACACCTAAAAACTTGAAGCTTTCGACTATTTCTACTTCGTCCCCATTGATATAGACAGGGGCATGTTCTCCACTATACTTCCTGAAGTTAGTGGATGAGAGGCAACAAAATATTCATTTTTGCAAAATATTATTGTACTCTGGAACAGCCTTCATTGATGTTGTGAATAAAGAGTGGCTACTGTTCTTAAAAGAAACTTGACAAGTTCCTAAGATGAAAGGTTAAACATTATTTCAAGTTATAAAACTTTAGGCAGTTGGAGAAGAATTGGATATGGGTCTCTCCTTCTGTTATTTGATTTTTTCCAAGAGATAGGACAATGATGCATGTTCTCAGACATCCTCAGGAACACAAAAGGCATTTATTAATGGGCAAACACTGTGCAGAGGCTGGCGCTACCCTTACCCCCACCATGCCCCCCCCCCAATCCACTCCCCCGAAGTTTGCTGTCAGCCATTTCACCTTGTTGTCTTAATGTTTTCTCTAGAGCTTTAATTATTTTGCCGATTTCTCTTTATGTTCAATCTTTCCTCGTTTCTTTTGAAATCTTTAATTTCTGTATTAACTTGGATGGTCATCTAGACTCAAAACGTTGGCTCTATTCTCTCCCTACAGATGCTGTCAAGACCTGCTGAGATTTTCCAGCATTTTTTGTTTCTGTCTCACTGAGTCTACTTGTTCAAAGACAGGTGCTTGGGTGAGTATTGTTTCCTTGATTAAAACAGGATACTTACAGCTGCTGAGCCACAGGCAGTGTCATCAATAATCCATTTTATCCTTGTTGCCAATGTAATGATGCATGTTCACAGACTTCAACAGAAACACAAAGGGTATTTATCAATGAGGAAAAACTGAACAGAGGCCTGACCCACCAACTGTCCCAATCCCTACATGTCTTCTAAATTCTTCTGGATATCATCTGCCTAAGAAAGGACTCCACTCCCTGGTGTGAATACCCACTCTCAGTCCCAATTGGTCCCTCACGTCAGGTGATCCTCTTCTGTTGTGTTGCCCTTCAAGGGATAGTCATCACAATCACCACAGCTTGTGTGGTTAAATGGTGAATGAACAGGGCTTATGGTTTCACTACTAACTGGACAGGGACTAGCTTTGATGGGCCAAATAATCTTTTTTAACCTTTCTTTCTATATGTTCATACAAAGCCAAAATCAGTTCACTTATATCTCTTACAACCTATGTTGTATTACATAAGAACATAAGAAATAGGAGCAGGAGTAGGCCATCTAGCCCCTCGAGCCTGCCCCGCCATTCAATAAGATCATGGCTGATCTGACGTGGATCAGTACCACTTACCCGCCTGATCCCCATAACCCTTAATTCCCTTACCGATCAGGAATCCATCCATCCGCGCTTTAAACATATTGAAAGGTTCACAACCAGAAGATTGGCCAGAAAAGAGATGTTGAGCCAAAGTAAGACTGATAAAAGTATTTAAATAAACACTGTAATGTGTTTCAGACTCATGTTGTCTTCAATTTACCAAGTCTACTCCCCTCCCTCTTTGTATAATTTTCCTTACTCTAATGACGTAATACAATGATTATCTGATTTGGCAGAATCCTGATGGCATGCAGTTGGGCTGCCACATGCTTAGTTAGATTGAACACTCCAAGGCATAGTGAAAACTGAGCTAATTGTCTGCCTAATACTGTTAGGCAGCAATGAGGTGCTGTCTATCTAAGTCATTTTATTCATAATCAGATGCGGCAGCAGTTATTTGTGCAAACCAATAAGTGACCCAGCAAAAGATAACGCTTTTATTGCAGGAATGCAAGAGAAGCTTGTCCTTTGTGAAAGGGTTGTTAGGTTGCGTGAGCACTTAACTCGAGTTTGATTTAAATGTGTAACATGTTCGTGGATAACCCTTTGTCCCACGCACATGTTAAGTGATTTCTGTTGAGTGGTTTTGTCTTGTCCTCTTCCTAGCAGTGTACTATCTTCGCCATTTAATATTTAACGTTTTCCTTCAATCTTGTTTCTACATTTAAAGTTTAAAGATTATTTATTAGTGTCACAAATAGGCTTACATTCACACCGCAATGAAGTTACTGTGAAAATCCCAGAGTCGCCACACTCTGGCGCCTGTTTGGGTACACTGAGGGAGAATTTAGCATGGCCAATGCACCTAGCCAGCATGTCTTTCAGGGTGTGGGAGGAAACTGGAGCACCCGGAGGAAAGCCACGCAGACACGGGGAGAACATGCAGAGTCTGTACAGACAGTGACCCAAGCCGGGAATTGAACCCAGGGTCTCTGGCGCAGTGAGGCAGCAGTGCTAACCACTGTGTCACCATGTCGCCCACTATTTAGATAGAGGGCAAGATGAGGCCGATGTAGGGTGACAGATATCAGGTTGATTGTACAGTTCAAAAAGAGTATTGGAGATTAGAACCCATTATGACGTGACGTTCCATAAGCTGAAATCACTGCCATGCCTAACATCTAACAAAAAGTAATTCTTGCTAAAATAAAACTAATATTCATTCATTATGAAAATCCAAATGCTAATTTTCCAATTCATAGCCTTTGAAAAGCATTAAATGTTATCTCATGGATAACCAGTTTCCTCCAGCCACGGAATTTTCCTCTCTTGGAATTTCCATTATATTCAGAAATAATTGGGAGGATGATTTCAGCCTGAATTACATGATGAGAATTTAAACGCACTCATTTCTGTTCAGCCATGAGTTAGTCTGAGGAGCACAAGGTTTTTTAAATGTAAGTACAGTCAGCAGTTAATTTAAGGTCAAGCAGGCGAGCTCAAAATGCAGAGAACGCAGCACATTCTTGTTGACCCATTTACTGATCGCTGATCTTGTAATCCTCAGAATGTGTTTAAAGTTTAAAATTTGTTTATTATTCTCACAAATAGGCTTACATTAACACTGCACTGAAGTTACTGTGAAAATTGATTGAACGCATTCAAGAGGCGGCTGGATATAGCACTTGGGGCAAATGGGATCAAAGGTTATGGGGAGAAAGCAGGATTAGGCTATTGAGTTGGATGATCAGCGATGATCTTAATGAATGGTGAAGCAGGCTCGAAGGGCCAAATGACCTCCTCCTGCTCCTATCTTCTATATTTCTATCCCCTAGTTGCTGAGCGGCACAGTGGTTAGCCCTGCTGCCTCACAGCGCCAGGGACCCGGGTTCGATTCCTGGCTTGGGTCACTGTCTGTGCGAAGTCTGCACATTCTCACCGTGTCTGCCTGGGTTTCATCTGATTTCTTCCCACAATCCAAAAGAGGTACTGGTTAGGGTGCACTGGCCATGCTAAATTCTCCCTCAGTGTACCCAAACAGACGCTGGAGTGTGGCGACTAGGGGATTTTCACAGTAACTTCATTGCAGTGTTAACATAAGCCTATCTGTAACAATAATAAATAAACTTTTAACACATTCTGAGGATTGCAGGATCTGCAATCAGTAAATGGGTCAACAACAAGGCAATGCGAATTTACGTTGAGGCATTTATCATATTGGGCGTACTTTCCATTTTATAAAACCCATCAGTTACTCACGTTAGCTCCTGGAACACGCCACAAGATGACAGGATGGCAATCAGGACAACAAATCAGCAGGATGAATGATGAAAGCAAGATGACTTTAGTGAATGCAAAAGGACTTAAAACACTTTAACACAGAATGAACTTAGTTCTCAACAGACACACAGGCTGCGATTCTTCCAAAAAAAGTTCAATGTGTCGAATTCGTAGGAAAACTGGTGTAAATCACACTGGTTTTTTCAGTGCGACTTCAGACAAGAATCTCCCACACTCTGTGCAATGCAGAGGCCACAATCGTGATTGTCATTAAATGCTCGGGGGGGGTGGGGGGGGGCCTATTCACACCAGAGTCTGACAGTTCTGGAACTCTGCGCATGCGCAGTGGCCCCTATCTGCTGGCCAGCACGATCTCTGACCAGCCCAGCACCCTCGCAATGCTAACCCCCAAACCGCCCACTCCCCGATTGCGGCACCCCATCCATTTGCAGGCCAGCCCCGAGCCCTCCCCAGCAGTGATGATCCTCCCCCCCCACCCCCACCCCCCCCCCGCCGCCAGACAGCCCCCAGGCAGACCTCCCAGGCTGACCACTGCGTCCCCAACCCACCCCGATCACTGGCCTCCCTTTGGCCCCATCGGTCACAATGGCAGATGGCAGCGGGATGCCCCACTTCCACTGAACGCCCCCTGCGCCCTGCTCCCTTGGCACTAACCCATGCCTAATGGGCAGTGCCAAGGTGCCTCCTGGGCATGGGCACTTTTCCCCTTGGGCAGTGCCAGGATGCCCAGGCTGGCACTGCCAGGGTGTTCATGCCCAGGGGGCAACACCACCCTGCCACCCGACCCCCTGGGGGGCTCTGATTGACCCCCCTTTCACTCCAGAAGGGTTGTCCTGCTGGTTTCCCAAAACTGGGGAGCTAGTCTGAACCCCGCTCAAGTGAAATACTCCTGACAGGGTGGGAGATGCTCGCGAGCCTGGAGAATTCAGTCCCGGGCCCGCTAATCAGATTTAAACTACATTAAAAGTAGATTTAAATCACGTGGTGTTCCCGCCGGTTTGCAACGCAGCTCAGACGGCGCCGAATATCCGGCGCTGGAAGTTGTACACACGGCAGGAATGCATGCGCGAATCCCGTGAATCAGCAGACACGCGGTTCCCCCGGCTCGCCGCACTAAAAAATTAGCACGGTGAGATGGGAGAATCGCCCCCACAGTCACAAAACCTCCAACATAAATTTGTCAGATGTTTTTAAAATATTTGAGGGGAGAATTAAATACAGTCTGATTAATCTGCGCCTGTTTGTTGCCACACAGACTGCATGCAAACTATGTGGTTGCACACACCACAGGGCACCCAGGTTCATGCCAGGCTAACACCACTTAAAATAAAACCAAACTGCAACTGTTAAAGGGCAGGAGCAGTCCAACTGCACCAAGTGCTGCGACAGGTTACAGAAGAGTACATGAACAGAGAGAAAAGTGGAAAATAGGCAACCGGCCATGAAATGTGCTCCAAGGATCTCCAATGCAGCATCGGAGATTTTGATGTGGGGAATAGACAGGGGAAGTGAGGGCCTCTTCCCTCAGGTTTCCAGGAATGCTTTGAAGACGAAGAGGGCGGATGGCCATCATGGGCAATGTCAGGACTCTACTTCTGAGGATCTGGATGCTACTGAGGAGAAGCCTGCAGTTGGTCAGCAAAGGACGCAGCAGCTGAGAGGGGTTGAGCACACAGGGGAACACACTACCTGCATACCAGGGTGTACGGGCAGAGGCTCAGCTTCCTTGACCTCTCAGAAGATCAATCACTGTCACAACAGGGCAGCGATGGATATCTATAACTTGCTGGAGCCAGTGGCCACACACTATCAATAGCTATGAAAGTGACTACAGATCTCTACCTTTCCATCTCAAATACTTCCATGGCAGCATCAGAAATATGCCCAGGATCTCCCATCTGGCTGAACATAAATACATACAGCAGACCACTGATAAATTGACAAACTTTAAAAAATATTTGGATGAGCACTTGACGTATCATTACACTCACAGCTATGGGACAAGTACAGGAAAATGGAATTAGCATGCCTTTAGTGGTAGTTATTGTTGGTGCAGATTTGATGGGCCGAAGGGCCTTTTCTGCGCTGTATGCCTATATGACTCTATGACACAAGGTACACATCATCTGTGGACAAATCCATTGAAGAGGAGAAGGAAGATGACGGTGATGACCCCATGACCCCATATCTCCAGCCATTTACATTGCTGCCTGAGTTGTCAGGGATTCCCTTGTAGCTGCAATAACTGCAGTGAAATATTACAAATAGATGGCTGCATTAAAATACCACAGATTGACATGTTGAAAGTTCTTCTGGCTTTCCCTCCCAATATCGTACTCCCCTCCTACCTCCCACCCTATCATGCCTCAGAGTTATTACTGGGGTCATTTAACCTATAGTCTCAATCTGTATTAAATGTCATACGCCTATGTACCATCCTTAACTAGCTGTTTTTTGTAAAGATTCCTAACTGACTCATCTGACTCACTTCATCTACTCCCCTACTTCCATTTAATGACATACAAAAGTCTTGATGTGGAGATGCCAAGTTCCGCACACATGAGGACGGCCTAAACCGGGATGTTGGATTTATGTCACATTATCAGTAACCCCCACAGCTTGCCTCCTGGGCTTGTAGAATCTCACTAGCTGTTCTGTCTGGAGACAATACACATCTCTTTAACCTGTGTACCTTTAAGACCTGGCTGGCTGTAGAGATTTGCATTCTAATTAGTATTCTGTAACTTGATTTCTGTGTCTGTGCACTGTTGGAGAACAGATATTCACTCCATCTGACGAAGGAGCTGTGCTCCGAAAGCTTATGGTATTTGCTACCAAATAAACCTGTTGGAATTTAACCTGGTGTTGTGAGACTTCTTACTATACAAAAGTCTTACAGAGTTCGACATGATGGATGTAGGAAAGATGTTTCCCCTTCCTCAGAATAAGACGTATGCCATTTAGAACCAAGATGAGGAAGAATTTCTTCACTCAGTAGGTGGTGAATCTTTGGAATTCTCTACCCTGGAGGGCTGTGGAAGCTCAGGCATTGAATATGTTCAAGATAGAGATGGATAGATCTCTACATACTGAAGATATCAAGGGATTATGGGAATAGTGTGAGAAAATAGCACTGAGATGGGAGGTGGACCATATGAACGTCAGAGTAGACTCAAGGGGCTGAATGGCCTACTCCTGCTCTTATCTCCTATGTTCCTATGACAGAAGAAAAATTGCATTTTTATTTGATACTCAGTTTATGTTCTAACCAGTCACAAACATCCTGCTGACCACTGAAGTAACAAAATATTAGTTTGAGATATTAGAAACAGATGCATCCTTCCTTAATTTATTCCATTAATTTATTGCTGCACCATATAGCCCATAACCACAAGAATTGAGTCAAATTCACTCACGTTACCAGGTATGAGTTAACCTTACATTCATATGTGCTCTCACTTTGACACAAGAGGTGTCGGTAAATCATTTTCACTTTAGTACATGGGGCCAAAATGTCAAGTGGAAACTCCACCACTCAGTTATAGCAAGCAACATGTCACACAACCATCTTTTCATCAAGATATATTTAATGCACAGCAACACAAGCAATTGAAGCACTTATCCCATAGCATGCAGAGCACAGTCCACTGGCCTTAGAGAGCAATTTTTCACCGGAACTGAAATTAAAGTATAGCTATTGACTTTGGGATTTCACAATGTTAGTCTTCCAAAAAGCAGATAATTCTAGGGAGTAGCAATCAATTTCCCCAAGCAATTAGGGCATCCACTTGAGAGATAGCAGGGCAAAAACTTGGTTATTCTTGTAGTGATTCCTTATATTTCACAACACTTTGTCATCATAAGCCATAAATGCCACAAGGTTTTAATATTAACTTTCCCCATTGCCAGCTCCCATAGCTGTCAGCCCTTAGTCATCTTTTTCCAAGTCTATCCACACAGTAGTTACCCAAAAGCATCTTGCTTGTGTTTTTGTGGCTTCATCAGAGTCAACCTCAACAACAGACCGAAGTATCAACTGCATAATAGCTTCATATTTTCTTATTTGCTTCTCATGATCCATCTCACTTCCTCTTCCGGGGTTGAGAACTTGTGTTTCCAATTCTTTTCTCCTTCATCAGGGCAAATTACTGTGGATGCTGGAATCTGAAACTAAAGCAGAAAATGTGGAGAAACTTAGCAGGTTGGGTCTATTCTCTCTCTTTGGAGAGAGAATAGACCCAATGTTTCGAGTCTGAATGACCCTTCGTCAGAGCTGAAGAGAAGGAAAATCAAACAAGATTTTGGACAATCTTGTCCGATTTTGCTTCTCTTCAGTTCTGACGAAGAGTCATCCAGACTCGAAACGTTGGCTCTATTCTCCATCGTCTGACTGAAATCACTGACACATTTTGGATTTTGATGACACTCTACCTCACAGACTAGCCATTCTATGTTGGTATGTTACTTAAATGTAGAGACCATCATCATAGAACCTGATAATCTCACCCCCAACATCCACGCATGGACACTTACAAACAAGGATCAATACCAGGTCAGAAGCTCCAGCTCAGGCTGGATTTTCCTCTCCCTATCTCAGGGCGTTAATGCCAGTGCTAACATTCTTATCAAAGCCCAGTTGAGATTATCTAATTTATCAATGGTGAAGAATCAAGTCTGCAACCTTCTGATCTTTCGAGTTTAGTTCTATGGGGCTGATCTCTTTGACTACTGAGCAATTGGGTCAGCACCTTCTTCTTGCATCTGGATGGGTTCAGTACTCTGGAGGGAGCTGGCCTACAATCCTTCTGGACAGCTACTTCTGAGATAACTGAGTAAATATTTATGTTTTTAACTCTTTTTCCCAATTATTAAACAACGCTTGTAAGGATATGGGGAAAGAGTGAGGGAGTGAAAATAATTTGATTGCTCTTTGAAAGAGCCGACACAGATACGATGGACCAAATAGCCTCCTTCCTTGCTACACTATACTATTCCATGATTCTATATTACAGGAGGTTCGATACAACCCAGGGCAGAGCAGTTTGTGTAATCAATCCCCCTGTCACTGGCCTCAATATCTATTCTTTCCAACGTCAGGGCGTTGCAGATTCAGAACGTGTGATCTATAGGATGCAGCAACTTACTGAGGTTAGTCCATCTTCTGTACCCTTTACCACCATAAAGGACATGAGCAGCAATGTTGTGGGAACACCATTGTCTCCAAGCTCCTGTCCAAGTCACACACCAACAATGTTCCTTCCACATTGCCCAGTAACCTGGAGTTCGTTAGCTAACACCATTGGAAGAGCAACAACACGAGGAAGATTGCAGCAGTTCAAGGAGAGAAAACTAACACCACTTTCAACAAGGGATGAGAAGTAGATGTGACAATGCCAGCATTGCCTCCATTCCAAGAAAAAAATGATCAAATATCTTTAAGAAACATATTTTATGTTTGTAATAACCTTCAGACATCCATTATTCTCCAGACAAAACAGAATTCCTTCATCAGATTGGAAAAAGAGCGGAATTCCCACTTCCAGGCCTAAGGTTCGTAGCGGGGGCAGGGACGGGGTTAGGAGCAGAGTCATGGAGTGTTTCCCGCTGCGGAAACCGACTGGAAATCCTGCAGGGTCTTGTGGCCCCTGTGTCATTAATTATGCAGTTGGGGGTTTCCCAACATCTAGTGGGTCAGGCTAAATGTCGCGTACCCCACCGTCATATCCGAGCGCCATATTTGAAAAGTGTCCGGAGATTCTCACTGTCAATATGAACAACAGAGATGTCTGGAAGGGATGGTGATGGTCCAGTGCCCAAGTTCAGTGACACCTCCTTGCCTGACCTCCTGGATCATGTAGAGGTCCAGGGGAATGCATTGTACTTGACTGATGGGAGGAGGCAGTTGAGCAGGCAAACCAACTCTCCACGGGCACAGGTAGCTGATACTTTGCAATCATTTCATTTAGAAGTGATTTTGGGCAGAATTCCCCCATGTCCCCTTTGGTGGGACGTCCAAAAATCAGTTTCACGCCAGCATGAAGTGACAATGGAGTCTTCCGACACTGGCCCGCCACGGCAGATCGAGATTCCCATGGGAGGCTGGCATGAAACTGATTTTCGTCCCGCTAATGTGATGCAGATGAAGGACTGACCGGAATCACCCCCCAAAGCCAGATCGAGCGCCACAATCAGACTTTCTTCCGGGGACTTTGCCATGAGATCAGCTCTGCTTCCAGGGATTTTGGCTTGGGATTGGCTCTTCACCCAGGCACACCACCGTGGGATAGTCGAGCTGCGGGATGGAAGCCAGCAAGAGGTACTGTTGGGCAGCGAGGGACGATTGGGAGTGGGTAGCAGGGAGGTTATGTCCAGGTGAAGCAACTCACAGGGAGGGGTTTGTGGAATTCACTGCGAATTTCTACAGCGCAAACTCAGGGTGAGTGCGGTACAAGATTATAGGGGGGCACAGGGAGCCAATAGGGTGGGAGGATAAGGATCTGAGGCTGTTGCATGAAGGAGTGGCAAGAATTGCTATTAGGGACGCATAGAACCACATGGTGTGTAGGTGGTGGGATTCTCAAGAAAGTTTATTTATTAGTCACAAGTAGGTTTACATTAACACTGCAATAAAGTTACCGTAAAAATCCCCTAGTCGCCACACTCCGGCACCTGTTTGGATACACTTAGGGAGAATTTAGCATAGCCAATGTACCTACCCAGCACATCTTTTGGACTGTGGGAGAAACTGGAACACCCGGAGGAAACCCGTGCACATATGGGGAGAACGTGCAGACTCCGCACAGACAGTGACCCAAGCCGGGAACGGAACCCGGGTCTCTGGCGCTGTGAGGCAGCAGTGCTAACCATTGTGCCGCCTTTCTACCCAGTCAGGAAAAGTAAGAGCAGGTTCAGAAAGCGAAAAGATACAGAAAGGAAAGGCGTGAAAATAATTTTAAAACTTGAATTTGTTTTTTTTTAAATCTCCCAAGAATAATTTATCACTGGAAGGAGTGAGCTCCCTCCATTTAAATTATTCAATTCCTGAGCCAGCAAGGGTGATTGGCACTGCATTAACAATTATCGCATCGTTAAAAAGACACTTAGCCTGTCGATTGCCAAGCTGAAGTTTCTGTGGTGAATTTAAAAGGCAATTAAGATGCAATTCCAAACAGGGAGGCTAAGGGCGAGATGCTGTTTGTACAAAGCAAATGCTGGAGTGAAGTAAATCAACCAGCAAACTCTGGAGATTCACAACTCACAGTACTTGTTAATCCCCTGAAATTGCTGGCTAATTTGCCCATTAACATGGGCTTGTATCATAAATATTTAATTATTTTTCAAGCAAAGTTCTGCCCAATACCTTTTTCCACCGTTAGTTGACAAAGAGTTAAAACATATTTAATTATTTTATGTTATACATTGGACTTAAAGGTACAATAATAAGTGTAAAACAAATGGAAATTATGTCGTCATTTTATTACCAGTCATAAAACAAAATTGGAACCCATAAGATAAAGGGAAATGTTAGATTCAGAGTGCCTATTTCCCTGCTTCAGTTTGGAAAGCAAACTGTAGTATCAGGGCCTAGCACATAAATGGTTAATAAGAACATAAGAACATAAGAAATAGGAGCAGGAGTAGGCCATCTAGCCCCTCGAGCCTACCCCGCCATTCAATAAGATCATGGCTGATCTGAAGTGGATCAGTTCCACTTACCCGCCTGATCCCTATAACCCCTAATTCCCTTACCGATCAGGAATCCATCTATCCGTGATTTAAACATATTCAACGAGGTAGCCTCCACCACTTCAGTGGGCAGAGAATTCCAGAGATTCACCACCCTCTGGGAGAAGAAGTTCCTCCTCAACTCTGTCCTAAACTGACCCCCCTTTATTTTGAGGCTGTGCCCTCTAGTTCTAGTTTCCTTTCTCAGTGGAAAGAATCTCTCCATCTCTACCCTATCCAACCCCTTCATTATCTTATAGGTCTCTATAAGATCCCCCCTCAGCCTTCTAAATTCCAACAAATACAAACCCAATCTGCTCAGTCTCTCCTCATAATCAACACGAGGAGGTTAACGTGGGACTGAGTACAGCACCGCCAAACAGTGATACAAGAGAACATGTGACCCACACTTTGGGGCCAGTGTAGTGTTGGACAGAGTGGTGTGTAGAAGCAAGTATGGAGATGGCTCCTAGTTTTAGTGTACCTATGTACAAAGTTGCTCGTCATAGAATCATAGAACCATAGAATCCCTACAGTGCAGAATGAGGCCATTTGGCCCATCATGTCTGCACCAATCACAATCCCACCAGCCAGGTGCTATTCCCTTAACCCCACCTATTTACTCTGCTAGTCCCCCTGACACTAAGGGACAATTTACCATGGCCAATCAAACTAACCCGCACATCGTCATTAATAAATATTTACTGTTGGTCTTCCTAAGACTAGAAATACCTTAACAAGACCTGCTGAACAATGCCCAGCACTGTACAATAAAAACTAATTTCCAGATAGTTAAGGAAAGAGGATGAGATGCAAAATGACTGATAAAAATTCCTTCCACAAATCTCTAAGGGAGGTTGCTGTTATTGTACAAGTTACAAGTTCCTCTGATGAGAGCTCTAAACCTACAGGGAGCATATTGTTGCTGATTATGTGAGGTTCATTCTTCTTTCCGGATTGCTAAATTGCCCCTTAGCGTCAAAGGGACTAGCTAGGATAAATGCATGGGGTTATCAGGGATCGGGCTTGGGTGGGATTGTGGTCAGTGCAGAATCGATGGGCCAAATGGCCTCCTCCTGCACTGTAGGATTCTATGATTCCCTGTCCAGATTGTGCACGTAAACTTTCCACTACATCTTTGCAATGAAACTCCTGCCTATCAAATCCACTTTTAGATCCAGTTTTTTGAAAAATGAAGCCTTTGGTTCATCGACCTCTCAAGGGTGAGGAGCCTACAATAGCCTACATTTCAAATGTACTCTATTCATTACTGTAATTTTCCAGGAGTGAGTCTATACTAATTATTTTTAATACCTTAGATTTGTTCCTACTTTTACATCTCTGCCCTTCCAGATAATGCTTGCATCTGTGAAAACATTCCATGCGATTCCAATCCAACTTTTAATTTTCTTCTTTTGCCAGTGGAGGCGTTCAGTGACTCAAGACACCCAGAGGTGTCAGTTAAACTGAGCCTCTTGCCACCTGCCACAATATTTGCTAATGTCCTACCACTGCCCACATGCACAATTTTTGTCCCTTAACATTGTGTTGATGGGATTTTACTCATTGCCTCACATCATGTTCAGCAGCAGATGCTGTGTTCCTCTTACAGTGCTGCCAATATGGGATATTGACGATTGTGGACTTTTTCTCCTTTGCAAACTCCTAGTTCTACTCTTGTGGCATCACACCAATTAGTGTCTCGCAAAATTGTTTTGCCTTTGAGGCTAAAGAGACAACTTCATGACGTTTATGTGCTTTATACACTTTGTTCTTATCTACAATTTATGCATTTTTAGAGTTACATCGGGTTGCTATACACTGGTTGAAAACTAATTGTAAATCTTAACTACCTAATGTTGAGTTGCTTGGGACAATTTTATCTCATTTGTAATCCTTTTAGTTTTGCTGTCATGAATTGTGATAACTGACATTGATAATCAGTGCACTCGTTGTAGTTGATGTGTAATATCACCTAAAATAACACTAGAACACAGTAACACAATAGAAACCAGTAGCAAGAGTAGGCCATTCAGCCCTTCGAGCCTGCCATTCATTTAATCATGGCTGATCATCAAATTCAATATCCTGATCCCGCCTTGCCCTCATATCCCTTGGTCTCTTTAGCCCAGGAGCTATATTTAATTTCTTCTTGAAATCACACAATGTTTTGGCCTCAACTACTCTCAGTGGTAGTGAATTCCACACATTCACCACTCTCTGGGTGAAGAAATTTCTCCTCACCTCAGTCCTAAAAGGTTTGCCCCTTATCCTCAAAATATGACCCCTAGTTCTGGACTCCCCCACCATTGGGAACATTCTTTCTGAATCTACCCTGTCTAAAACCCTGTTAGAATTTTATAAGTTTCCATGCTATCCCCTCTCACTCTTCTAAACTCCAAAGAATATAATCCTAACTGATTTAGTCCCTCCAGATAAACAAACCTGCCACCCCTGGAATCAGCCTGGTAAACCTTCGCTGCGCTCCCTCTATAGCAAGGACATCCTTCCTCAGATAAGGACACCAAAACTGCACACAATACTCCAGGTGTGGCCTCCAGGCCTACTTGCATTGCAAACAGTGGAAGCAGCATGCAATAGACAGAGCTAACTGATCCCGCAAACAGATTGGATGTAAGCTCTTAAGTCTTTCCACATCCCATTGTGAATGGGGATGGATTATTAAACAACTAATAGAAAGAGGAAGCTCCACTAATATTCCTATCCTCAATGATCGGAGAACTCAGAACGTCAGTGCAAAAGACAAGGCTGAAAAATTTGCATTGTTCTGGGATTGTGGAAGTGGTCCGGTGAAATCTATCTACAATTACTCCCACTGCCCTTGTGGTCTGAGCTGATACCTCAGCCTTATCGTGGGGGCCTTCCCAGGCTCACCCTGGGCACACTGGCAGTGTCTGGCTATCTCTCTCCCCATGCCCTTCCACCACCAACATCTGCTCATTTGCTTAATCATTTTAGCTCTCCCGATGTGTGCTAGCCCATGGTAAACTTTCAGTAAAGTTTACCTTATACATTGCGGCGCTACCATACGCTCATCCTTTCTCCAGATGTTATCTGAATCTTTTACAGCCCCCTCTCTCTTCCAGTCCTCTGTTTCTTCCTCTTCTGCTGCGAGTTGCACTTCCCTATGCTATCTGAATCCTGCTCGCATGCAGCAACTGGTTTTATTTCTTTCCCCTGCACTCTCTGAGTCTGTGCTGTGAGGGCTTTGGCTGCCCTGTCTGCGTAACCATTGCCCCGCTGCTGCGATGTCTGTATCTTTTTGTGTGCACTTATCTTGATTACTGCAGCTTCTGCTGTTGCTTTAGCTGCCTCTAACAACTCCCTTACACAATTCTCATGCTGTACATGCCCCCCGAGGAAGTTATGTATCCCCATCGAGCCCAAGCTACCATACAGTCATGAATTACCCTAAATGCGTCACAGCTATTGGTGTAGATATTAGCCCTCTTTCCCTGGGCTAGTCGCAATGCCTCCGTAAGGGCTATCAGTTCTGCTACTTGAGCTGACTTGGTCCCTGAGATCTGGCTTCCCTTTAGTACAGTGCCTGTCCTATCCACTACCACCCATGCTGTACCAAGGACCCCCATCCTGATACTTCCAAGACCCATCTACATCTAATTCCATTCCATCTTCTCCTTCTAACGGTTCTTCTGTTCTCCTGCCGCTTTCACCTTCATCAACTTCCTCTAAACAACTATGCTCTGTATCCTCGCTGACTAACATGGATGTGGGGTTGAGGTCAGAGTCCTTTACTATTTGTATGTGTTTATCCGCCAGGAGTAACACACTCTCCCGCTTTGCTCGGCGCCTTTCGGAAACTGTCCTTAACTTTCCTGCTTCTAGTAGTTGCACTATGGAGTGAGGGGAGTGAAGTACAATCGGTTCCAGATACCAGTTCTGATGTCTCCATTGCCCATGTGGCACAGTCCAATGCCTGCGCACACAGGTGCAATCCTGCTACTACATGACTCCTTTTTGCTGAATAATATGCTACTGGCCGCACCTTGTCCCCGTGTTTCTGGCCCACTACTGCCGTGTAGTGTCCCCCCCTCATTGTGGCAATATATGTGAAAGGGTTGGTCAGGTCTCGTAACCCCAGGGCTGGGGCCACTCTGAGAGCATGCTTTACCTTTTCAAAGGCAGTGTCCTGTTCCGATCTCCACTCTGCTCGTTCCCAAGACTGCTTTCTCCCACCCACCCCGGTCAATTCTAGCAGGGGTTCAGCAAGTTCTGAGTAGTTCTCTACAAAACCTCTGCAGTAGTTAAATAACCCTAGCGCCTGCCTGACGCCCTGACGGTCTGTGGTTTTGGCATCTTGAGAATGGCTTTCTTTCTTTCTGCTGGGATTCTCTTCATCCCCTGTGTGATGTGGTAGCCTAAATATACCACCTTATCGCGTCCCAACTGCGCCTTCCTAGGGTTGATCTTAAGGTCAGCTTGGTGTATGGTTGCTAAAGTCTAGGTGAGGGTGATTATGTGGTCTTTCTCGCCCCTTGGCGCTATCAGGAGGTCGTCAACACACTGGAGCACGGTGCTCTGTCCCGTTAAGGTCAATCTGGGCTACTATCTGGGCCATGTGTCTGTAGAATATGGCCGGACTGTCGTGAAACCCTTGGGGCAATCTAGTCCAGGTGTATTGGTCGTCTCCTACTGTAAATGCCAATTTATCCACATACTGGGATGGACCAGAACCCGTTGGCAATGTCTAATACCGAAAACACATTCTGCTCTGGGCAAAGGTTATTCCATATCGTGGTTGGGTTTGCCACTATGGGATACTCCCTTACTGCATGTTTGTTGAGGCTGGTGTAGTCTACTGTGAGTCAGTAAGAGCCATCCGGTTTTCTCACTGGCCAAATCGGGGAGTTGGTGGATCAGTGGGCTGTTTTCACTATTCCCTGCTCCTGGAGTTCCTGCACTATGACCTGTGTTGCCTCTATGGCGTCCCTTTTGATCGGATACTGCCAGTGAAGTGGATGTGGGTCTCCCTTTATAGTAATGGGGGCACCTCCAACCTCCCACAATCTTGCTTGCCTTGTGCCCACACTGCTGGGTTTGTCTGTGCAATTATTCCCCACATTCCCTGTTGTTCCCATGCTATAGTAACCGAAGCGATATTTCGGACATAGTGTCAGATTTTCCTTCCCCATCGGTCCACTGAGTAAGGCTTCCGCCACTCAATGCAGTGTGTTTTTGTGTCAATTACTGCCCCCAGTTGTTCCAGCCAATCTATCCCAAATATTCCCTCGGTGGTCTTACATACCCAAAGTTGGGCTTTTACCCTGAAATCCTTAATTTCTAGGGGAGTGGGCTCACTCAATGTTGCCAGACGAACTCCATCTCCTACTCCCCGGATCTGGGTAGTTATATGGGTTAGGGGTAGGTCTATATCGGTTATGGATATTGAGGCTCCTGTATCTATTAACATTGCGCACTGCCAGCCCCCTAACAGCGCATCAATAAATATTCGGGAATCCCTCTCCTCCCCTCCAAGGGCCGAGAATCGTCATTGCTTCATCGCGCCGAACATCTTTGCCAGATCCTCCGCTGAGACCTGGATCACCGACCCGGGGGCTCCCGACCCCCGCTATTCTTTATGGTGCCGGGTCCCTGACCTGCTTTGCCTCCCCCTTTTGCCCAGCAGTCCTTCTGGTCATGTCCTGACTCCGGGCAATTCCGGCATTGCAGCGGGCCCCATCTCTGCTCTTTCTTGGCCCTGCATTATCTCGTGAAATGCCCTTCCTTCCCACAGTTGTAGCCTTGCCTTTCTCCGTCTATCCTTTCCATGGGACTCACCTTGTGCCCCTTCCTGGAATTAGCTCCGCCTTCATCGCCCAGGTGAGGACCTGATTATAAAGATTCCCTACCAGTATGGCCATCTCCACAATTCTGGTCAAATGCGGACCCATTTCATCAGTCAACATTTTTAAAAAGATTTTGTCATCCCGGTGTGGGACGGCTACCCCCGAATGGTGTTTGTCTGCCTCGAACTTCCTCTCTGCCTAGCCCTCTACCCTTTCCTTTGGCCCTTGCTTAATCAGGGTGATCAGTATCCAGTTTGGACTGCCCCTTCCCAGGGCACTTTTTACCGCTAATTTGACAGCCGCAAAGCGGGCGCCTTTGTTTCCCCCCTCCCTCTGGGTGATTCATGTGCGATCTCTAAATGGCTGTGGCAAGCCTGCCTAAACCGGTCCGGGAACCTTTGCCCTCAACAATAAATGAATGTCCTCATTAGTCAACCCATGGGCCTCCCGCAATTCATCTAATTTATCCCAAAAAGGGTCATTGTCATTCTGTTTCATAGGGGGTAGTTCGTTTGGAGCCATCTGCCCTTAATGTCCATCCCTGTATATCCCTTCCCCTAAATTGTCCCATTCAGCCTGGTCGTCACTGTCCTCAACTAAGTCTGGCGCTGTTGGTACCACAGCCCCCACCAATCGTCCTGTGGTTTGTTCCTGTCCCCCTCCCGCGTGCGTCTCACAGCTGCTACTCTCGCTTCCTGATGCTCTCTTATCCCTTGGTTTTTCAATATGACTGTTGCAACTATTACTCCCGTCTCATAGTTGTTATTAGTTTGCCCCCTCCACCAGGCCTTCTGCTCGACCATGGAGGCATCCGGATTAAATCCTTTCCCCATCATTTTCTTAATCAATTTTATATTATGATCAACTATAGTTTCTGTGATAGATCCCTCGGGTCCCCATTGTAAATCCCCTGTACCGGCACCTATTTTGTTACACCCGGCCATCTCGGCTACTTTTGTACTCTCTCTCTCCTCTCGCAGGGTTTTTTTTCTTCCCCCGCAGCTCTACCCTCTCGCGGAAGTCTCCCTCTCGCTGTAAGCAAGACCCTTCAATCTTTCCTACCCACGTTTTTACCCGGCGCGGCTCTCTGCTCTCACGAAATCCTCCTTTGTGGCTCTACCCTCTCGCGGAATTCTCCCTCGCGGCTACTCCTCCTCACTGTAAGCGACAGCCATCAATCCTTTCTCCACGTTTTTCCCGGTTTGGGTTTTACATGCAAACTTCGCTAAAACTTCTTACTTAAGTTTTCTTATCAATTCTATGCCCTGGCGCGGGGTATTACCCTTTGATTTCCTTCAAGCTCACACGGTCAGACTCTTTCTCCGTAGAGTTCTGTAGTACCGCAACTTACAGTCGGCCAACAACTAGTGTGGAATCGCTCCCCTAACTATGGGTGGTAAAATAAATGTACTCAGCCGACTTGGAGCCACAGGCGCCGGTCATCCGGTATGGTACCCTGCTCGCAGCGCCAATTGTAGGAGGGAAATAAAACGAGTCAAGCCTCGGAGACCGTGTCGAACTTCAAATCTTTATTCCACATGCATGAGGGAGAGCTGGACTCCGGCCTGAAATCTCAAGTTTCCTGCGAGTCCTTCTCTGCCCTTGGTAGAGATTAATATACTGTTTTGAGTCACAAAGGTTTACTTTAGCATATTAATTCCTCGAGTTGGATACAAGATGGTTCTTCTAATCTGCATTGTTCAGTACAACTTCGTTAATCAGTTCTTGGACAGTTCCATTTACCGATTGTAATGTCAAAGCGTTGTATTTGTCCAACCGATTTGCACTGATGTGTTAATCATTCCCCTCCTCTGTTAGATGATCATGTTTTACACAAGACTATAACCTCCCTAGACTATATGGAGCTTGGCTGTCTTAATGCCGGTTCTCCCATTGTTGTGGTAATTCAGAACAATCTCCTGTACATCAGAAGTTGATAGCATGTGTTGATCATTATCTGTCAGCAGAGCAGGCCTCTAGCTGTCTGCATTAACCCTTTCCTTCCCTCTGGTGAGGCTTGGCTCTCTGGGCTTGCTCTATGTAGCCTTACATGTATTATACTGAAATTAAATAAAATATGAATGGACATATAAATTAAAATATAAAAGACACGATTCCCGATATTGCCCTACAACAGAAGACAAATACAGTTTGGCTTTAGCATATTCCTGTCCTTTCCTGGCTGCCCTTCCATCTTGCACTCTCCATAAATTGAGCAAATCAAAAACGTTTCTGCCCAATTCCCAATTCGCACTAAGTTCTGATCATCCATCACTCCTGTACTCACTGACCTACATTGTGGTTTGGCACAACATCAATTAAAATTCTCTCCCTTGTTTTCAAATTACTCCATTGCCTCAAACCTCCTTATCTCTGAAATCTCCACTGGTCTGCCCTATCACCTTCTGAAAACTCTGCACTCTTCCAATCCTGGCCTCTTGCCCAAATCCAATTTTCTTCACTCTGTGGTGGACCTCAGTTGTGCCTTTGTCCTATATGGACCACCGTTGTGTGTGTTTGTCATACCTGGACACATCCCCTTCCAGTTTGGTTCCTCCCCTCAGCACCTAGTATAAAGGTGGCTGTCTCCTCCCCCTTGTTCAGTCCAGGTCGGTTAATTGTTGGGATCTGCTCCTGATTCTGTTGTGAATAAAAGCCTACACTTATATTGGCATATCGGTAGTCTTTCGCCTTATTGATAGCGCCTCAATTTTATTCACAACAGTTACTAGTATGGAGCAGTTTCTAAAACCCGACAAGTTAGCATTAGACCCTCAAGAGGTTGGAGCCTCTGATAAATTTGATCATTGGTTGGACTGCTTCGAAGCATTCGTCGACACCGCTACGGCCATCGACACCGACGCTGCTAAACTCCACGTGCTCCGCGCCCGGGTAAGCGAAACTGTCTATGGAATCTTCCAGGACGCTGCTACTTACGCGGACGCTATCGAACTCCTAAAAGGGCAGTTCCGAAAGAGCCCTAACGTGGTTTACGCCAGACACCTCCTAACTACCCGCAAACAGCAGCCAGGAGAATCGTGCGCCCAATTTCTGCGTGCCCTGCAAGTCCTCGCCCGAGCATGCGACTGTAAGGCTGTTTCAGCAGCTCAGAACACGGAGGATCTGATCCGCGACGCCTACGTTGCGGGCATTGAGTCTACATACATCCAGCAGCGTCTGCTGGAACAAGATGACCTAGACCTCCGGAAAACGGCCACGATGGCTGAAACGTTAGAAGCAGCCTCCCATAATCTCAGGTCTTACCTTGGATCCCGTTCCACCGACGGCTCCACTGCGACGGCTGCTCCAGCAGGGCCCAAATGTTACTTTAGTGGCCTCCCTAAGCACCCTCGGCGTCACTGCCCGGCAAAGGACGCGATTTGCTCCGGATGCGGTAAGCTAGGCCACTTTGTTAAAGTCTGCCGAGCAAAGCCGCTTCTGAAGACTCGTGGAGCCATGTGTGCTCCGAGGGCGCGGCCATCTTTGATGCAGGCGGCGGCTGCGCGCGAATCGCCATCTTTGATGCGGTCACCGGAAGTGCGGGAATCGCCATCTTTGATGCGGTCACCGGAAGTGCGGGAGTCGCCATCTTTGAGACTGGCATCAAGGCAAGCTGAGCAGGAAGCTTCATCCGTGACGTCATCAGACGGCGACGAAGATGGATTCTTCTTTAATTCAACAGTGGCATCGATTTGCCTGGACCAGTCGCAGCCACATCAACTCTCCAAGTCCATAATGAGATCAAGGTAAATGGTTATGCAGAAAACTGCCTGTTTGACTGTGGGAGCACGGAAAGTTTTATACACCCTCGCACAGTGCATCAATATGCCCTTCCCGTGCGACCCTGGAGCCAGACCATCTCCATGGCCTCGAATTCCCACTCGGTGGAGGTCCTCGGGTGCTGCTTGGTGACGCTGACGGTACAGGGCACAGTCTACGAGCGTTTTCGGCTCCTCGTGCTGCCGCGACTCTGCGCAGCTGTACTGCTGGGGTTAGATTTCCTCAGCCATCATAGAAGCGTCATCCTGCAGTACGATGGCCCTTATCCCCCGCTCTCCGTCTGCAAGGCACCGTCACGGCAGCGCCCCTCGCGCACCACCTGCAGTCTCTCGACCCTCAAGATCACCCCCCCCCCCCCGTTATTTGATAACCTCACCCCGGATTGTAGGCCTATAGCCACCAAGAGTAGGCGCTATAGTGCGGATGACCGGGCCTTCATTCGGTCCGAGGTACAACGTTTGCTCCAGGAAGGGATTATCCAGGCCAGCACCAGCCCCTGGAGGGCGCAAGTGGTCGTAGTTAAATCGGGGGAGAAACACCGCATGGTGATTGACTACAGCCAGACCATAAACAGGTATACCCAACTAGATGCATATCCTCTTCCCCGTATCGCGGACATAGTCAACCGCATCGCGCACTATAAGGTTTTTTCAACGATCGATTTGAAATCGGCTTACCACCAGCTCCCTATCCGCTCGGAGGATCGCCCATACACTGCCTTTGAGGCGGATGGCCGCCTCTACCAGTTCCTCCGAGTCCCCTTTGGTGTCACCAATGGGGTCTCAGTCTTCCAACGGGCCATGGATCAAATGGTGGACCAGCACGGACTACGGGCCACTTTCCCGTATCTGGATAACGTCACCATCTGCGGCCATGACCTGCAGGGCCATGATGCCAACCTACAAAAATTCCTTCGTACGCCACTCTCCTGAACCTCACATACAATGAGGCGAAGTGTGTTTTCCGGACACGCCGTCTCGCCATCCTTGGGTACGTGATAGAAAATGGTGTCCTTGGCCCCGACCCAGCCCATATGCGTCCCCTTATGCAGCTTCCCCTCCCTACTACCCTCAAAGCACTGAGGAGATGCCTGGGCTTCTTCTCCTACTATGCCCAGTGGGTTCCCCGTTACGCAGATAAAGCCCGTCCGCTCCTAAAATCGACCTCTTTTCCCCTGGCGGAGGAGGCCTGTCGGGCCTTCGATGACATCAAAGCGGACATCGCGAAGGCCGCGATGCACGCTGTGGACGAATCCATCCCATTCCAAGTGGAAAGTGATGCGTCTGACTTTGCCCTAGCTGCCACCCTTAACCAGAGGGGCCGTCCGGTGGCCTTCTTTTCCCGGACCTTACAAGGCCCTGAGATTCGACACTCCTCGGTCGAGAAGGAGGCCCAGGCCATCGTGGAAGCCATCCGGCACTGGCGCCATTATCTCGCGGGCCAACGATTCACCTTAATTACGGACCAGCGGTCAGTTGCCTTCCTGTTTAACACCAGGCAAAAGGGCAAGATTAAGAATGACAAGATCTTGCGGTGGAGGATTGAGCTCTCCACCTACAGATATGACATCATGTACCGGCCCGGGAAGCTCAATGAGCCCCCAGATGCCCTGTCCCGTGGATCATGTGCCAGTGCCCAACTAGACCAGCTACAGTCCCTCCATAACGACCTCTGTCACCCGGGTGTCACCAGATTTTTCCATTTTGTCAAGTCCCGTAACCTGCCCTTCTCCCTTGAGGAAGTCCGGACGATTACCAGGCAATGCAGGGTCTGCGCTGAGTGCAAACCGCAGTTCTACCGGCCAGGTAGGGCGCACCTTGTAAAGGCCACTCGCGCGTTCGAGCGCCTTAGCGTTGATTTTAAAGGCCCCCTCCCCTCCTCTAACCGCAATGTTTATTTCCTGAATATCATTGATGAATACTCACGTTTCCCTTTTGCCTTCCCCTGCTCGGACATGACCACGGCTACAGTGATTCGGACCCTGAACAAGCTCTTCACCCTGTTCGGCTTCCCAGCCTATATTCATAGTGACCGTGGGTCCTCTTTCATGAGTGACGAGCTGAGGCAGTACCTGCTCGCCAAAGGCGTTGCCTCCAGCCGCACCACTAGCTATAACCCCAGGGGCAATGGTCAAGTAGAGCGGGAGAACGCAACCGTCTGGAAGGCCGTTCTATTAGCATTACGGTCTAGGGGCCTTCCAGTCAGCCGTTGGCAAGACGTCCTTCCGGACGCATTACATTCCATTAGGTCACTCTTGTGCACAGCGACCAATACGACCCCTCACGAGCGGATGTTTGCGTTTCCCAGGAAGTCCTCCTCGGGTACTTCGCTCCCGGATTGGCTGATGTCCCCGGGACCCGTCCTGCTTCGGAAGCATGTCCGGACCCATAAGGCAGATCCCTTGGTCGAGGAGGTCCAACTGCTCCATGCTAATCCCCAATATGCTTATGTAGCGTACCCTGATGGGCGGGAGGACACGGTTTCTGTCCGTGACTTGGCACCCGCGGGTGCCCCGGAGGTCACCACGTCCTTCCGCCCCACGGTCCCTGGTGTCGTCCATTCGGAGACTGCTACGCCTCTTCCTCCCTCAGTCCCAGTCTCCAATGTAGTGTGCCCAGAGCCTGTTGCAGCCCCCCACCCCCCAGCTCCGGTTCCCACTGTTCCCCATACGCCACCAGGGCCACTGCTCACTCCTCTCGCCCCTATGTACAGCTCGCTTGAGTCGCCGGAGCCGACGCCACGCAGTACCCGACGACTGGACGGGACAACGGATCGGTCCGCTTCACACCACCCAGCGCCTTCTTTCGACGCTCACTGTACGGAGCCTGGGCCGACATCGCTCCCTGCTCGGACGACTCTGCGACCTGCACTACGACGATCGCGACGACGGATCAAGCCACCGGTTCGTCTGGACTTGTGATATTGTTTCCGCTTCACCCCCGTGTTGTTTTTTTAAAAGGAAGGGGTGAATGTGGTGGACCCCAGTTGTGCCTTTGTCCTATATGGACCACCGTTGTGTGTGTTTGTCATACCTGGACACATCCCCTTCCAGTTTGGTTCCTCCCCTCAGCACCTAGTATAAAGGTGGCTGTCTCCTCCCCCTTGTTCAGTCCAGTTCGGTTAATTGTTGGGATCTGCTCCTGATTCTGTTGTGAATAAAAGCCTACACTTATATTGGCATATCGGTAGTCTTTCGCCTTATTGATAGCGCCTCACACTCTACCAGTGATGTCTGTGTCTTCAGCAGCCATGTGCCCGAAGCTCCAGAGTTCCCATTCTAAACCTCTATATCCTCTCTCTCTCTCTTTCATCTTTTAAGAAGCCCGTAAAAACTACCTTGTTGAGCAAGCCTTTGCTTACCGGTCCTAATGTCTTCTGTTGTGGCTCAGTATCAAATTAGGTTTGATCAGCGCTGCTGTAAAGTGCTTTGGGATGTTTTACTTCATTAGAAACACTATATTAATGCAAGTTGCTACAATCAGTGTACTAAAGGTGAATTTAAAAATTGCAATCCAGTTGTGCAGTCCAGGTGCTGTTGGAACCTTGACATTAACAACCATCCAATATTATTAACATTTAGGGGTGAGTGAATTTTTTGATACTGTTTTAACACACAGCAGGGACAACAGTCAAGTCATTTGATGCTGGAGGGCATCTTTATTAAACCAGTGCTACATGATGTTGAAGCTCACAGCACGTAACCTCCCTGACGCACAGCCTCATGAGAAACAAGGTTGCATTCTGATTGTAACACTAACGGCACTCTCCTCTCTCCGTTCTGGATAATATTCCGCAAGAACCTTGGAGGAGCAGTCGTGGGCCTGTGCTGTGGGGTAACAGTGCCATCTATAGTATGCACGCCAGAAATAAAAAGGATGCGAGGTCATGTGTAATCATTCCGACAAAGCAATATGGAAAATGTCAGGTTGAAGAAATGTAATGGCTCAGGCTTGTAGAAGAGAATGATATGATCATATTTTAATATGCTTACAGATGAGCGGAGCAACAGGATGTAATCAGATTATCAGAGGAGGGAAGAAGTACTGCATTGTAAATGATGGATAGTGTCAGTCGATGGCAGATAAAATGGACAGTGAGTGAATGAAGCAATTTCTTTTATAGTGAAACAACTGATGCAACAATTTCTTTGAGAGCGGCATATTAAAGGAGTCGTTTTGCCATCAGTTTTCCTTTCGAAAGAGTTACGATTAACGTTAAGAGTCTTTTGTTTCAGTCCGTTAATTTGTTAAGGAGTGCTGTTGAAGCAGTAAATGAAGAGGTACCGATTAGTAATATCACTCCGGCTGAAACCAATGGCGTCAGGCAACTGAATTAGCATCTGACCCGAGAACGCAGCAACATACATTCTGTATGTTATGCTCATCATAGTCAGCCTGATTAATTCCAAAGCGCTAATTTTTAAAGAAGGTTGTTAAACAAATCAACAGAGGATAAAGAAAAATTTTAAGCATAATCGTTAACTTTTACAGCATTTAAGTTGAGGTCCAGCAGCTGAGCACTTTTGCGAAGGATTTTAAATGTGAGCATCTTAATTTCAATCTCCCTAACCATTTAGCCTATAAACAAATGCATACAAATATGCCAACATCTTTCCAGTTATCTCACACAGGTATGGGCATTATGTAAATAACCTGCTGATCAACAATCTGAATTCTCCACACAATGAATTCAAAACATCAGAAATATATTCTAGGTCCTGAATAGAGGGCACGCTCCTTCTCTCTACTCAGAGGAAAATATTGAAGAGATAGGTACAGCACGACACTGACAGGTTTACTTACTATCTAGCAGTTAGTTAAATATGAAGTCTCACAACACCAGGTTAAAGTCCAACAGGTTTATTTGGAATCATTTTCTCATTGGGTTCGCTGTTGGCCTCTTGGGGTTTGTGGAAGAACTCCCGGAGTCTCTTTCACCTGATGAATTCCTCAAAGTCGGCCCATTTTATAATAAGCATCCTTTGGGTAAATTTTGTGATAATCTAAAGCCACATTATTGAGCACATTTGATACCATGCAAGAAAAAAACAACCAACCATGTCATAGCACATTCTGCAAGGTCACATCTCAGCTCATTTCTGGGCTTATATCATAATAATGTTTTTCATTAATGTATTCTTGAAAAGCCATAGTTTATATACATTTATAAGAAATATTTCTTTAAATCCTTTCTTGGTTAAAGGGGGAAATGTTAACAAAAGTTCTTTCAGAGGCTGGAGAATATCAGAATGTAAAAACCAGGGTGTCTTATACAGATAATGTTTTTCTTCTTTCAGTATTTCTGAAGAATTGAGAAAGCAAGAATGTTTATCAGGTTTCTGTATCAGCAATAGAGGTTCCTGTCAGCACTCAGGCAGGAATGCAGATACAGGATACTTCCCAGCTCTGCTAACTCAATCGAGAAAACAGAGGCCCAGAAGATTGGATTTTCCTTCTCGTTGTGGCGGTGGGGATTGGATTAGAAGTCAAGCCTGTCGACCCCGGAATGAGTGCAGAGGCAGCTGGGTGCAGAGGCAAGCTGGGCGGAAGACCTGCTTCTCTGCTCCTGGACTTTGATGAAGATATTTAAAAGATGAACAAAACAGAAGTAGCCCTCCAGCCCACAACCTTTGCACCCTCTCACCCACCCATGTCCCATCGCACTTCCAAGTTTTGACTAATCTCTATTTAAAATGTTTTCAATTCCTACCCTCCAGTTCTCCATGTCCCATCCAATACAACTCATGACACCTCATGTACACTACTCACCTCCCATGGTCCCTAATAGCCTCTATGCTACCCTATGCCACTCTACCCCCCATGACCCCTCATATTTCCTATGCTAATTAATGCCCTTCTACCTACCCATCATGCCAACCCATTCAACCATTTATCCACATGGCCCTTTATTGCCTTGTGTTAACTTATGCCAACTCATGCCCCTATTTTACCACCCTTTGCCTTTACACTCATAATGTTCACCCACCTATTATCCATTATGTGCAAACCTTAGGAACCATGCTGTCATAATACAAAATTGTGTCCATGAATGACATCACTGTTAAAATAACACTCTCATTGACTTAAAAAGTTCAATACAATGTAATTCCTTCAACTAACTTCTTATGAAAACAAATATTTCTCTTATAAAACAACTTGGAGCTGGCAATAAAACTGCTAACTTAAAAGGCACACCCCACTGTGATAATGTTAGGTTCTAAAATCAGTCATGCACAAATCATATAAGGATAACCCTCAGGCACATATCAACAGAGAATGACATGTAAAGCACTGATTTTTAAAAACTGCACAATGTTTTGTTAATTTAAAGCTTAGTAGTGTTGAATCTCTTGATAGATTTGACTGTTCCAATATGTTTTGACAGTTCTTTGAGAACTTTGACGGTCTGACAGCTTGGACAGTTTCAATGAGTTTATGCACGTTTTATGCCTTATACACCACAACCATCCACCAGTTATCCAGATTGCATTTGTCAGGCAGACAATTAAGAAGAGTCCTGAGTGCAATGTGCCATAGAATAGGACAGCATCATTTAATACCCATGATCCCATGTACACTAAGTCTCTGTCAGTCCAGAGAAGATTCAAATAGGATACAGGCATAAATCCTCACACATAAATGCTTGTCATATGTATACTAGAGGGGAAAAGTACTTGAAAAACAATGGCTTCAAAATCTTTCTACACCAATCAGGCATTGAAGGGTCTAATGTGACATGCAACGGCCACCACTCATCCACACCAGAGGTGCACTGCATGTCATTTTGATCAGAGCATTCTGTAGTCATCTGTGACACTCACCTGAAAATGAAGTTAGTCCACCAATTTGCATAGGCAATGAGCCTGTTTCAGGCCCCTTTCTGAAACTGCTTCACCACCAACAGCAGCATGGCCCAGCCAGCGACACTCACATCCCGTGTGTGATTAAAATTAAAATTGGCCTGATGAATGCAAGACATAAAACTTCAGCAACATGTCTCTCGCTTCTAGGGCAGCACAGTAGCACAGTGGTTTAGCATTGTTGCCTCATAGTCCCAGGGATTTGCTTTCGATTCCTGCCTTGACTGTGTGGCCTCTATACGTTCTCGCCGTCCCTCTGTGGATTTCGTCCGGGTGCTCCGGTTTCCTGTCATAGTCCAAAGGTGTGTAGGTTAGGTGGATTGGCCATGCTACATTGCCCTTAGTGTCCTAAGATGTGTAGGCTATGTGTAGGCTAGCCATGGTAAACACGCAGGGTGATGGGGATGGGGCGCATGAGGATGATTTTGTGCCAGCACACAGCATCCAACCAAATGGTGTTTCAAGGAATCACAGAGAACTGCCACCAAAAAGCAAAGTTAACACTTTCACTCAGTTGAACATAAAGCCAGCATGAACAAGAGTGGTCCTTTTGCACCACATGTCAGCTACGTCCCTCCCAGGCTTAGAAAACTGCCCTTAGCCTTCATCTTGCTCAATCCGCAAACAGTGAACTGCCTCTGGAGTCGCTACCTCTCCCTGTTATATTAATGAGGATCTATTAATAAGATTCGCAGTCCAACCATTATTTTGTAAATTGAGTTTGTGTCTTTATATGCCCTGTTTGTGAACAGAACTCCCTGACGAATCTGACGAAGGAGCAGCGCTCCGAAAGCTAGTGGATTTTACTACCAAATAAACCTGTTGGACTTTAACCTGGTGTTGTGAGACTTCTTACTGTATTAATGAGGAGAGCAGACCAATTTCCCGTATGATCAACCCAGGTCATGACCCAGCCAAAAGGCCTCCCTCACAAAACACGGTTACCTCTCTTCAGTGAGTGGAGCCAAATGATAGCTCTACATTCAAACAATCAGTGCCAGTAATGCATGAGCAATTCAATGTTTTTAACTTCAATTGTGTTTGAAACGAGCAGTTTAACAGCCCAAGTGTGAGTTATCGTAGCATTTTCAATGGCCGGAATCTTATTTGTAAAAGAAGCACCCACAGCTTTTTCTGCTCGATGGGTTTATGGAAAATCAATGTTTAGGGCGTAAAATCCTTAACTGAATGTAAAGCAAGGTTATTTACACAAGGAAGGAATATCACAGGCTGATTGCTGTGTAATCAATCACCTCACAGTGCAGATGACCCTAGCCTGGCTGTTAATTATTGAGGTTTTGCAACTGACAATTCGACCCGACTAGGATAAGAACTCTCACCTCCCATCAGATCAGGAGTCATTCATGCTGAGAATGCTGTCTTCTTAATCTAGTTTTGGCAGTACTTTAGACAGCAAAACAACAGTAATTGATGTGAACAAAACAATTTAATTAAAAATTGACATTGAATGTTTTATAGAATAAAATTCAGCGATGTATAAAACACTCAGCACAAAAGTCAGTTGACAATAGGTAGTATCAATGGAAATGTACGGGGAAGTGCTTGTATTCTGTGTGAGGTTTCTCCGGACAGAGATCTGGTGTACATGGGATCATGGATATGATAAGATGCAGTATGGCACGTCATGCTCAAGACTCTTCGCAATAGTCTGCCTTACAAATGCACTCTGCACTCATTATAAATGACCTGGATGAGGAAGTGGAAGGATGGGTTGGCAAGTTTGCTGATGACACAAAGTTTGGTGGTGTTGTGGATAGTGTAGAGGGATGTCAGCAGTTGCAACGAGACATAGATAAGATACAAGACTGGGCGGAGAAATGGCAGATGGACTTCAACCCAGATAAGTGTGTGGTGGTTCATTTTGGCAGGTCGAATAGGATGAAAGAACATAATATTAAGGGTAAGATGCTTGGCAGTGTGGAAGATCAGAAGGATCTTGGGGTCCGGGTTCATAGGATGCTCAAAGCAGCATCGCAGGTAGAGGCTGTGGTTAAGAAGGCGTATGGAATACTGGCCTTCATCAATAGAGGAATTGAGTTTAGAAATTGGGAGATAATGCTGCAGCTGTATAGGACCCTGGTCAGACCCCACCTGGAGTACTGTGCCCAGTTCTGGTCGCCTCATTACAGAAAGGATGTGGAAGCCATAGAAAGGGTGCAGAGGAGATTTACAAGGCTGTTGCATGGATTAGGTGGCATGCCTTATGAGGATAGGTTGAGAGAGCTAGGTCTTTTCTCCTTGGAGAAGCGAAGGATGAGAGGTGACCTGATAGAGGTGTATAAGATGTTGAGAGGTATTGATAGAGTGGATTCTTAGAGCTTTTACCCAGGGCTGAAATGGTTGCCACAAGAGGTCACACATTTAGGGTGCTGGGGAGTAGGTACAGAGGAGATGTTAGGGGTAAGTGTTTCACTCAGAGGGTGGTGGGTGCGTGGAATCGGCTGCCGGCAGTGGTGGTGGAGGCAGATTCGATAGGGTCTTTTAAGAGACTTTTGGATAAGTTCATGGAGGTTAGTAAGATAGAGGGTTATAGGTAAGCCTGGTAGGTAGGGACATGTTCGGCGCAACTTGTGGGCCGAAGGACCTGTTTGTGCTGTAGCTTTTCTATGTTCTATGCATCACGTGGAAATGATTGTGGTGTATATGATGCAAAAAGTGCATAAATTCATTGGAACTCTGCAAGCTGTCAATGAAAATACCAAACCAGCAAAAAAAGAAATTGTTCTTCCTTGTAGCAATTTAAAAAAGGACTGACTGTATGATCAGAATTTTACATTGGGTCAGGCGGGCGGGCATGCGTGAAATCATGAAAGAAGATGTTGGGCACTCGTCCCGATGTCATTGCGCAATATGTCAATCGCACACGAATTAGAGACGCATCCACTGACAATCGAGCAGGCAATTTAGCCCACGAATGGACCAACTAAGTGCAACTTTACGTGGCCCATCTGCTTTTATGGATGGCGGGATGGCCCATTGGTCAGGCGACCTTTTTGTTTCAACCTCGATCGCAGGGTGGGATGAACTCTCGAAGTTTAAATACATTTAACGAGTGTGTCTAGGGACCGAGGTCTGTGCTTGATTTTGCTGCCTAGGCACTTGTGGTATGGTTTTAACATCAATATTTATCTTCCGTGGGTCAACAGCTTCCTGGGATGGCTCGGCAGCTACTCTCCTCCTGAGGGAGCACATTAGAAATACCAGCCCGCGCGCCCTCTTTTCCTGGCATCAGCCCACTTCCCTGGCAGCATCAGCCTTTCACAGTGCGCATTTCACACTGGAGGGCTATTAACTGGCCAGGCAGTGTGAAATTGCATTCTAGGGCTGACCATGGCCAGGAACACGTTTTGTGTCCCCTTCTGGGTCCACCGAGTGTGAATCTGAAGGACAACAAATTCAGGCCTATATTTCTACATTGTTGAAATTGGCACTAAATTGCTTCTAAAAATTGAAAACATGTTTTGTGTGACTGTCAGAGACTCATCTCTGATTCCTGAATATTGCTGAATAGAGAGACATATTTTGTAATAGAGAGACATATAGAGAGACAAGCTTTTTGTCTTGCACTCATCAGGAAACAAATGCAATCAACATCCTGGGAGTTACCATTGACCAGAATCTGAACTGGACTAGCCATATAAATACTGTGGTGACAAGAGCAGGTGAAGAATTCTGGGCATTCTGCAGAAACTTCCTGCCTGCACAAAGCCTGTTCACCATCTACAAGGCACAAGTTAAGAGTGTGATGGAGTACTCTCCACTTGCCTGGATGAGTGCAACTCAGACAACACTCAGGAAGCTCAACACCACCCTGCAGAAAGCAGCTCACTTGATTGGCACCCTTTCCACAAACATTCTCTCAGTGGCAGCAGTGCCATCTATAGGATGCACTGCAGGAAATCAGCAACGTTCCTTAGACAGCACCTTCCAAACCTATAACTGCTATCATCTTAAGGGGCAAAGGCAGCAGACAAAAGGGAACACAACCACCTGAAAGTTCCATCCCAAGTTACACGAAAACATATCGCAGTTTTTTTACTGTCACTGCTTCAAAATCCTGGAACACCCTCCCTAACAGCACTATGGGTATACCTACACCACAGGGAACTGCAGCGGTTCAAGAAGGCAGCTCACCACCACCTTCGCAAGGGCAATTAGGGATGGGCAACAAATGCTGGCCTAGCCAGTGACTCCCACATCCTGAAAATGAATAAAACAAAACTCATTATGACAAATGGAAGAATGCCAAACTTCAACAAAAGGAATAGACTTGTCCAAGGCTTTGCACCTTTTTTGAATTACCCAAAGTTTGGGGAGCCTGTCGTTCCCTGTTGCTTTCTCCATGGCAACCCCTAAACCAATCAGAACTGACTTGCCAACCAATCAGCATGCTTTTCCCCTAATGTCTAATGATGACCATGAAACCATTGTCAAATGTTGTAAAAACCCATCTGGTTCACTAATGTCCTTTATGGAAGGAAATCTGCCGTCTTTACCTGGTCTGGCCTACATGTGACTCCAGATCCACAGCAATGTGGTTGACTCTTAATAAAAAATGCCCTCTGAAATGTCACTCAGTTCATTGAATGTTGGCCCAGCCAGCGACACCCACATCCCGTGTGTGATTAAAATTAAAATTATCCTGATGAATGCAAGACATAAAGCTTCAGCAACATGTCTCTCTCTTCTAGGGCAGCAAGGTAGCACAATGGGTTAGCATTGCTGCCTCATAGCGCCAGGGATTTGCTTTCGATTCCAGCCTTGGGTGACTGTGTGGAGTTTGTACATTCTCCCAGTCCCTCTGTGAATTTTATCCGGGTGCTCCAGTTTTCTTCCACAGTCCAAAGATGTGCAGGTTAAGTGGATTGAACATGCTAAATTGCCCCTTAGTGTCCTAAGATGTGTAGGTTAGGTGGATTAGCCATGGTAAACACGCAGGGTTGTGGGAATTGGGTGAGGGGGGAGGGGAGTGGGCCTGGGTAAGGTGCTGAGTCGGTGTAGAATCGATGAGCCGAATTACCTCCTTCTGCATTGTAGGGATTCAATGATGCTATGATTACTATGAGAAAATTATGAACTCGGAGAAGCAATGAATATGAGACATTGATAAGCTCCAATATGCAAATTGTTCCCATTATCAGAGTAATAATCAATTGGAAGGAAGAATGAATTGCATTTATATAGTGACTTTCAGGACCTCAGGACATACCAGTGTGCTTTACAACCAATTAAACACTTTTGAAGCATAGTCCCTGGTGTAGCATTGCAGTAATTTGATACCAGAAATGGCACAGTCAGGATAAGTAGAATCACAATGAAGTTATGAACATGCTTCACTAAACTAACAAGTTCCAATTTAATGGCCTCACTGAGTAAGTGCAACTTGTAGGTTAATGAGATATGTCAGATATGTGTTTCTTTGCCATTTAGCAAAATGCCACAGGAAGAGCAGTTGTTTACAGGAAAAAGCTGATGAATGTCCAACAATAAAGTGGAAAAATTGAAAGCATTTTATTTCCTTGTTCCATTCAATAATTCCCAATGTCGTGACATATTTACAGAAGAAAGGCTGCAGGATCTTTCCTTAATGCATTTCCACTGCCCTGGCTACATTTTTGCGTAACTAATAATGGTGGAACTGCAGCAAGTATATCCTAGTATCAAGCAATCAATTCAAATGGCGCTTGTTTCATCACCATTAAAATCTTCCTACTAGATAGGACTATAGGTAACAGAGTGTGTAGACAGCCATACGTACCAGATATCATCTCCAAAACTCTGCACACAATCACAATGTACGATGTGTGCTTTGTATGCACAGTGCTCCTCCATATTTCATGGAAAAACAGGTCTTTCAATGATCCCATTGACTGGCAGAGCAGACTTGATGGGCCGACTGGCCTACTTCTGCTCCTCTGTCTTATGATCTATTAGGTAGATCCCGTGCAATCCAGACAGTGCTCTGAAATAACATGTTGGATTTTACTCCAAATTATCACCCATTTCAAGGTGGATTTGGAGCATTAAATGACTAAAGTGAGACAGTAATACATGAAACTCACAAGAGTCCAAAGGTTTTCTCGTTAAAAGCTGTCAGTCCCCTTTAAAACAGGGGACGACTTCACCTAATTTAATTGGGATCAGGCGAGCATGGCTAATCTCTTCAACCTATAAAACAATAAAGGGGCGACACGGTGGCACAGTGATTAGCACTGTTGCCTCACAGCGCCAGGGTCCCAGGTTCAATTCTGGCCTCGGGTCACTGTCTGTGTGGAGTCTGCACGTTCTCCCCATGTCTGCATGGGTTTCCTCCAGGTACTCCGGTTTCCTTCCACAGTCCAATGATGTGCGGGTTAGGTTGATTGGCCATGCTAAATTGATCCTAGTGTCAGGGGGATTAGTAGGGTAAATGTTTGGGGTTGCAGGAATAGGGCGTGGGTGGAATTGTGGTCGGTACTGACTCGATGGGTTGAATGGTCTCCTTCTGTACTGTACAGATTCTATGATCTATGTTATTGCCAACTTTTTCCACTAAACCTGTCCTAAATAATGACTACCCCTGTATAAACGTCAGTAGGAGCACAAATAAGTTAAACCCTCCTGGGCCTCCTGCCCTGGAAAGTTAGGTGATTGCCACCCAGTCATCCCACTAACCAAGGTTCCTGCCCCAAATTAATAGTAAGGTCTATTCCTTTCTGCAGTGCCTGTCTCCTCCCTGATGCATCTCTTTGTAGTAATTACATACAAACATATGTATGAACAGATGAATTAGGAGCAGGAGTAGGCCACTCGGCCCCTCAAGCCTGCTCCCCTATTTAATAAGATCATGGCTAATCTGATTGTAACTTCAACCCCACATTCCTGCCTAACCCTGGTAACATTTCACCTCCTTATTCATCAAATACCTAACTCTGCCTTAAAAATATTTAGATTCTGCTTCCACTGCCTTTTGAGGCAGAGAGTGCCAAAGACTCGCGACCCTGAGAGAAAAAAGTCTTCTCATTTCTGTCTTAAATGAGTGACCCCTTATGTTTAAACAATGACCCCTAATCCTAGATTCTCTAACAAGAGGGAACATCCTCTCCACATCCACCTTGTCAATACACCTTCAGTTTCTTAAAGGTTTCAATCAAGTCACCTCTTACTCTTATTAAACTCTGATGGATCCAAACCTAACCTCTCCAACCTTTCAAAATAAGACAACTCACCCATTCCTGATATTAATCTAATAAACTTTCCCAGAACTGCTTCTAATGCATTTACATTGTTCCTTAAATAAGGTGATCAATACTGTACATGATACTCCAGATTGGCCTCACAAATGCCCTGTACAACTGAAGCATAACCTCCCTACTTTTGTAATCAATTTCCCTCACAATAAATTATAACATTCTGTTAGCTCTGCTAATTACTTGCTGTTCCTATATACTGTGGGTGTGTCCAGAACCAGAGGTCACAGTCTGAGGATTCGGGGTAGACCATTTAGGGCAGAGATGAGGAGACAGGATTAGGCTATCGAGTTGGACGATCAGCCATGATTGTGATGAATGGTGGAGCAGGCTCGCAGGGTCAAATGGCCTCCTCCTACTCCTATCTTTCATGTTTCTATATTACTAGCCGTTTGTGATTAATGCACCAGAACACCCACTTCAGAGCTCAGCAATCTTTCGCATTAAAGTAAAAAGCTTATTTTTTATTTTTCATGCCAAAATGGACAATATCACTTTTGTCCACAGTATAGTCCATTTACCAGATTTTTGTCCATTCACATAACATATCTATTTCCCTTTTGTAATCCTCAGCGGAGTGAGAGGGAGCTGAGTGAGAACTGAGGGGCTTTGGCTCATCGGGCTTAGGCAGAAAGGGCGAGCAGGGGTGAGTTTCTTTTTTTTTTAATTTATAATTTACTTTTCTCTGTGTACCTTGGAAGAAAGGGTGAAATATGAGTGTTAAGCCAGTGTGTTGCTTGCAGTGCAGTATGTGGGAGGTCCTGGAGGCACCTGGCCTCCCGGACATCCACATCTGTGAGGGGTGTGTCGAGCTGCGGTTCCTGAGGGCCCGTGTTAGGGAGCTGGAACTGCAGCTTGACGATCTTAGGCAGGTGAGGGAGAATGAGGAGGTGATAGACAAGAGCTATCATCAGGTGGTCACACCAGGGCCACGGGAGGAGGCCAAGTGTGTGACAGCGAGGAAGGGTAAAACACAGGTGATTGAGAGCACCCCGGTGGAAGTGCCCCTACATAACAAGTACTCCTGTCTGAGTACTGTTGGGGGGGACAGCCCATCTGGGGGAAGCAGCAGTGGCCGTGTCTCCGGGGTGGAGTCCGGCCCTGTAACTCAGAGGGCTAAGGAAAGGAGGAGGAAGGCGGTATTAATCGGGGACTCGACAGTCAGGGGGACGGACAGGCGATTTTGCGGAGGCAGGCGGGAGTCTCGCATGGTGGTCTGCCTCCCTGGGGCTGGGATCCAGGATGTCGCTGGGCGAGTCCCAGAAATCCTGAGGTGGGAGGGAGAGGAGCCGGAGGTAGCGGTACATATTGGTACCGCTGATGTGGGTAAGAAGGGGGAAGGGAACATGAAAAAAGAGTATAGGGAATTAGGGAGACAGCTGAGAAGGAGAAAAGCAAAGGTAGTAATCTCGGGATTGCTGCCTGTGCCACGGGAAGGTGAGGAAAGGAATGGAGTGAGGTGGAGGATGAATGTGTGGCTGAGGGAATGGTGCAGGGGGCAGGGATTCAGGTTTCTGGACCATTGGGACCTCTTTAGGGGCAGGTGTGACCTGTATACTAAAAATGGGTGGCACTTGAATCCCAAGGGGACCAATATCCTGGCAGGAAGGTTGGCTAAGGCTACTGGGGAGAGTTTAAACTAGATAGGTTGGGGGGAGGGGATCAAAGTGACGTGACTGAGAGTGAGGAAGGTAGCTCGCAAACAGAGAAGGGTTATAGGCAGTGCAAGAGGGCAGGTGGACTGGGAATAGAGAAGGGGAGAGGTCAGACCATAGGATTGAGGTGTGTCTACTCTAATGCCAGGAGTATAGTGAATAAACAACTAGCTAAAGGAGGAGAGGGCTTGGGAGATGTTAGTAGCACTTCAACAAACCGGGTCCAGATAAAGGCTGGCATAAAGACACTTTGCCTGAATGCACGAAGCATTCGAAACAAAGTAAATGAGTTGATGGCACAAATCCATACAAATGAATATGATCTAGTGTCCATCACAGAAACGTGGTTGCAGGGTGACCGGGACTGGGAACTGAATATACAGGATTATCAGGCATTTAGGAAGGATAGACAGGTAGAAAAAGGAGGTGGGGTAGCTTTGTTAATAAACGATAATATCAGGACGGTAGTGAGAGACGACATAGGCTCTAAGGAGCAAAACGTGGAATCGTTGTGGGTGGAGATAAGGAATAGTAGGGGGAAAAAGACACTGGTAGGCGTGGTCTATAGGCCCCCAAATAATAACTTAGAGGTGGGGAGGGCTATAAACAAGCAAATAATGGATGCGTGCAAAAGTGGAACGGCAATAATCATGGGGGATTTTAACCTACATATTGATTGGTCGACTCAAATTGGACGTGGAGGGCTTGAGGAAGAGTTCTTGGAATGCTGTCGGGATTGTTTCATTGAACAGTATGTTACAGAACCTACGAGAGAGCGAGCTATCTTGGATCTGGTACTGTGTAATGAGACAGGTAGGATTAAGGATCTTCTTGTGAAGGATCCTCTTGGGATGAGTGATCATAATATGGTGGAATTTCTGATACAGATGGAGGGTGAGAAAGTAGCGTCCCAAACCAGTGTCCTCTGCTTGAACAGAGGGGAGTACGATAGGATGAGGGTGGAATTGACTAATGTAGACTGGGCGAGCAGACTGGTAGGTAGGACAGCTGAGGAACAGTGGAGGATTTTTAAGGAGATTTTTTTAAGTACTCAGCAAAAATATATTCCGGTGATAAAGAAGGACTGTAAGAAAAAGGATAACCGGACGTGGATAACGAAGGAAATAAAGGAGAGTATTAAAATAAAATCAGATGCGTACAGAGTGGCCAAAAATAGTGGAGAATTAGTGGATTGGGAAAGCTTTAAAGAAAAACAAAGAACAACTAAGAAAGCGATTAAGAAAGGAAAGATAGATTATGAAACTAAACTAGCTCAAAATATAAAAAATGATAGTAAAAGTTTTTACAAGTATATAAAAAGGAATAGAGTGGCGAGAGTGAATGTTGGACCCTTGGAAGATGAGAGGGGGGATTTAATAGTGGAAAACGAGAAAATGGCTGAGACTTTAAATAAGTTCTTTGTGTCGGTCTTCACGGTGGAAGACACAAATAGTTTGCCGAATATTAGAGATCGAGAGTTGATGGGAGGGGAGGTCCTTAATACAATTACTGTTACTAAGGAGGTGGTGCTTGGTAGACTAATAGGACTGAAGGTAGACAAGTCCCCGGGCCCGGATGGAATGCATCCCAGGATACTGAAAGAAATGGCTGAGGTAATAGCAGATGCGTTAGTAGTAATTTATCAAAATTCGCTGGACTCTGGGGTAGTGCCGGCTGACTGGAAAACAGCTACTGTTACACCGCTGTTTAAAAAAGGAAGTAGACAAAAGGCGGGTAACTACAGGCCGGTTAGCTTAACGTCCGTAGTTGGGAAGATGCTAGAGTCCATTATTAAAGAGGAAATAACAGAGCACCTGAATAAGAATGGTTCGATCAAGCAGACGCAGCATGGATTCATGAAGGGAAAGTCGTGTTTGACGAATCTACTGGACCTTTATGAAGATGTCACTAGTGCGGTTGACAGAGGGGAACCGGTGGATGTGGTGTTTTTAGATTTCCAGAAGGCGTTCGATAAGGTGCCTCACAAAAGGTTGCTGCAGAAGATTGGGGTACACGGAGTTAGGGGTAAGGTGTTAGCGTGGATTGGGGATTGGCTATCTAACAGGAAGCAGAGAGTTGGGATAAATGGGTGCTTTTCTGGTTGGCAGTTGGTGACCAGTGGCGTGCCGCAGGGATCGGTGCTGGGGCCTCAATTGTTTAGCATTTACATAGATGATCTGGAGGAGGGGACTGAATGTAGGGTATTCAAGTTTGCTGATGACACGAAGGTGAGTGGGAAAGCGAATTGCGTGGAGGACGCGGAAAGTCTGCAGAGAGATTTGGATAGGCTGAGCGAGTGGGCGAGGATCTGGCAGATGGAATATAACGTTAGCAAATGTGAGGTTATCCACTTTGGAAGAAATAATAGTAAATTGGAATATTATTTAAATGGAGAAAAATTACATCGTGCGACTGTGCAGAGGGACCTGGGGGTCCTTGTGCACGAATCGCAAAAACTCAGTCTACAGGTGCAGCAGGTGATCAAGAAGGCAAATGGAATGTTGGCCTTTATCGCGAGGGGGATAGAATATAAAAGCAGGGAGGTCTTGCTGCAACTGTACAAGGCACTGATGAGGCCGCAACTGGAGTACTGTGTGCAGTTTTGGTCCCCTTATTTGCGAAAGGATATATTGGCCTTGGAGGGAGTGCAGAGAAGGTTCACCAGGTTGATACCGGAGATGAGGGGTGTAGCTTATGAGGAGAGATTAAACAGATTGGGTCTGTACTCGTTGGAGTTTAGAAGGATGAGGGGTGATCTTATAGAGACATATAAGATAATGAAGGGGCTGGATAGGGTAGAGGTGGAGAGATTCTTTCCACTTAGAAGGGAAACCAGAACTAGAGGGCACAGCCTCAAAATAAGGGGGGGCCGGTTCAGAACAGAGTTGAGGGGGAACTTCTTCTCTCAGAGGGTAGTGAATCTCTGGAATTCTCTGCCCATTGAAGTGGTGGAGGCTTCCTCGTTGAATATGTTTAAATCACGGGTAGATAGTTTTCTGATCGATAAAGGAATTAGGGGATATGGGGAGCAGGCGGGTAAGTGGAACTGATTCGCTTCAGATCAGCCATGATCTTGTTGAATGGCGGGGCAGGCTCGAAGGGCCAGATGGCCTACTCCTGCTCCTATTTCTTATGTTCTTATGTTCTTATGTTCTCTTCCAGCCATAGGATCCCTATAGTGTTGTTGGAGGCCATTCAGCCCATCAAGTCTGCACCAACCCACCAAAAGAGCACTCTACCTAGGCCCACTCCCCCACTCCATGCTCTTAACCCTGTGCATTGATCATAGCCAATCCACCTAACTGCACACCTTTGGAGTGTGGAAGGAAATTGGAGCACCCGGAGGAAACCCACGCAGACACGGGTAGAACGTGCAAACTCCACAGTGACCCACGGCTGGAATTGAATCCAGATCCCTGATGCTGTGAGGGACAATTTACTTTCACAATTTATTCACCACAATTGATATTCCTGCCTATCTTTGTGCTAACAACAAATTGAGCAACCATACCTTTAGTCCCTTCATCCATATCATTTATATAAATTGTAAAAAGCTGAGGTTCCAGCACTCAGCAGAGACACACCACTCATCACATCCCTACCAATCAGAAAAAGACCCATTTATGTCTATGCTCTGTCTCCTGTCAGCTAGCCGATATTCAATTCATGCCAGTACGTTACCCCCTACACTCCCTACTAGAGGTCTATAAAATAATGAGGGGCATAGACAAGGTAGATAGTCAATATCTTTTCCCAAAGGTAGGGGAGTCTAAAACTAGAGGGCATAGGTTTAAGGTGAGAGGGGAGAGATACAAAAGTGTCCAGAGGGACAATTTTTTCACACAGAGGGTGGTGAGTGTCTGGAACAAGCTGCCAGAGGTAGTAGTAGAGGCGGGTACAATTTTATCTTTTAAAAAGCATTTAGATCGTTACATGGGTACGATGGGTATAGAGGGCTATGGGCCAAATGCAGGCAATTGGGATTAGTTTAGGGGTTTTAAAAATAAAAAGGGCGGCATGGACAAGTTGGGCCGAAGGGCCTGATTCCATGCTGTAAACCTCTATGACTCTATGACTCTATCTACACCATGAGCTTTCATTGCTCACAATAACCTTTAATGTGGCAACTTATCAAATGTCTCCTGGAAATTGAAGTACAGTACATCCACTGGTTCTCCTTTATCCACAGCATGTGGTTCCTTCAAAGCAGTATAATAAATGGGTTCAACATGATTTCCCTTTCAAAAAACCATGTTGAATCTGCCCGATTGCATTGAATTTTCCCAAGTGCTAAAACATCTTTAAGAATAGCTTCTAACATTTTTGCTATGATAGATGTTAGGTTAACTGGCCTATAGTTCCTAATCTTGTGCTGCCTTTCTGCAGAGCCTCTCAAACGGAACTTTAAGCTAATCATATCTCTGTACCTCACATATTATTCTAGCCTGAGTTGCATAATGCATTGAAAAGCCAATTAGTACCTGCTTAGCATAGTGTCAAAGCATATTTTAATTTGTTATTTAAAGATTCTTCAGCTTCTACTTCTGGCTACAATGTCTGTTTTTGATTGTAGTTATTAAATATGACTCAGTTAACATGCTGTATGTTTTACTAAGGAGAAAATTGTGCTGTTCAGATTGTCTTCACTTTAACGTTGGATACATATGCAGAGTAGTATTCAACTTTTCCAACTGCTTATATCTTCAGAGAATGGGGATAATGGGCGTAAATTTCCCGTCCTGCCTGCCACAGTCGTAGCGGGCGAGACAGGACCAGGCAAAGGTCCGTTTTCCTAGAGCGGGATTTTCTGGCTTCGGACGAGCACAGTTGTAAAATCCCGCCCAATGGGTTTTCAGTCAAACTGGAAGGAAATGATGAGTCATGTCCCACAAGGATCTGTATTAGGGCTTCAGCTATTCATTATATTTATTAATGACTTAGATAACACCATAGACCATATATCTAAACTTATCAATGGGATAAAGATTGACGGGACATTGAGTAGTATAGACAGAAGTAAAAAATTATAAAGAAACAGTGATTTGATTTTGATTTGATTTGATTTATTATTGTCACATGTATTAGTATACAGTGAAGAGTATTGTTTCTTGTGCACTCTACAAACAAAGCATACCATTCATAGAGAAGGAAAGGAGAGAGTGCGGAATGTAGTGTTATAGTCATTGCTAGGGTGTAGAGAAAGATCAAGAAAGGTTAAGTGACAGTGATGAATGGACTTCAACACAGGTAACTGTGAGATCTATTCTGAAAAAGGGAATCGATTCAATTATTATTTAAAGAGTGAAAGGTTAGTAAAAATGTAGGTCCAAAGAGATTTGGAAGTTCACTAAAATGTAATGGGCTCGCCATTCACTGCAGCGGGACTGGACAATCCCAGCTGCGGCTGAGGTCAGAGAATTCTAGCCAAAGAGTTAAATTCTGAACAGAAATTACATAAACTAGGTTTGTGTTCCGTGGAACAGAGAGTGCTTCGATTGAGATTTTTAGGATTTGGAAAGGAATTGATAGAAAGAGTTGTTTTCAATGGGGCAAGAACAGAGCTGGGCCGGTTAGATTGGAGCGCAAGTTGGCAGGTTAAACTGTAGCTGAACAATGGGCTACCTTCAAAACAGAAATGGTCCAGGCAAAGTAAAGGTATGTTCCCTTAAAACGTCAAACAAATCCAGAGCTCCCTAGATGAAAAGAGAGATGGAATTTCAGACAAGGAAGAAAAATTGTGCTTATGACAGGTGATAAGTAGAAAATACAGTAGAGAATCAAGAGGAATACAGGAGGATCAGAAGGGAGGTGAAAAAGCACATCAGATGAGCAAAGAGGGATTATGAGAAAAGTCTGGCAGCCAACATAAAGAATTCTATAGGCATATAAAAATAAAAGTCTGGTAAAAGGAGGAATAGGGCAGATTAGGGACCAAAAATGGAATTTACACATGGAGGCAGGGGACATGGCTGAGATATTAAATGAATACTTTACATCCACCTTTACCAAGGAGGTAGGCACTACCCAGTCCATGGAGTCAGACAAGAAAACTCTATCCCGAGAATGGTTCAAAACTGATAAGGAGGATGTGTTGAATGGATACTCAGTACTGAAAGTTGATAAGATACTGGGACCGGATGAGATGCGTCCAAGGATATTGAAGGAAGTGAGAATGGAAATTGCAGAGGTGTTGGTCATAATCTTCCAGTCTTCTCTAGATTCGGGAGAGGTTCTAGAGGACCGGAGAATTGCAAATGTTATGCCCATGTTCAAAATAAGTTGTAAGGATAGCCCCAGCAATTACAGGCCAGTCAGTTTAACTTCAGTGGTGGGGAAGCTTCTAGAAGCAATTATTCGGGATGGAATTAGTAAACTATGTGGGTTGATTAAGAAGAACCGACATAGATTTCTAAAGGGGAAATCATTTTTAACAAACATGATGGAGTTTTTTGAGGAGGCAACAGAAGGATTGCTGAGGGTAATGTATTCCATATATGTACTTTAGAAAGCATTCAGTAGAGTACCACACAACAGACTTGTGAGAAAAGTCATAGCTCATAGAATAAAAGGAACAGTAGCAATATGGATACAAAATTGGATGAACAATAGGAAGCAAAGAGTAATGGTCAAATATCAATGGTTTGTAGGTTTGCAGTGGTGCTCCCCAGGGGTTGGTATTGGGACCCTTGCTTTTCCTGATATATATTAATGATCTTGATCTCGGTGTGCAGGAGGCAATTTCAGTTTGCAGATAGCACAACATTTGGTTGTATTTGAAGTGTAGAACTTCAAACAGATATAGAAAATTTAGTGGAATGGGTAGGTAGGTGACAATTGAAGCTCAATGCAGGGAAGTGTGAGGTGATGCATTTTGGTAGGAATAACAAAGAGAGAAAATATAAAATAAAGGGTAAAATTCTTAAAGGGGTGTAGGAGCAGAGGGACCTGGATGTATAGGTGCATAGGTCATTGAAGATGGCAGGACTGGTGCAGGGAGCAGTTAATAAAACATATGGTATTCTGGAGTTTATTAATAGGTGCATAGAATGCAAGAGGAAGGAGGTTATTCTGAACTCACACAAGACACTAGTTAGACCTCAGCTGGAACATTGGGTACAGTTCTGAGCCCCAGACTGTGGGAAGCATGCGGACGCATTGGAGAGAGTGCAGAAGAAGTTTACAAGAATGGTTCCAGGGATAAGAAATTTCAGTGATGACAGTAGATTAGAGAGGTTGAGGTTGTTCTGTTTGGAGAGAAGAAGGGTAAGAGAAAATTTGATAGAGATGTTCAAAATCATGAGGGGGCTGGGGAGAGTCGATCGGGAGAAACTGTTCCCAGTGGTAAAAGGATCAAGGACAAGAGGGCACGGATTTAAAGTGATTGCAAACGAAGCAAATGTGATGTGATTTTTAAAAAGTTAATACAATGAGTGGTTCAGGTCTGGAATGCACTGCCTTGAATAGAAACAATGTGCAAGGATATGGAGAAAAGGCAGGGAAATGGCACTAAGACATGATGCTTATTTAGCGAGTGCGAACAAGATGGGCTAAATGGCCACTTTCTGTGCGCTAGCAATTCTGTGATTCCATGATTCTGTGGTAGCGTTAAAATAAGAGCCAGGTCATTGAAAGGAGAAGTTAGGGAGCAGCATCAGGCGAAGTGTGGAACTTACTTCACCAAAAGAATTGGTCACTGGCTCAATTAATAACTTTAAATATGAAATTGATAGATTTTTCACACATGGTAAATTATGCAATGCCTTCAATAATGTAGCTAAGTTAGGAACAAATTTGCCATAATAATTTACTAACCTTGGAAAGGACCTCAACTGTGTCACATTTTAAGTTTAAAGTTTATTTATTAGTGTCACAAATAGGCTTGCATTAATACTGCATTGAACTCACTGTGAAAATCCCCTAATTGCCACACTGCAGCGCCTGTTCGGGTACATTGAGGGAGAATTTAACGTGGCCAATGCACCTAAGCAGCATGTCTTTTGGACTGTGGGAGGAAACTGGAGCACTCAGAGGAAACACAGACATGGGGAGAACATGCAGACTTCGCACAGGTGGTGACCCAAGCCAGGAATTAAGCCCGGGTCCCTGATGCTGTGAGGCAGCAGTACTAATCACTTTGCCACCCATTTGTTGAATATGGTGCGGCTAAAATTGCATCCCTCATTTTAGGGGCTTTATGGAGGCCTTTACTATCAATAACATGACCCAAATACTGGATTGACATCTGGAAAAAGTCATACTTTTCTTTCTTGATATGCAGACCGTGTGCTTGAAGACGTTTCAATGTTGCTCTAAATTATTCAAATGAGCTGATTCCCTGGACCCTGTAATAAGAATATCATCCAGGTAACATTGTATACCAGAGAGATCACTTAAAATCTGATCCATTGATCTTTGGAATGGGGCTGGTGCAGATGTTATTCCAAAAGGAAAACTTTTATAACAAAAAAGAGCTTTATGAGTAATGATGGTAAGCAATTCAGCAGCTACATTCATCTGTAAATATACTTGTGAAGGATCAATCTTGTTGAATTTCTGTCCACCTGGTAACCCAGCAAACTAATCTTCAATTAAAGGATGTGGATATTGATCAGCACACAACACTAGATTTATGGTTGTTTTAAAATCATCACAAATATGAACAGAATATCTGGTTTCATGACAGGTATGATGGGGGTAGCCCAGTCACTCATTTTTTCCAGTACTTCTATGTCCTTTTTAAAGTTTGGAGACCTGTGCTGTGCATAGTACCTTAAGTGCAACCTGATCAGTGTTCTATATAGTTTTCTACATATCAATTCCTATCAGAATCCTATCCTAGTCAGGCTCCCTCACAGTAATATTTAAGTCTTAAAATAACCAGATTCTCCAGTTTTCTTTCACAACTCAGTTCTCTGACAATTTTCTCCATGCAGCTTCTGGGGCTCAGATGTTTTCTCAAGGTACCCTTAAGAGTCTATGGCCCATCAAATACATGAATTATCTTTAAGAACTGCGATTAATCTTTAAGAGTTAGCAATATATCATCGCTATTATAGAGCTGCACTTGGTGAAGATGAGCTAAATCTTTACTTTTATTTTTAGCTCACTGATTTAACTTTAAAATTTTATTTTTACTCTCAGGATTCACCAAGAATTACAAAATAGTGACCAGTCTTCAGTGTTGTTGAAGCACTCTGGTGAAATTGGTGATTTTGGGAGGGGAGGCTAAAATATTCACTGCCGGAATTTTACCGCCTTGCCCGCCCGAGGCTCGCAAGATCCTGTCGGGGCCAATGGAGAATGCCGTTCTGCGAGCCTCACCTACTTTGATTCCAGGGCGGGCGTGCCAGTAAAATTCCGGCACACACGTCACTCAAATAATTGAATAACAGGGGCAGCCCTACAACTGAAATAACTAAATGTGGCCATACCTTCTTAATTGAGAATTTCCTGACTCCAGTGCACAATAATTGGTCCCATCCTAGCCCTCCGTGATGGTCAGTATAATCCCTCCCTACTTCGTTAATTAGGATCAAAATAACAAAGTATATTTGGAAGGTTTTTCGGCAATGCAGACAAAAGTACAGATCAGCATTCATTCCGAACATCTGCAAGGTCTCAGCTTGACTTCCACACTTCCCTCAAAGCTATTAGATTTTTCTTCACCCCAGGCATCTTCACAGTCTGGTATTTATTTTAGCTTTTGTTGCCATAGTTACTTTAAACAGAAAGGTGAAGACTGTAAATATCCAGCACATGGGAGAGCCATGTGTGACCCTCTGCAACTATCTGCCAGCATTTGTAATAGGGTTTTTGCCTCTGCCTGCTAATCCTTTCAACTGCTGTAATTTTGTGTTGAAAGCTTTAATTCCTGCAATTAATAGCTGCCTTGTAAAATTATTCAGTTGTTTCCTTCAACAAAGCACTAACTTATTATGTCCTTGGCTCTTAAGGTAATAATTAAGGAATTCCTGACTGAAATGCATAAGTTATACTATAATTTTCATTAAAACTTGCTGGTTAAAACAGCCAATTTGTACACCTCTACGCTGCAGTAATGCTGCATTGGGCGCACTGTTGGATTCTATTCACTGAAATGGGAGACTTCCCAACTAATTATCACAAAGAGGGACCAGGCATTGGGAAGGGGGATGTGTGGCTGTGAGCCAGCGCTGTGCCCTGTGCCCTTGCTGCTGATCCCTCCATTACACCTCCCCAACACCCCACCAACACCTTCCTAGCATCAGTGAGCTGTGGCCTGGGATCTGGTGACAGTACTAGGCCTCGGGTGGATGTTGTAGGAGCAGCAGCCCTGCCTCACCTCTGGCTCTGTCACTCAATAGAGCTGCCAACCTCTGATTGGTCTGCAGTTCTCAGCAGGTGGTTATTTAATCCCGGGAAGGCCTGCAGCTGGTCTGTCAAATGCCTGTGCCCTACTGAATTTGGCAGGCCTTGCCAGGAAGTGATGTGGGGCTCCAGCTGGTGGCTGTGATCCCCGTCACCTCCATTAACAAAGAACAAAGAACAAAGAAAATTACAGCACAGGAACAGGCTCTTCGGCCCTCCAAGCCTGCACCGACCATGCTGCCCGACTGAACTAAAACCCCCTACTCTTCCGGGGACCGTATCCCTCTATTCCCATCCTATTCATGTATTTGTCAGGACACCCCTTAAAAGTCACTAGCGTACCTGCTTCCACTACCTCCCCCGGCAACGAGTTCCAGGCACCCACCACCCTCTGTGTAAAAAAATCTGCCTCATACATTTCCTTTAAACCTTGCCCCTCGCACTTTAAATCTGTGCCCCCTAGTAATTGACTCTTCCACCCTGGGAAAAAGCTTTTGACTATCTACTCTGTCCATGCCTCTCATAATCTTGTAGACTTCTATCAGGTCGCCCCTCAGATCGTTCCAGTGAGAACAAACCAAGTTTCTCCAACCTCTCCTCATAGCTAATGACCTCCATGCCAGGCAGCATCCTGGTAAATCTTTTCTGTACCCTCTCCAAAGCCTCCACATCCTTCTGGTAGTGTGGTGACCAAAATTGAACACTATATTCCAAGTGCAGCCTAACTAAGATTCTATAAAGCTGCAACATGACTTGCCAATTTTTGGACTCAATGCCCCGGCCGATGAAGGCAAGCATGCCGTATGCCTTCTTGACTACCTTCTCCACCTGTGTTGTCATTTTCAGTGACCTGTGTACCTGTACGCCCAGATCCCTCTGCCTATCAATACTCTTAAGGGTTCTGCCATTTACTGTATATTTCCCATCGGTATTAGACCTTCCAAAATGCGTTTCCTCACATTTGTCCGGATTAAATTCCAATTAAACCCAGTCCATAGTTTCAAAAGGGGAAGGGTGGAAATAAAGTGAATTTAGATCTGCCTAACTCACACTGATTAATGTGCAGCATTGTTCATGGATGAGGTAGAAAGATCAGGGCAATACTGCTTTTGTGCTTCAAACTATTAAAGGGTTAAAAATAAATGGGTTTCTGCCACCTCACAACAGCACGGGCCGGAAGGTTACCACCGTTCACGCCGGCGGGACTTCCCTATCCTGCTGCAGTGAACGGAGATTTGGTTGGCTGCCAAATTCTCCGACTTCGCTGCAGGGGTAGCATGGGGTGAACAGCCGGTAAGTTCATGCCCAATGTATATTTACATAGCACCTTGCGTAGTAAAATGTCCCAAGTCACTTCACATGATGAAGCAAGATTTAACACCAATCCAGATCTTAAGACAGATGGCCAAAGATGTAGTCAAAGGGTTAGGTTGTAAGGGGGAGAACAGAAGAAAGAGGGGTGGAGAGACATTGGGAGGGAAGTTCAGAGCTTAGGGCCAAGCCAGCTAAGGATTTCACCTCCAGCCCTCAAACAATCAAAATCAGGGATCCTGAGGCCATGCGGAATAATATGATAGGCCTGTTCTTCTGTTTCTCCAGGTTTCTACTAATCTTCGAATGAAGTTATGGGAGGAGATCAGGAGAATCTCGGTGCAAGTAACCAATCATCAAGTGAGATAACATCTTAGAATCATAGAATCCCTACATTGCAGAGAAGACCATTCGGCCCATCAGGTCTGCACAGACTCTCCCCCAGAGCATCTTACCCAGGCCCTATCCCAGTAACCCACGTATTCACCCTGCCAATCCCCCTAACCTACACATCTTTGGACACTAAGGGGCAATTGATCATGGCCAGTCCACCTAACCTGCACACCTTTGGAGTGTGGGAGGAAACTGGAGCACCCAGAGGAAACCCACGCAGATACGGGCAGACAGTCACCCAAGGCTGGAATTGAACCTGGGTCCTGGCGCTGTGAGGCAGCAGTGCTAACCACTGTGCCACCGTACCACCCCATTTCATGCAAGTGCACTCCGCTGATACATTAATGTTACTCAGCTGTAAATATGGGAGAGCTGGTGGAGTGAAATGAATGATTACCTTATATGTATCTCTGTTATAACATTCCACTCTGAAGAAATAGTTACTCATTTCGATGCATCGAATCTTGATCTCACTGTTCAGCAGTTCAGAAGTGACATTGGCGGACACAAAACAAAGCGCCAAGTCATGCACAATGTCCAAATCAGTCAAGAAGTGGGAGATTGGCTAAGGAATTGCCAAAGGTCGCGGAATATAAATTCAGGTCCAGCGTTAGTGTGGATCTTGCGAAAAAGCGCTTCATAATATGAGTGGGACAGCTAGCACTTGTCAAGATTGATCTATGATTGCTACTGGTGAGGAATTAGGGCTGTTATCTTGAACAATTACAGACACACTGCAGACAGGTCACTTGTGGCAATGAGTCCATACAAACAAGGGATCAATGGAATGAATATTAACATGGTTTAGTACGTTCCTAACCACCAAGGTGACCTTGGTTTTTGTTTATTGCTTACAACTTGGGTGATAAATGATCAATACTATGCCTTTAGTAGTAAGTGTTCTCAGATCAAGTTGTCTTATTATCATCCTTCATCGCCCATTGATTGCTGCAGTCCTGTGCTCCTATCACGCTCCATTGCCATGGTATTTATATATCTCCACTTTTCCATCTGCACTGAATGAACAGTGTTCCCAGTTGAAGTTCTTCACACCACAGAGTATAATTCAAGGAAAAAAATAAATGTAGCCACCATCTATCAGTTATTAGCCATGAAAAATTATTTGAAACTCATCCCAGCTACTGCGAAAAGAAAACTGAGATAAATTTCAAGATTGTACGCTTATCCTTTTCATATCATGAACAAGCTTGGGGGTGATTTTCCTGGATATTTCAGGCACTCGGAGTAGCTAGAGAAAAAAAAGTGTAGCCCACATTTAGTGCAAGGCACCATCTTGGTAAAGGAGTTGAAGCTTGCACTCAGTACAGCCACCCAGACAATTATTAAATGGTTGATTGCTATTTAAAATGCCTGCTGTATTCATCAAGAAGGCTGCAGAATATTTGGTGGATAGCAAACTGTGGCAAATAATGACAATCAGCGATTTGGACCAAAATTGCATGCTAAAACCAGACTTTTCGAATTGGCGTCTTGTTAGCACGATATCCATTACTGCCTGTTTCCAACCAAATAACCCCCTGATTTTTTTCACAATGCAAGGAGAACACTTCTATTATATTATCAGGATATGCAGCAGACATTCAGTAGGAATGGAGGCAATAAAATGAAACATTTTCATGACCGGGCATCAGCAGCAGGAAGACAGAGAGTGTTCTGACAACTTCCCTAGAATTTCCAGGGTTGCCCTAATGAGTTATTCTGCAGACTCACAGCCTATATTGGACCTGATGTCGGGAATTGCGAGGGTTGAAGTCAACAATTAGCAGAGGTGGTCAGCAGCATCCAATTGAAATCTAGAGGAGTGAGGCAAGTTAGGAGGACATTTATGAAGTCAAAGCTTATTACAGTCCTTAAGAAGGCTCCAAATATTTTTTCCCTGCAAAGAAACTGTGCAGACGATAAATAAAGGTCTCAATGACATCATTCCTGCCAGTCTTCAGGTGGCCAAGTCCACATAACTCTTGGGCACCCAAATGATCTCACTAAAATAATTCCTACGCAGAGAATAATGAGGGAACTCATCTCCGTAAAGAATATCAAAGCCAGTTTCCCTGTCCCTAAAAGCCTTTATGTGACCCATGGAGCTTTAGCAGAGACCCTTAATGCTGAGTCCTTGTCCATTTTCTTTTACATAAAAAATATTTTGTTCATAATATTACATAAAATTTGATACTACTTAAACTGCAATGTAGACCACTTTGTTTCAATAATGTCCATGAGGTGCCTCGCTACACTTGTCATTACAGGTTATATTTACAATGCATATTTACATTTCATTCCATTACGTACATACAGCCCGAGGGGTTTTACACAGGCTCCAGTCCCTCGGCGGACTATGGAGGGAGGTGCTTGGATAATGGCTTTTACCCATTGAACCTTTGCAGAAACTGCACCAAGATATTAGTGCATCCCTCGGCACATATTACTGACCCTTGGAATGTGCCATTCTGCAACATCGAGAGCGCTTTGCACTGGAAGGGCAGCAAGCATTTGGCAGAACAAAGGGCATCATTCGCTGAGTTGATGGTCCTCCAGCGATAGTTGACGTTTGTCTCGGTGTGCATCCCTGAAACAGCCCGAAGAGCACAGAGCACTGCATTACGGAGCTGCTCAGGACAAACCTCAACAAAAACCAATGCGCCACATTCCAGACCAGCTTTGCAAAGGTACATTATAGAAGGAGGTGGGCGATGGTCTCTTTCCCACCACAGCTGCCTCAAAAGTAGTGTGCAAGAGAGGGTGAGACTCTGGGTATCCATGGAGGTTTTATGCACATCAGGTACATTCCCTGAAGGCGGACAGCTGATGAAGCTATAGTGATCATTTTCCAGATCGAGATGAATGAATTGCTGTTTCTGACCGTAACTTCTAAGCTGAAATCGTGCTGGTAACTTGCAACACTAGCTCAAAACATCCTGCCACAAATCTGTAGAAAGAGCTATACCTGAAACAATTGTCCTAACACGGGTAAATGATAGGAACCCAGAAAAACAGCTGCATCAAGCAGAGATCGAGTGTAACCATATGTAAAAAGCAAACCACCCAATGGTTTACACTGGGATGAGGGGAAGAATATTTACATTGAATTCTGATCCGATGGGCATTAGCATAAATATGAATAATGTTCGATTTTTTTAAAATTCAACTTACTTTTCCCAATTTATTCCACATTCTTTCCCCTTGAAGGTAATATGTCACGCAGGCTTACAGTTCACTGGCAATTTATCTGAGCACAATCATAACTTCCTTTGAATCCTCCTGAAAGGCCATATTTAAATTTGGATAGGCTAAAGTTATAAGTCCCAGAAAGGATTGAGTCACCACTGGCACTCCACTGACATGATGTGGAGATGCCGGCGTTGGACTGGGGTAAACACAGTAAGAAGTTTAACAACACCAGGTTAAAGTCCAACAGGTTTATTTGGTAGCAAAAGCCACACAAGCTTTTGAAAGCTCCGAAAGCTTGTGTGGCTTTTGCTACCAAATAAACCTGTTGACTTTAACCTGGTGTTGTTAAACTTCTTACTCCACTGACACCCAAAATCCCGTTGCTGTCCGCTTTGGCATTTCCATTGGATTTGGGAGGGAGGGAGGTCCATCTTGCAGATTAGAAATGAAGTTTGGATGTAAAAATGGTCTGGGCCAGCTGGCCAGCTGTGTGCTAGGCTGCATGCCTACCCAGGAATTAAAATCAACCTCAAGCAGTTGGCAAGCTGAAATTTTCCATCTCTGATGGTATACAAGATTTTCCATCTCTGCTGGTGTACATTTTCCATCTCTGGGTGTGCAACATTTTCCATCTCTGCTGGTGTGCAACATTTTCCATCTCTGCTGGTATACAATTTTTCACATCTCTGGTGTTGTACAACATTTTCGATCTCTGCTGGTGTACAGCATTTTCCATCTCTGCTGGTGTCCAACATTTTCCATCTCTGGTGTTGTATAACATTTTGCATCTCTGCTGGTATACAATATTTCCCAACTCTGATGGTATTATGACATTTTCCATCTCTGGCATTGTGCAACATTTTCCATCCCTGTTGGTATACAACATTTTCCATCTCCAGTGGTAGACAACATTTTCCATCTCTGGTGTTGTTCAACATTTTCCATCTCTGGTGTTGTACAACATTTTCCATCTCTGGTGTTGTACAACATTTTCCATCTCTGGTGTTGTACAACATTTTCCATCTCTGGTGTTGTACAACATTTTCCATCTCTGGTGTTGTACAACATTTTCCATCTCTGGTGTTGTACAACATTTTCCATCTCTGCTGGTGTACATCATTTTCCATCTCTGCTGGTGTTCAACATTTTCCATCTCTGCTGGTGTTCAACATTTTCCATCTCTGCTGGTGTTCAACATTTTCCATCTCTGGTAGTGTACAAAATTTTCCATCTCCAGCAGTGTACAACATTTTCCAACTCTGGCGTTGTACAACATTTTCCACCTCTGCTGGAATACAACATTTTCCATCTCTGCTGGTGTACAACATTTTCCATCTCCGGTGATGTACAACATTTTCACTGAGAAGCAATAAGTAGGTTTGACAGGATAACCTATCATTGTTATGACCTCACATACTTTGGCACCTATTGAGCTAAAGAATTTCTTACTCACCTTCTCCTAGGTTTCGACCAAGGATGAGACTGCATTAATGTATGCTATCCATGTTGCTCATACGGTCCTCTTTATTGCTGGGCACAATCTCCACTCCCCCATCAACTTCTTTAAATGGACACTTCATAACCTCTTACAATAGGACAGCATTCAACAGTTGCTGAGACCAGAAGCACTCCGCACAACTTCAGATCATTCTCTATTTTCTCATACACTTTACAGTGGCGATGGAATCAAACAAAGTAATGATCTGACCTGGAATCGTCATCTGCTTTAGTTCCAGGATCAGGAGCAGTTCTAGACTGGCTGACGTTATGGTTCCCCCAGTATTACAGCAACATTAGATTGTCTCAGATGGACACTTTCTCTAAATACACAGAAATGGCCTCAATTTATTTACATCATTCAGACAATTGTGCACCTTGGCAATTAGGCTGATGTGAATTAATGGTATAAATTTCTCTTTATAAGTGTTAAATGCTGTAACAAATGATGCGCATAATTAATCAATAATTACATCTTATCGTTAATAAGTCTAATTAATCCATTCAAATTCTTATGTTCGCAGTAACTCCTTCATTTATAATTGTGAATTATCCATCAATAAAAGAAACACTTCCAATTATATAGCGACTTTCACAACCTTGAGACGTCGTGAAGTGCTTTAGCACCAGTGAATTACGCACAGAAAGTTGTTGATAGTTTATTTTTTCTGGGAGGAGGAAGAAGACATTTTGTGAAATTAGAGAGGTTCGAGATTAAGCTAAGAAAGGCAGGGGCCAATTATAAATAGAGGAAGCTTACTTCTGACCCGATAGATCATTCATTTGTTTCTGAAGTCACCTGGTCCTCAGAATTCCACGATCAACTAATTAGAACATTCTGTAAGAAATTAAGTTAACCAAGTCAATAAATGGTGGGGAATAACAGTTTATATTTCACACGTTTATCTGGCTTCTCCCTGGTCAACACTTTGTGGTTTTAGTGATTGGGGGGGTCAGGTCCCAGATCTACTCCCATCTTTCATAGAATCCTAGAATCCCTACAGTGCATAAGGAGACCATCTGGCCCATCGAGTCTGCACCAAGTCGCTGACGGAGAATCCCACCCAGGCCCTCTCCCTGTAACCCCGCTTATCATCCTAACCTACACATCTCTGGACACATTAGCTAATGAGCTACCATTGGAAACAGCCATTATAGCTCTCCACATTTTCTGTGTGGAGTTTGCATGTTCTCCCCATGTCTGCATGGGTTAGCTCTGGGTGCCCTGGTTTCCTCCCGCACTCTAAAGATGTGCAGGTTAGGTTGGTTGGCCAAGCTAAATTATCCCTTAGTGCCAGGGGGACTAGCAGGATAAATACATGGGGTTATGGGGATAGGGCCTGGGTGGGATTGTTGTCGGTGCTGCTGGATGGACTGAAAGGCCTCCTTCTGCCCTGTAGGGATTCTATGACTCCATGATGATGTAAATAGTCTTTAAAATGCAGGGTTCCTTTCTCTCTATTCTCAGATAAGCTTCAATCTGTACAAGATATTTTATTTGAAAACATTTTAGGGGAGGGTGTGGCCATAACAAACATATTTTAATGGAGGTAATAAGAGAATTATTGCACCAGCTCCTTAATGCACAGGTCTAATATCGAATATTGGACAAATAAGCCCAGAAATTGGTTGCCCCAGCAAAAAATTGGATCCATCATTAATTTATTTCACTCATTTTATAATGAATTGTCTTTGATTTCACAGGTTAATAATTGCGCATGCTTTAGGTGCTGTGACATACAACATGGCAACCTCTTCAGCATTTAATGAGTGTTGTAGTCACTGTCACAGTTTCATAGGCAGAGGTGACTGCGGTACGGGAGATGCTGAAGAGAATACCTTTGAAATTGGCTCATTTTTCAAGTCATTGCTGCTTCGCTTAGGAGCAAAGCTTGATGCATCAACTTGTCAACATCGTTATAGCAGCAGCGGAGAACTAAAAAAGTAATGATATTGGGGACTTTTTCAATATATTAGGATCCATTTACTGTAATCTCAGGCCCATTTGTACAGATACCAACAATGCAGATGCTATGACAAATAATAATGTACAATACTTTAACGCTTCAAAAAGTCTCAAAGTGCTTTACGTTTTGTAATGCAGTGAGTACTCTGATGTAGGCCAATAAACTGGAAGCAAAGGCTTCTGTTATATGAATGTGCAGCTGCAAAGTGAAATGTAAATGTGCCATTTATCCTTGCTGATCCAAAACTGGATAGAGATTTCTGTAAGAGTAACAGATAGGTGGATGACTGCAGCATAATATTAACCCGCACATCTCCCTGTGTGCATGTTCTGGCTGGTATCTTCACTTATTCTCATCGTTTAGATCAGGTAGCTTATGCTGTAAAGCAATGGGCAGCAATCATAGGGGATGCTTTTAATTTTTGCCAATAAGGTAAAGTGGGTGACATAGAGTTGTGCCAAATTCTTTCAACTGAGCAAAAATAACACAAGATTCTGTTTCCAAAGACTAGCAAAATCAGTTCCGTGTTTGCTCATGGCACAGGAATGCCTGTGGCTTCTCTGAAGAGAATTGGTATCATTAAATCGTGTGCAACAGACTTCATCCACCTACGTTTGAAGTGACTCCTCACATAAGGAAAACATTTACAAGGAACCAGCTGAGGAGAATGTAAAAATCTGAAAGGCTATGGATCGCACACATTGCATCTTAGAATCTTACCTTCATTTGCAGGCCTTAGGACAGCAATTTACCTGAAATCGGCGAACTGGCACGAAATAAATCAAGGAAATTCGGACGTAAATTACGCCCAATCCAAATCAATTTTCCATTGCACTGGTTTAAGAAAGATGACTTCGTCCATAGCAGCTGTGACCATTCAATTGTAACTCAATTGACATGCCTGGAGTCAAACTAGTCACGCATTTGTGCCCATTCAAGCGCCACTTATGTGTGTGAGGGCCACTGATTGCTGCTCAGCGTTTAACTCTTGGCGTACTGACTTCCAAAATCAATGACTGCCATGGTGTGCCTGCACCATTGGCCGAATAGGCAATTAACTATGAGCAAGAAATCTGCTCACATCCTATGTAAAAATATAAAAAAGCTGTAAGAACTGAGAATTTATGAGAATAGTCTACTGAAGTTGATCAATCCCTATGAAATGCATCTGCAACTCACATCCTTTTCTTAGTCAGTTTCCCCAGCCATGGGAATGCCATGCTGGTGGTGTTATATCCAGTGGATAGCTAAATTCATGTGAAAAAAAGCCCTCAGCTGCATTAAATTATCATTTCAGTTGAAGTCTTTATTGCTCACCTACCTGCATTAATAATTGGGCCAACTCTAGTCATCAGGTTGCTCACATGCAGTCAAACATGCCTCTGAGAAACGAGATAGTCAGGGTTTCAGAGCTGAGGGGGAGTAGAGAGGTGGGGGGTCACCAATTTTTTTGAAAAGGTTAGCTATCCACCCTTTCCCAAGCAACCTGTTTGTGCCTATTAAAATATCCCCCATGAAATGGCAATTTCTTACTCTCTGCTGGTTGTAAGGGTCGCGTAGTGAGTTTAAACAGTTTTGACCCAATTCCTTATGGGAGTGGGCACACAACAAAACTGGCACATTGAATACTCAAAACTGAAATCTCACGGACAGAATTCATGGGATGATGTGGGAAATGGAAAAGTGTACACTGGTAGAGTAAATGTTCATCCTCCGAGATTAGTGTTAAAGCTCGTCATTTAGTTTATTTATTAGTGTCACAAGTAGGCTTAGATTAACACTGCAATGAAGTTTCTGTGAAAATCCTTGAGTCGCCACACTTCGGCGCCTGTTCGGGTGCACCGAGGGAGAATTTAGCCCGGCCAATGCACCTAACCAGCATGTCTTTCGGACTATGGAAGGAAACCAGAGCGCCCGGAGGAAACCCACGCAGACACGGGGAGAATGTACAAACTCCACACAGACAGTGACTCAAGCCGAGGATCGAACCCAGGTCCCTGGCTCTGTGAAGTAGCAGCGCTAACCACTGCATCACCGTGCTGCCCAAGCATAGAAAATTTTCGTTTACATCTGACTATACATCATTGAGCAATACTTGGCATTGATTGAAAGAAGAAAGAGTTTGTCAAGTTTATAATGAAATAAATTCCAAACATTAAAATACCTTGCATTCATCAGCATTAAATTAGCATTATTTTTTTTTCAACCTTAACAGATAAAACCACAGGGATGTTATACCGCTGAGAGGAAACTGCTCAGTTTGGTATAGTTTTTACATGGTTCACTTCAATATAAATATCGGCGCTGAATCATGAAATATTTATTTCTATAACATGATATACGACTTTACAAAATAATTTTTGATCCCTAAAAGTAAAATATGCATTCACTGCTTCTGATCAATAATGCTCAAGCGACTAATATAAATATCCTGTGACTCCTGAACGATTAATCTATTTATTCGCCATTCCCCACACTAAGATACTTTTAATTTCCTTTTATTTTAACATCATGCACCTGTCTTATAGAAATGCAGAGCACCATTCATGATTAAAATGGATTTTATGTATCTGCTTAAAACCACAAAAAAAGGACAATAGAATCATAGTGAACCTTACGGTCAATTTGTCCATCTTCTATTGTATAAGTAGCCAAGGATGGGGGGAAATATTGGGCGATGTTGGGAACATGGTTTCAATACCAGTTTAAAGGTATAGACTGGAATTCTCCGATGTGAGACGCCCCGTCACACTGCCAGCGAGAACGGGGAATTTGGCCCTCAGCCAAGTGTTCATTCACTGCAGCAGGACCGGAGAATCCCAGCTGCAGGCAAGGTCGAAAAATTCTGACCATAGATAAAGAGCTGACAACGTGAGAAGCATTGACATGATCAGGGACATGCATTATGGAAGAAAAGGGGCTTGCTCTGGTTTTGCCTACCTCTGCAAAATACAGCTTTTAATTGTCTCCACCAAACTGAACTTCAAACGACTGGAAGCTTGGAGAAAGCAAGATTACAAAACTGGACAATCTTCTCTGTTCCTGTGGCCTTTCAGTATTCATCATAGATAGATCATAGAAACCCTACAGCACAGAAAGAGGCCATTCGGCCCATCGAGTCTGCACCGACCACAATCCCACCCAGGCCCTACCCCCATATCCCTACATATTTACCCACTAATCCCTCTAACCTACGCATCTCAGGACATTAAGGGCAATTTTAGCATGGCCAATCAACCTAACCCGCACGTCTTTGGACTGTGGGAGGAAACCAGAGCACCCGGAGGGAACCCACGCAGACACGAGGAGAATGTGCAAACTCCACACAGACAGTGACCCAAGCCGGGAATTGAACCCAGGTCCCTGGACCTGTGAAGCAGCAGTGCTAACCACTGTGCTACCGTGCCGCCCTCAGCCATTATTCCTAACATTCCCGTAAGTCGTCACTTTCTTAGTTACACTGCTCAATCTAGCAAATCAAAAGTCGCATCTGTTCAGTGTAGAAGTTCTTAATTAGTGAAGGTACTTTTCTTTGATTGTTGAATATACAGTTACCTAATGTTCCCCCAAAATTAAAGTCAGCTATTTGCTTGATCATCCGTTTTCTTTCATGAGAGAAAAAAAAAGTAGAGAAGAGCCTGGAGCAATACTAGAATAATTAGCTTTCAACTTTCTTTCTCTTTATTTATTTAACAGCAATTTTCTTTCCATAACTGAAATGAGACATTTCACATGCAGTTTCTGAGGCACATTTGAAGTTTAGTCTTGTGGCATTTATGACTTTGAACTTGTTCACTTTTCAGCATTTGAATTGTGCATCTCTGGGAAGTCAATTAAAAGTTCTAAAAGTGAAAAGCTGAAGAAACACATTTTTTTAACCAATAAGTTTATTGGGCTACTTATACGTCTTAAACATATTTCTGTGACGATTCAGTTGTGCAGAGAACCAGTTTCCATTCATTGATAGGTAGAAGTCTACCCAGAAATCAAGAAAAACTTCATTGCAGTGTTGATGTAAGCTTACTGGTGACAATAATAAATAAACTTTAAACTCTACTGATAAGCAATTTACATTTTCACAACATAATTCACATAGCAAATATACCAAGATGCTTCACGGGAGATCAGTGAAGAAATGCAAGAAATGGGAAAGAGAAATTAGAGTAAGTTTGTAAGTTTACAAAGTGGGGAAAGCGGATAATTCTAGAAAGGGATTTCCAGAGTGCAGCATGTTTGATTATTGAAGACAATGGTGCAGAGAAAAGGAGGAGACACAGTAAGGGTAGCATTGGAAGAGTAGGGATTGAGTCCTGGATACCTGGAGAAGATTCCTTAAGATGAAGTGAGGCAATGAAGAGGTTTGAAACATAGAAAATAGCAGCAGGAGGAGGCCATTTGGCCCTTTGAGCCTGCTTGGCCATTCATTATGATTATGGATGATCATCCAACTCAATAGCCTGACCCCGCCTTCCCCCCATATTCTTTGATCCCCTTCACGTCAGGTGTATATCTAACTGCCTCTTGAAAACATACAATGTTTTGGCCTCATCTACTTTCTGTAATAGCGAATTCCACAGGCTGACCATGCTCTGGGTGAAGAAATTTTTCCTCATCTCTGTCTTAAACAGTCTGTATCCTCAGACTGTGACACCTGATTCTGGACACCCCCACCACCAGGAGCATCCTTCTTGAATCTACCCTGTCTAGTCCTGTTAGAATTTTATAGGTTCCTATAAGATCCCGTTTCATTCTTCCGAACTCTCATGAATACAATCCTAACTGACTCAGTATCTCCTCATAGGTCAGTCCTGTCATCCCAGGAATCAGTCTGATAAACCTTCTCTGCACTCCCTCTAGAGCAAGAACATCCTTCCTCAGATAAGGAGACCAAAACTGCACACAAAATTCCAGATGTGGCCTCACCAAGGCCCTGTTTAATTTCATCAAGATATCTCTCCTCCTGTACTTGAATTCTAACACTGTGAATGCCAACATACCATTTACCTTTTTTACCGTCTGCTGCACCTGCGTGCTTACCTTTGGTGACTGGTGTATGAGGACGCCCAGGTTTTGTTGCACATTCCCCTCTCCTAATTTATGGCTATTCAGATAGTAATCTGCCTTCCCATTTTTGCTACCAATGTGGCTAACCTCATATTTATCCAAATTATACTGCATCTGCCCACTTACTCAATTTATGCAAATCACACAGAATCTCTGCATCCTCCTCACAGCTCACCCAGCTATTTGTCATCTACAAATTTGGAGATATTACATTTAGTTCCCTCATCTAAATCATTAATATTTACAGTGAATAGATGGGGTCCCAGCACTAATCGCTACAGTACCTCTCGAGTTACTGCCTGCCATTTGGAAAAACATCCGTTTATTCTGACTCTTCGTTTCCTGTCTGCCAACTAGTTTTCTACCCATTTCAATACACTACCTCCAATCTTATGTGCTTTAATTTTACACGCTAATCTCTTATGTGGGACTTTGTTGAAAGCCTCTAAAAGTCCAAATAAACCACATCCACTGGCTCCCCCTCATCAACTCAAAGAATTTCAGTAGATTTGTCAAGAATAATTTCCCTTTCCTAAATCCTGCTGACTCTGTCCAATCCTGCTACTGTTCTCCAAGTGTTTTGCCATAAAATCTTTGGTAATGGATTCTAGAATTTTCCCCATTACCAACATCAGGCTGACTGGTCAATAATTCCCTGATTTCTCTTCACCGCCCTTTTTAACTAATGGAGTTACATTAGCTACCATCCAATCTGTAGGAACTGCTCCAAAGTCTACAGAAGCCTGGAAGATGACCACCAATGCATCCATTCTTTCTCAGGCCACTTCCTGAAGTACTTTGGGATATAAATTATCAGGCCCTGGGGATGTACCAGCCTTCAATCCCATCAGTTTTCCCAACACCATTTCTCTACTAATACTGATCTCCTTCAGTTTCTCCCTCTCATTAAACCCTGTGTTAACCAGCATTTGTGGTATTTTATTTGTGTGCTCCTTTGTGAAGACAGAACCAAAGTATGTATTCAGTTGGTCAGCCATTTCTTTGTTTCCCATTCTAAATTCCCCTGCTTCTGACTGTAAGGGACCAACATTTGTCTTCACAAATTTTTTTCTCCTCACATACCTATAGAAATTTTTACAGTCAGTTTTTATGTTCCCCACAAACTTACTCTCGTACTCCAGTTCCCCTTTCTTAATCAATCCCTAGGTCCTCCTTTGTTGAAGTCTAAACTGCTCCCAATCCTTTGGCCTGTTGTTTTTCTTGGCCAATTTGTGTGACTCTCCCTTGGATCAAATACTATCTCTAATTTCCCTTGTAAGTCACCTTTTCCAGTTTAAATTATGAGCAGTTTGGAACCTTAGACACAGTGGTGCTTTTACAGGCTGGAAATCAGGGAAAGCTGTAACTTTGTCAAAACACCATCTTAACCCATCACTACTACTACACCACACCACTACCACACCACTACTATGTAAGGAGCCGTTTTGACACAATTTCATTGCACATAAATGATCTAAGATGTATTTCAGCAGGACTTACATTGTTTTCTCATGCATTGTAATCGAGCAAATAAGGTTTGCAAAAAACCTTTTCATGAAGGAGGTGCCGCTTGATTTGAGTTTCCAGTTTTCGGAGAATCTAGTGTGAAAGGAAATAGATTACATAATAGATTTCTACATTTTGTAGAAAACCCAATTGAATAGTTTCTGAGAAAATATTAACACAATAATAATGCTTTTGCACTTCATATTCCATATTCTCCCGTCCACTGTAGGATTTTATCTGCATTTCATGTTGATATTTAATAAGACTTCATCAACCCAATCTAGTTCAGATCAGAATTCTGGTTAGTAAATAAAATCTGGAACACCAGTCTTGTACTGGGTACAATGAAGTAGATGCAATAAAGATATGTGAAGTTGTATTATGTTTTGCGAGAACAAAGAGTACAGTGAATATTAATTTATGACAAATCACCTAAACTGTGCTTTGAGGCCGTCCCTTGGGCATCAATGTGCTCTTCTTATAACATTAATTTATTCAGCAGAGCCAGATGAAAGCTAACAGATATTTATACAATTCATGTCAAAATCATTTCAGCCGTTTCTTGCTTCTATCTGTCTCAAAAGTGGTGCGGAATTGATGGAGAACAAGTAAAATTACATTCAGCTCAAGGTACAAAAAGCCATTCAATAATGCTTTAGGTTAAACCGACCATATCAGGACAGGGTAGATTCAGAAAGAATGTTCCCAATGGTGGGGAGTCCAGAACTAGGAATCATAGTTTGAGGATAAGGAGTAAATCTTTTAGGACTGAGGTGAGGAGAAATTTCTTCACCCGGAGCTTGGTGAATGTGTGGAATTCGCTACCACAGAAACTAGTTGAGGCCAAAACGTTGTATGACTTCAAGACTAAATTAGATCTCGCTCTTAAGGCTAAAAGGATCAAGGGATATGGGAGGAAAACAGGATCAGGATATTGAATTTGATGATCAGCCATAATCAAAATGAATGGCGGAGCAGGCTCGAAGGGCCGAATGGCCAACTCCTGCTTCTAGTTTCTATGTTTCTAGAAGGCCCGATGCATGTCAAAAATTTGTCTTTGGGCCTCGTTCTAAATAATGTGGGCACATTTTTGGCACCTGTCTACAGGGAGCTCACTCTTCTGCTGGTTTCAATTTCGAGCTGATGTGACAGGAAGCAGGAACTTTCTAATGAAGAAATTTATTTAGCACCTTTCATGACCTCAGATCATCCCAAACCAATGAAGTGTTTTTGAAATTTAATCACTGCAGCAATGTGATGATCATCGTCTGTTTTTAGGGATGAATATTGGCCAGCAAAGCTGGGAGAATTCCCCTTCTCTTCACTGAAATAGGGATGTCATGGGATCTTTTACACCCATCTGGAAGAGCAATTGGGCGGTGGTTCAACATCTCATCTGAAAGACAGCACCTCTGATACTGCTGCCAGCCTGTACTTTGAGCTGATACTGGTGTCAGCCTGTACTTTGAGCTGACTTTCAACTGACACCTCAGACCAGCCGGCTCGCATGGATTTATTATGAAAGATGTCATGTAAAAACATAGAAACATAGAAGATAGGAGCGGGAGGAGGCCATCTGGCCCTTCATGCCTGCTCTGTCATTCATTATGATCATGGCTGATCACCCAACTCAATAGCCTAATCCTGCTTTTTCCCTATAACCTTTGATCTCATTCACCCCAAGTACTGTATCCAGCCGCCTCTTGAATACATTCAATGTTTTGGCATCAACTACTTCCTGTGGTAATGAATTCCACAGGCTCACCACTCTTTGAGTGAAGAAATGTCTCCTCACCTCCGTCCTAAATGGTCTACCCTGAATCCTCAGACTGTGACCCCTGGTTCTGGACTCCCCCACCATTGGGAATATCCTCCCAGCACCTACCCTGTCTAGTCCTGTTGGAATTCTATAAGTCTCAATGAGATCCCCCCTCTTTCGTCTGAATTCCAGTGAAAACAATCCTAATTTAGTCAATCTCTCCTCATAATTCAGTCCCACCATCCCCAGAATCAGTCTGGTAAACCTTTGCTGCACTCCCTCGAGAGCAAGAACATCCTTCCTCAGAAAAGAAGACCAAAACTGTACACAATACTCTAGGTGTGGCCTCACCAAGGTCCTGTATAATTGCAACAACATCCCTGCTCCTGTACTCGAAACCTCTCGCTATGAAGGCCAACATACCATTTGCCTTCTTTCCCACCTGCTGCACCTGCATGCTTACCTTCAGCAACTGGTGCACAAGGACACCCAGGTCCCGCTGCACTCTCCCCTCTCCCAATTTACAGCCATTCAAATAGTAATCTGCCTTCTTGTTTTTGCTTTCAAAGTGAATAACCTCACATTTATCCAAATTATACTGCATCTGCCATTGATTAGCCCAATCACTCAATCTGTCCAGATCATGCTGAAGGAATTTCAAAGGAAAATTCCGGCCTCCCTTCAATGAGAGATCTCTTCAATCTCAGGTGTTGACAGACTTCAAATCAGCCTCAACATCCTGCCCCTCCTCTGTGCCAAATGAATTAATGGGCTCTGCTGTGAGATCACCACACATGACATGGAGTTGGACAAGCAGGGCTGTTGGTAGTTAAAATCACCCTGCTCAAAATTACTCTGGAGCCATTAGAAGTTAACCAGCAACAGGCGGTAACGTCTGTAATTTCTACTCTTTAAAAATTCATTTATGGGATGTGGGCGTCACTGGCTGTGCCAGCATTCATTGCCCTTCCCTAATTGCCCTTGAGAAGGTAGTGGTGATCTACCTTCTTGAACCACTGCAATCAATGTACTGGGAGGCGCCATACTGAATGTTCCACAAGCTCAATCCAGCAGGTCAGGGGGAGAAGAGGCCCAAAAAAAGGGAAACTTTATTCCCGCGGTTCTCCCATCCCGCTGCGCTCAAAAGATTCTCACTTCGGCCAACTCACGCGAGCGTTCGCATCCCGCTTGCATCTCCCAGCGCCGGATTTCCAGCAACGTCTGCTCCACGCCAGAAATTGACAGGATGGCGCAGAGACCATTCACATGGTCACTGTAATAGAATTTAAATACGATTAGCGGGCCTGGGGCTGAAGTCTCTGGGTCCGCGAGCATCTCTCCCCCCACCAGGTGTATTTCGCTCTAGCAGGGATTACAGTCGCTCCCCACTTTCGGGGAGCTGGTGGCCCAACTCCGCAGAAGTGTAGAGGAGACAATTGGTGCCGCCCAGAGGATCAGGCAGTCGGGGGGGGGGGGGGGAGGGGGGGGTGCTCATCCTGGCACCCTGGCAGTATCAGCCTGCACCCCCGGCATTGCCCAAAGGGCAAGGTGCCAATGCCCAAGGGGCATCTTGGCACTGCCCATCAGGCATGGGGCAATGCCAAGTGGGTGGAATATATGCGGGCAGGGCCTGGGGGTGGGGCCTAGGTGTGGGGCCTGATGAGGGGGAGCCTAGGGGGGCAATCGGTGGAGGTGAGTGGTCTTGCTGTCACTCGGCCATTGGTATCGAAGGGGGCAGGGGGGAAGCTGTCGATCAGGGCGGGCTGGGGTGATGTCCACCTGGGGGGGGGTGGTCACCAGGGGGGATGGTCAGCCTGCTGGGGGGGTCACCACTTGGGGGAGTGGGGGGCGGGGGGGGTCGGGACTGTGGGGGGGTTACTGTCGGTGGGGGATATCAGTGAAGGGGGAGTGGAGATTGGGGCAGGCTGGGAAGGGGTGGGTTGGGCCTGGGCCCGGGAATGTTTGGGGGGCCAGCAATCAGGCTGTAGGTTGAGCAGAAGGCCAGCGTTGCGGGGATTGCGGGGCTGACCAGCGATCGCACTGGCCAGCAATCAGGAGGCCATCAGTGCGGATCCACTGCGCATGAGCCAATCTCAGTGCTGACAGATCGGCACATGCACAATAGCCCACTCAGCACGCTGATTTCAGTCTCTCCAGTGGCCCCACCCCCTGAAATCTAATGATATTCACGCTGGTGGCCTCTGCAGTGCACAGAATGTGGGAGATTCTTCTCTGAACACCCACAGCAAGAAACAGCATGAATTATTCCAGTTTTCACGTGAATTCGACACTTGGAATGTTTTTGGGAGAATTCCGCCCCATATGTTTTTTATTCATCTACTTTCCTCTTGGGCCTGTTCTCCCACAAGGAAACTTTCAGCTTTCTCATGCCATGATTGTGATCTTCCTTCTGATGATGAGGACCGCTGCTGGCCAGGCTGACACCTACTCCTGTCACTTGCCTGGTCTCGGCAGACAGTCTCCAGCATAGTTTGGAAGTCAGCAAGTGGCATTTCATTGAGAAGTTAAACTACACCCAGGCCAGAAATTTACATTGCTTGACTAGGTCTGCGCCCAAGCTGGAAGTGTGCGAAATCATAGATTCCCTACAGTGCGGAAAGAGGCCATTCAGCTCAGCGAGTCTACACTGACCACAATCCTACCCAGGCCCTATCCCTATAATGTTATGCATTTACCCTTGCTAGTTCCCCTGACACTAAGGGGCAATTTAGCATGGTCAATCCACCTAACCCCCACAACTTTGGACTGTGGGAGGAAACCAGAGCACCCGGAGGAAGCCCACGCAGACACGGAGAGAATGTGCAAACTCCACACAGAGTTCCAAGTTCCACACGATTCCAAGCCAGGAATTGAACCCAGGTCCCTGGCACTGTGAGGCAGCAGTGCTAACCACTGTGCCAGTGTGCCGCCCCGATCATGGGAGAAGACATCGAGTGCATGTTCTGAGGTCATCACTCACTCACGCGATATTTCACAAGAGCCAGGAGCCTGCGACAATCAAGCAGGCAATTTAGCCTTTTAAGTGGCCAATTGAAAGCAATTTTATGTGACCTTTTACGGTTGGTGGGCAGGCAAATTGTCCAGGGGGCCTTTACATTTTAGCTGCAATCTTAATCCAGGGTGAGATGAGCTGCCAGGGCTGAAATAAAATTTTACAAGGTGTCTGGGGACAGAGATTTGTGTTTGGATGTGCTGCCTAGACATCCTTTGCATAGTTTTCCCATTACTATTTATTTATTACAGGTCAGCAGTTCCCCAAGACAGCTCCGCAGCGGCTGTTCCCTATCCCCACCCCCGCCGAGGGAGCACACTAGAAGCACCTGCCCACACCCTCCATTTTCTCAGCACCCTCCCTCTTCCCACCTTTCCAGCAGCACTCAGCCTTCCACACTTGCGTGTTTCACACTGACTGCCCATTTATTGGCCTGCCAGCGTGAAATCGCATTCCAGGGCCGATCACGGCGTGCATTTCGCACTCACTTCCAGGCCTGTCGAGTAACCACACCTGACAGTTGAAAAGCTCAGGCCCAGGCATTTATTTTAACTGCTTCAGTTTTAAACTGGCATCTGACCAAAACTGGCCTGCGGTTAAAACCAAGAGCAGTGAATGAACGGAATCTGCATACCCTGCCCTGCCAACCTTGCCCTGCCCTACTCTGCCCTGTTCTGCCCTGCCCTGCCCTGCCCTGCCCTGCCCTGCCCTGCCCTGCCCGGCCCTGCCTGGCCTTGCTCTGCCCTGCCCTGCCCTGCCCTGCCCTGCTCTGCCCTGCCCTGCCCTGTTCTGCCCTGCCCTGCCCTGCCCTGCCCTGCCCTGCCCTGCCCTGCCCTGCCCTGCCCTGCCCTGCCCTGCCCTGCTCTGCCCTGCTCTGCCCTGCTCTGCTCTGCTCTGCCCTGCTCTGCCCTGCTTTGCCTGAAGATTATTTGGCTTTGAATCTCCATGTGTAAATGCCACCAGAGGTAAATTAGTGACCAAAACAAGTGAGGCAGGTTGGAAAGACAATTAACAGCTGATGATATATTTATTTTTAGGGGTGATCACATCGTTAAAGCAAAGTGAATGAACTACTTGCCAAATATCCAGGAGTTAACTGTCCGGCTGATTGATGACAAGCTATCAGCGGATTTATTTTGCAGGTTTATAACGAACAAGAGAGTGCCTTTGGCTTAGAATTAGCATTGCAGCTCTGGGTCAGAAGGTGCAGGTCTGAGTCCCAACCAGTGGAGATTGATTCTGGAATAGGCTTCAGGTCGTGTGTCTCAACAGAAATATATTCCAGTCGCCCTCAGAAGGAGCTGCGTACCCATTCCGAAAAAAACACCAAAGTGACTTTCCCTGAAAGACAAGAGACTTTGGCAGGGAGTTTCGGGGGATGTGACTATAATAGTCTGGAGGTAAAGACTCGGTTGGGAGGAGGGGCAGATGAGGATAGATAAATATTTGAACAGTAAAGGAATTAAGGGTTATGGTGAACGGGCGGGTAAGTGGAGCTGAGTCCACGAAAAGACCAGCCATGATCTTATTGAATGGCGGAGCAGGCTCGAGGAGCCAGGTGACCTACTCCTGCTCCTAGCTCTTATGTTCTTATATGATAGCTACTGAGCATGTGCATAAGGAGCTATGTCGCAGTGATGTCAGTCACTGAGAGACGATGAAGCATCTCAGAGAGTATCTCCAGCTACGTCCTGGCCTTACTGAACCTTTATAAATAGTATGTAAATAAATGTGTTTCTAACAAAAGACCATTGCCTCTGACAGGATTTCTTCCAGAGTAAGATGCCAATGAAACCCAAGGTAAACCCACAATAACAGATTTCTGTATTGTACTATTCAATCATTTTCTAGGAGTAAAATGTGTAGATATGGAAAGAATGTCCTAATAAGAACCTACTGAGGTTTTGACCAGCGGGGATAAGAGATTTCATACCACTAATCTGGAATATCATATCCAGGCATAGAGATGGGCGACATTAATCCAATAGACAGTGACATTGGGACCTCCATTTTACAAATCTTGTTTAATTAAAAAAAAACACTTTAGGTCTCTAAATGTAAGCATGGAAGAGCAAGAATTCACCATTATGCAAAAGAATACCATTTTATGTTTAATTTCCCAGCTCCAACCCACATGTGCTACTGTCCTCCCACAAAACATTGATTCATGATTGTTTGAAATGGAAGTAAATTGGTTGTAAGCACTTAAAAAAAAATCAAAGCATGCACAGGGCTTTGGCTGCTAAATGGATCCAACTATACTCTGATCCTCAGCACTTTATCATGTAGGAATGAGGTTTAAATCTTATCTTCAGATAATTATTGAAAATTGCACAAGAAATTGCATCTAAAGTGTAGCAATATGAGTTCAAGGTCAAAACCTTTATTGGGGAGTTTCAGGGAATTAGAATTGTGAAACTCCAAAAATATATTATGATACAAGCCTCTTCCCCTTGAAATGAAGCCCTACTGTTTAATTTTATTTATTTATTATTGTCACAAGTAGGCTTACATTAACACTGCAATGAAGTTACTGTGGAAATTCCCCTAATTTCCCTGGAATGCATTATCCTCAACGTCCCAACAGCAGGAAAGAAGGAGACAAACACCTTATCTCCTGATTCTGAGCTGTGGCCCCCATTGAAACGTGTTAGCTCGCCTGTGATCTCCTCATCAGTTTACTAACTTTGCTGTCATTCACTGTCTCGAACAATGTATGGCATGATGGAGAGCTGTTGGCAGTCACAGGACTTACCTGAGACATGGGGGGCTGAATTTTCTAGGCCTGTTGGACTTGAGCTGGGAGGCGGGAGGACTGAAAATATCGTATGGGGAGAAGTCAGGAGGGGAGCCCAATGTCTACCCTTCTGAATTGGGCCTGCAGCATTGGGAGTCCACAAAGGGACCTTAATTGGCCAGCCAGTGCGAAAGGCTGGGGGTATCACTGAGCTAGTCCCACTGCCGGCAGCTATATACCTGGGTACCTATTTGGTTCGAGCAAAGCTTGCCGTAAAGTCCTGCCCAACAGGTCTGCAGGTAGCTGAAGAGTTACTCAGAGTTTGAGGCTGAAAAGCTGTTCTAAAGGAATGGACAGACACCTCTAACTGATTTTCTTTCCTTTCTTAACAAGATGTGCATTCCAAGTATTACTTTTTCTATCTGTCAGTACCGATGCTCTTGCCTTTCCTCTGTTCATAGTACAGAAATTCTACATGAACCTGGGAGCATGACATGGGCCATGGGGAAAATCCATAAGAGATCCTTGGGATGAACCCTCACAACCTCCATATTGGAACGGATTACGATAGGGTAAAACTCAGCACGCACACACTTTGATCCTGCCTCAGCCCATAATGCCTCTGGATAGAATTCCTCGAATCACTAAAGCTGAACCCTAAGCCTAGGCCTAGGCCCCAGCTAGGCTGAGGGCCTGAAGATTTTATATGGGCAAGAATTCCACCCCCCACCCCGCACACACACACACACACACACACATTTGCAACAAGAATACGCATTCTCCTGCACTGGTACAATTTCATACCTCCCACAGCAAAGACAATGTCAGGCTTTTACACTGAAAGGGCACAGCAATTCCACAAGTAATTTCCATTAAAGGATTTTAACTGAGTGAAGAACGCATTACCCTCAGGGGCTGCTGAAAATGTATGATTTTCTTTGTCCAAATGTAGATTTTTGAAGAAAACAATTTCTAGATGGATTGCAGCGACAGGCATAACAAGTAAAATGGAATATCACCTTCAAACAGACTGCACAAAGAGACAACTACAGTCTGATACTCACTGATAAATTCTGCTTAAAACGATTGGACTCAAGTTAGATATTTCTCAAACGTCATGATCTCTGCAAAAGCTTTTACCTTCTGATTAAAGAGCTGCTGAAGTTACCGTAGGAAGTGGAAAAGTGGGTTGAAATGCTTACATCCATACATATGTAATATAACAAATGTTTGACTTGCAAAAGGGATATTTATCTCAAACAGGAAAAACAAAGAATCTGACTGATGAGACAATTCATCAAGCTGTACAAAACTAGTCTAGTTTTTTTTTTAACAGTGCAATTTGACAAACCAACCAGGATTTTATTTCATTTATTTCAACAACGACTTGTGTCTACATAACACAGAAAAAAAATCCTGAGGTAATTCACAAAGAGGTAAGGGGGAAAAAAATGGCTCTTGAACCAGGGAAGGAAGGGGTCACCAAAACTAGGTCAAATAGATGCATTTAAAGAAGGAACTGAAAAGGGAGAGGACATTTCACCGTGGGATTGAACTGGCCAAAGACACACCCACTGATGGTGGGGTGAAAGGAGGAGACAGTGCCAATGGGTCAGAGCTAGAGAACAGAGAGTGTGTGAAGTGGGCCAGTAAGGCTAAAGGTTATGAAAAGACTTTAGGTTAAAAATTGGATAGCCCTGTTTTTTGAGCATAGGAGTCACAATTGCCTATGCCAATTGAGGTGGGCAACATGCAAACAAGATGAAACATCCTCTTCACATCCACCCTGTCAAGACCCTTAGAGTGGAATTTTCCCATCCCACCCACCACATAAATCGTAGCGGGCAGGACAGGACCATGCAAATGTCTGTTGATCTCGGTCAGGATTTTCCAGTCCTGGAGCAAGTGCGGCCGGAAAATCCCACTTCCCATTATCTTGTATCTTTCGATCAAGTCACCTCTTACACTTCTAAACTCCATGGATACAATCCTAGCCTGCCCTATCTTTCCTCATAAGACAACTCACCCATTCCAGGTATTAGTCTAGTAAACCTTATCTGAACTGCTTCCAATACATTTACATCTTCCCTTAAATAAGGTGAGCAATACTATACACAATACTTCAGATGTGGTCTCACTAGTGCTCTGTATAACTTAAGTGTAACCTCCCTACATTGTATTCAATTCCCCTTGCAACAAATTATAACATTATATGAGCATTCCTAATTACTTGCTGTACCTGCATACTAGCCTTTTGCAATTCATGAACTAAGCTACCCAGATTCCTCTGCGTTGCAGATCTCTGCAGTCTCTCATCATTCAGAAAATAAGCTTCCTTTTTATTTTTCCTGCCAAAATGGAGTATTTCACATTTTCTCACATTATACTCCATTTGCCAAATCTTTGCCCACTCACTTCTTTTAAATTCATTTATGGGATGTGAGCATCACTGGCTGGGCCAGCATTTATTGCCCATCCCGAGTTGTCCTTCAGAAGATAGTGGTGAGCCACCTTCTTGAACCGTTGCCATCCCTGAGGCATAGGTACATCCACAGTGCTGTTAGGGAGGGAATTCCACGATTTTACCCAGTGAAGGAACAGCAATATATTTCCAAGTCAGGATGGTGAGTGACTTGGAGGGGAACCTCCAGTTGCTGGTGCCTATCTATATCTTAATCAATCTATGGTATTGTAGCCTCCTCTGCATAACTTACTTTCCCACCTATCTTTGTGTCATCAGCAAGCTTAGCAACCATCCCATCCATCCCTTCATCCAAGTCATTTATATAAATTGTAAACAGTTGAGGTCCCAGCACTGATCCCTGTGGCATATCATTCGTTACATTTTGCCAACTTGAAAAAGACACATTTATGCTTACTCTCTGCCTCCTGTTAGCTAGCCAACCTTCTATCTGTGCCAATATGTTATCTCCTATTGCACGAGCTTTTATTTTCTGCAATAACCTTTGATGTGGCACTTTATTAAATGCCTTCTGGAAATCTAAGTACAGTACATCCATCAGTTCCTTTTTAACCACAGCACATGTTACTTCCTCAAAGAACTCCAATAAGTTGGTTAAACATGATTTCCCTTCCACAAAATGATGTTGACTCTGCCTGATTGCCATAAGCTCATCCAAGTGCCCTGCTATAACATCTTTAATAGTAACATCTTCCCTGCAATAGATGTTACGCGAACAGACCGATCGTTTTCCACTTTCTGTCTCCCTCCCTTTTTCAATAAAGGAGTTACATTTCGTATCTTCTAATCTAATGTGACCTTCCTCAAATCAAGGGAGTTTTTAGAAAACTGCAACCAATCCATCAACTATCTCACCAATCACTTGTTTTAAGACATTAGGATGAAGTCCTTTGGACCCAGGCACTTGTCAGCCTACCACTCCAGCAATTTACTCAGTACCACTTCTTTGGTCATTGTAATTTCACTGAGTTCCTCCCTTCCTTCCATTTTCTGATTTATAGCTGCTTCTGTGGTGTTACCTGAATCCCCTGTAGTAAAGACTGATGCTAAATACCTGTTCAATTCATCTCCTTGTTTTCCATTATCAATTCTCCAGACTCACTTTCCATAGGACCAACGCTCACATTGTTAACTTGTTTCTTTTCTAAATATTTATAGAAACTCTTTAATATCGGTTTATATGTTTATATTTCTGGTTAGCTTTCTTTCGTACTCTAATTTTTCCCTCATTATTGGTGTTTTAGTAATTCTTTGCTGTTCCTTAAACTCTGTCCAATCGTCTGACCTTCCACCAGTCTTTGCACAATTATATGCTTTTTCTTAAGTTTGATACTATTTTTAACTTTTCTAGTTAACCAAGGATGGTGTGTCCATCTCTTGGACTTTTTCTTACTCATTGAAATGTATCTCGTCTGTATATTCTTAAATATCCCCTTAAATATTTGCCACTGCATCTCCATTGATCTATCCCTTAAACTCATTTGTCAATTCACTTTGACCAGCTCACTTCCATGCCCTCATAATCTCCCTCATTTAAGTTTAAAAACATTGGCCAGAACTTTATGGCTGTTCACACTGGCGGGATCTTTTGGTGCCACCAACAGCACACGTCTGCCATGGGTTTCACAGCGGCAAGGGTGCATTCAAAGGGAAGCCCCATTGGCAATGGCGGGACCAGAAGATCCCACCAGCGATCAATGGTGGGTTGCCTCCCACCACGGCAAAACACACGGTGGGTTGTGCAGTAAATACCATCCATTAGTCTCAGACCCACTCCTCTCTTCCTCAAACTGAATGCAAAATTCAATTTTATTTTGGTCGCTGCTATCTAGGGGTGCATTCCCTATGAGATCATTAATTAATCCCATCTCGTAGCACAATACCATGTTTAGCGTAGCTACTACCAGGCTACTAATGTAACCTGCTCTCTGGTTGGCTCCAGAACATGCTGCTTTAAGAAACTATCCCAAAAACATTCTAGACTTGAAGATTTGAAAAAATGGGCAGCTCAATGAACCTGCTGACAGAATAAGAAATAATTTAGTCTGCCCTTTTATTTCATTTTTGATCTATTCTATTAGATAGACAACAGATCAGTGGAATAGAGAAAAGGGGAATGGTGAACCTTCCACTAGAGAGGGTGACAGAAGGAATGGAATGTGCACGTGAGCCAATATCCCAGCGAGCATCATTACCTCTGTCACATCTGTTCTGACGATGCTACCTTCCACCATGGCACTTTCGACATGTCTTCCTTTCTCCTGAACTAAAGACCTAAGCCCATCCCATCCCCAATTGTGGTTGGCAGGGCCCTCAGTTGTGTACACCTCATTTCCTATAGTCCTGCCCCAACCCCTTCCCCTCCCTCCCTAAACCACAATAGATTCCTCACTTTTCACCCCATAGAGTCATAGTCATAGAGGTTTACAGCCTGGAAACAGGCCCTTCGACACAACTTGTCCATGCCGCCCTTTTTTTTTAAACCCCTAAGCTAATACCAATTGCCCGCATTTGGTCCATATCCCTCTGTACCCATCTTACCCATGTAACTGTCTAACTGCTTTTTAAAAGACAAAATTGTACTCGGCTCTACTACTACTTCAGGCAGCTTGTTCTAGACACTCACCACCCTATTTGTGAAAAAATTGCCCCTCTGGACACTTTTGTATCTCTCCCCTCTCACCTTAAATCTATGCCCTCTAGTTTTAGACTCCCCTACCTTTGGGAAAAAAGGTAGGGGAGTCTAAAACCATAAGTCTCTATATTCAAAGGGTCATCCTCTGCCATTTCCACCACCTCCAGAATGATGCCACCACCAAATACATCTTCCTCTCCCCTCCCCTGTCAGTATTCCAAAGGGACCGTTCCCTCCGTAACACTCTGGTCCACTCCTCTAGCAGCCCCCAACACTTCATCCCTCTCCACAATGCCTTCCCATGCAATCTCCCCGAGCCTCTAACATATCACTGACCTTCCCTTTTATTCCGCCCAATAGCTCTGTCCCCATTTTTAACAGCATAAAATCTGATTAATTCATGATCCAGTTCATTGGTTTTAGTGGAATAAAATACATAGTTTAAGTGGAGCATAAATCTTTGGAAGTTTAAGAGAAATGTACTCTTTAAAAAGACAAAACTGAAACAGACATTTTCTTTTTGTGTCTGTAAGTAGTAAATTTATGCTGAAATAGCATTCAGTTTGGCATTCTTTACTAGGTAATTTCTGTCATTTTCTATGAGCAAACAATGTGGCTTTTATCTTCAGTGGTGCCTTGTCTTCACTGGAGTGCTGCTTTTGACTGCATTAAAGTACTTACGTTGGAGTTTGTTGAGTGAGAGAGTAAGGTGAAAAGGGGAAGGATGTGATCCTTTCATCTTCTACCTTTTCTCAGCCTCCAGCAACTGGCTTTTACTTTGCTAATGAGGATCCCATTAAGCAGTGGGAGTCTGGAAAGAGAAAGAGTCCAAAAAGCAATGCTTGGAGAGAGAGAGAGAAAGAGACAGAGCCAGGAGTGTACAGGTAGAATCTAAACATAATGCCACAGGAGTCCCATAAGTTGATTGTTTGATAAGTATAGAAACATAGAAACTAGAAGCAGGAGTAGGCCATTCGGCCGTTCAAGCCTGCTCTGCCACTCATTTTGATCATGGCTGATCATCGAAATCAATATCCTGATCCCCCCTTCTCCCCAAAGTATAGGCCTTTCCAGACTTGGCACAGAGGAGAGAAATAATCGGTGAATGACGGGTGGGTTATTATATTATTACCATTCTGTACTAAACACTTTTTCTAAAGTTTAAGGAATGTCAGTGCAGCTTTGCCATGAGGAATGTGCCTCCTGCGGGATGTGGGAAGTCGTGCAGGCACAAAGTTTCCTCGCTGACAACATCTGCAGGATGTGTCACCAGCTGCAGAAATCTGAGCTTTGGGTTGCAGAATATGAGCCGTGGGTGGAGTCACTGTGGTGTATCTGCAAGGCTAAGGATTACATGGATAACACGTTTAGATTGGAAGGCACACCGCAGTCAGGAAGAACACAGGCAGAGAGTCAGAGATAAGGCAGGAGAGTGAGACTAGGTAAAATGCTCTTTCAGAGAACCAGTGCAGGCTTGATGGGCTGAATGGCCTCTTTCCACACTGTAAAAATATTCTGTGATATTGAAGAACCTCACATGTAGTTTTTTTCTAATCTCCCATTTGACTTATAATAGTCAATTTGAACTATGCCTGCCTTGCAGTGCATTTTAAAATTAGTGGTTCACTTTATTTATTGTTTCATGAGTTGTAGGCAGCACCGGCTAGACCAGCACTTTTATTGTCCATTCCAATTGCTCTTCAGAAGGTGGTGGTGAGCTGCTTTCTTAAATCATTGTAGTTCCTGTGCTGTGGATAGACCCATAGTGCTGTCACGGAGGGAGTTCCAGGATTTTGACCTAGTGACAGAGAAGGAACAGTAATATATTCCCAAATCAGGGCAGTGTGTGGCTTTGAAGGGAATTTCCAGTTGATAGTGTTCTCAGGTATCTGCTGCCCTTGTCCTTCTAGAGGTCACAGGTTTGGAAGGAGCTATTGAAGGAGCCTCGGTGTGTTGCTGCAGTGCATTTTGTAGATAGTACACACTGTTGCCACTGTGTGTCCATCGTGGTGAGAATGGATGTTGAAGATGGTGGATGGGTGCTAATCAGGTGGGCTGCTTTGTCCTGGATGATGTCAAGCTTCTTGAGCGTTGCTGGAGCTGCACTCATCCAGTAATCCATCGCACACCTGACTGACGGTGGACAGGTTTTCGGGAGTCAGAAGGTCAGGTGGTTGGGGTGGTTGACAGATGACAAGTAACATTTGCAACACACAAATGACAGGCAATGACCATCTCCAACAACAGAGATTCCAAACATTTCCCATTCACACGGAGGGCAGCACGGTGGCACAGTGGTTAGCACTGCTGCCTCACAGCACCAGGGACGCGGGTTCAATTCCGGCCTCGGGTGACTGTGTGATGTTTGCACATTCTCCCCGTGTCTGCGTGGGTTTCCTCCGGCTGCTCTGGTTTCCTCCCACACTCCAAAGATGTGCAGGTTAGGTGGATTGGCCATGCTAAATTGCCCCTTAGTGTCAGGGGACTAGATAGGGTAAATACGTGGAGTTGCGGGAATAGGGCCTGGGTGGGACTGTGGTCGGTGCAGACTCGATGGGCCAAATGGCCTTCTTGTGCACTGTAGGGATTCTATGATTCTACATTTGATGGCATTAGCATTGCTGAATCTCCCACCATCAACATCCAGGGGGTAAATGGCCAGAAACTGAACTGAACTACCAATATAAACCCTGTGGCTAAGAGCATGTCATTTCCCATCAAGTTTAACGTCGTAAACATCCAGACTGCAATCAGAAATCCCTTGTAAGACATGGGCAAAGAAAAAAGGATTGGGGTGGCTCCTCATGGCCTCACCAGAAAAGGCAAACCAACCACCCCAACTAACCACCTCCCCCCCCAACCCATTCCCCCAGACTCCCTACGTTTCTCTCTTATGAGATCCTCCTGAAACTTCCTCATACGGTTTACTTGCTTGTCAGTGAAATTTCCCTAGTTGCTGGCTGATAACCCCCAGCCACTTGAATTTCCTGCCCTGCATGCCAGCCAGTTGCTTCTTTCCCCCCATTTTGGCAAGTAGCTACCTGGCAACATGCAGACAAGGCCTGTGTTTTGAAACATCACGAGCCTCAAAGAGAAGCCAGTAATCATAGAACCCTACAGTGCAGAAAGAGGCCATTCGGCCCATCGAGTCTGCACCGACCACAATCCCACCCAAGCCCTACCCCCATATCCCTACATATTTTATCCACTAATCCCTCTAACCTACGCATCGCAGGAAACTAAGGGGCAATTTTATCATGGCCAATCAACCTCACCCGCACATCTTTGGACTGTGGGAGGAAACCGGAGCACCCGGAGGAAACCCACGCAGACACGGGGAGAATATGCAAACTCCACACAGACAGTGACCCAAGCCCGGAATCGAACCCAGGTCCCTGGAGCTGTGAAGCAGCAGTGCTAACCACTGTGCTACCGTGCTGCCCATAAGTGGTGCTTCACCCACCTGAACCCACTAAACTATTTTATATTACATCTCTAAAGAGCTGGAAATAGTATAGGGTTCAAGAAAGTAAAAATAAAATATTCCTATAACAATTTTTCTAAGAATTGATTCATTTAATAACTTCCTTCCGTGAACGGTATCTGAATGCTTTAAAGTTCCAATTAAACTTGCATATGATTATTGACGCTGGCTTATAAAGTCACTTTAACATTCATAGGTCTTTGATCTTTTAGTCATCCCATTTCTCCGCAACAACCTTGCTAGATCAAACATTCTGGAGAAATTTAAAGGAAAAATCATTCACTCAAGTTTATAAGACATTCGGAGATCTCAAACCTGCACGTTGATTGCTGTTATACTTTAGCCTGTAACCAGTAAGGCAGAGGAGCGGATCAACTGCAAAATTCAGCCCTGAATTTACACCTGAAGCATAAAAAAAATGCATCTTCAAAACAAACATATCCAAAAGTCAAGTGAGTTTGATTGTCCATCACAACTTGAAGAGTTCATCTCATATAAAAGAGTTCTGAAGAAGAGCCATATTGGACTTGAAATGATAACTATTTCTGTCTACGCAGACAGCTAGCAGGGTTGCTGAGTTTTTCCAGAACTTTCTGTTTCTATTTCAGATCTCCAGAATCAACAGTACTTTGCTTTTATCTCATGTCAAAGCATAGGATCAATTCATTTAAATAACTTCCAATCTTTGCAGCCTTTCTGGAAGCTTTAAAATTATCAGCTACCACCACCTCTCCACCCCTACCCTCACAGCCAGCCACCGCACCCCCCACCCCTCTCCCTGCCAGCCACCGCCCCACCCCTCTCCCCGCCAGCTGCAACCCCCCGCCACCAACTGCACCATACACACACACACATGCACACACTTTAATTGGCACTCCTTTAACTTTTCTCAGCTGCTCTTTAACAGATGCTGAATTGTCAGATACCCAACCCATAGAGTGCACTCTCTGAGCCTGGGCCAACATCCATAGGAAATATATTCAACCTATTTAAATGACATGATATTATATCCATTCTCCAGCAGTCGATATATTCTAGGTGCATAGTTACAATGTAGAGAATTGGCACGCCGGCACCTTCCAACATTCTAACACGCACAGCGACAGCGACTTGATGCATTGTCAATTGAAAACTTTAAGACATTTTGTAAGTTAAGAGTAACAAAGGAAATGGAGAAAACTATGCGGTATAGAGGTGCAGGTCAGTCATTATCTAATAGAATGGCAATTTGGCTTAAAGCGACTAACTTCTGTTCCTCATTGACATGCATTGTTGGAGGTTAGCTGGATGGTAATGATCACTGCCAACCCATGGCCTGTGAAGATAGTTGTCCTTTGTCATTAGTAGTTAGGTGAGCAGATATGGCTAATTGCGTAATCTTACATGCAATCGAAGTCATTAGGTACCTGCTCATCTCCTTGAGATGCCTCCTTCCATCTTATTCTACTTTTATAGTCAAATACTAGATCTGGGGGATCATCCAAACCAGTCCCCATCTTTTTCTTTATGTTGACTTGCTGTCAGACAGAGGATGCTACAACATATACCTGTCCTGCATGTTATGTTTTTAGCCCCCTGAACATCGAGAATGTTGCTTTTAGAAGCAGTGCCTTTCGTACTTCTCTTTCCCACCTCTTTCTGTCTTGCTGAAGTCCCATAAATGTTTCACTAATCTTCCATTTTTCATGGCTTATTGCAGAATCATACTCTTGAAACAGTGCGAAACAAACTTAAATGAGAATCATCCACTCAAAATCAATTCTGAAGTATGTACTATTGGTCAAACAAAATTCACAAATATCAGAAAGGCAAATAAAAGAACACAAAACTGAAAGGTAATGAAAAATATATTTAAGTCACCATTCTCTTCTAGATTTCTATCTCACGTGTATTTTTTCTTGCACACACTTAGGTGGGGCTTTGAACAGGAATGCATAACCCTATGGAAAAAATGTAACAGCTTGGTTTGTCAAGATTTGGTTTGGAGGCTATTCCTTTAAATCCAGCCATAATACATCAAACATATATGTCAGCATTTTTTTCAATGATTTAATTGATCTGTGATTGATTATCTTGGTCTGCTCACTGATCGATATTCACTGTACTTGAGTGCTTACACAAGCAATTATTGGGAGCTTGCCGGTCCCAATTGAATCTCCCAAACCACCAGGAGTACTTCATTCCGGCGGGGTTTAGAATAGCTCCCCACATTCGGGGAACCAGCAGGAGACCCCGCCGGAATGAAGGGGGGGCCAATCAGGGCCCCCCAGGGGGGCGTGTGGTGGGGGGTGGTGCTCCCTGGGCATGGGCACCCTGGCAGTGCCAGCCTGTGTCCCCTGGCACTGCCCAAGGGGCAAAGTGCAGCACCTTGGCACTACACACAGGCATCGGGCAGTGCCAATGGGGTGGGCCTATTGTGGGCGGAGCCTAGGGGTGATCGGTAGGGTTGGGGGGGGGGTCCTGCTGCCAGTCTGCATGGCGATCGATCGGTTTAGGATGGAGGAAGGGCAGCAATTGGGGCGGGCTGGGGAGGTGGTCTGCCGGGGGGGGCTGCCTCCCGGAGCGGGGGGGGGGGTTACCAGGAGGGGGGGAGATCTGCCGGGGTGAGGGGGTGGGAGGATCGTCACTGCTAGGGGGGTGGGCTGGACATTGGGGCACTCCAGGATGGGGGGGTGTCAGGACTGGCCGGGGAATTGTTGTGGGGGTCATGATCGGGCCGAAGTGGGGGCTGGAGGGGCAGCACTGCGGGGATCCAGGGCTGGCCAGCAATTCAGCTGGCCAGCAAGTGAGGTGACTGTTAGATCGGGACCACTGCGCATGCGCAGAGTTCTAGAACTGTCAGACTCTGGCGTGAATAGCCCCCCCCCGCCACCCACCCCAGGTTTTTAATGAGATTCACGATTGTGAAATTTGCAGTGCACAGAGTGGGGAGATTCAAGTGAGAAGTTGAACTGAGAAAACAGTCGGGATCTAGAACAGTTTTCCCATCAATTCAGCACTTTTGGAAGAATTGCCCCTCATGTATAGAAATCCTATGATTACTGAGTTATTTTAAAGTACTGTAAATAAACCTGATGAACCAGTGTCATCCCTGCACTGCTCAGTGATAAATCAGATGTATAAGATGTACAGAACACCAGTAAGTACATAACGGGAAGGCGCAGTAAGAAAGAAAAATCCAGGTTCCCAGCCAAATTTGATATATATGTTGCAAGGTGAAGAGTTGGCTTAAGGGAAGGAACAAGCACATAGGTAGTGTGATTGATTCAATTAAGTTTATGGCCACCAAATACTTTTGACGGCAAGTGCAGTTAACTTGAGCGAGACTATTTTGACCCTATGGCCACTGTTTTTCTACTGAAGTTATAGCAAGCAAGTAGGAGGACAAATTCATTGCCTTGTAAATAAAAGTTATCTGGAAAAGAATAACTTACTGTTGAACTGCGACTTTTTTATTTTTTTCAGAAGGGTTTACTTAATAGAGTTCAAGAGCAAATATATAAATCCCTACCATTTCAGAAAACTGGAGCAAGCGACCTCATGGAGACAAAAGATATATTCGTTAAAAATAATTAACGGAGCTTTCTGTTTCCTCATTTCAGGGATATTGCTGGAAGTTTACCTAGATTACAAGATTTGAATATACATTCTCGAGTTGAGCCTCATTCATCAATAATGATCGAAGATATAAAGCAAAATAGTTTAGCTTATTTATTAGTGTCACAAGTAGACTTACATTAACACTGCAATGAAGTTACTGCGAAAGTCCCCTCGTCGCCACAACCCGGCGCCTGTTCAGGTGCACTGAGGGAGAATTTGGCATGACCAATGCACCTAACCAGCACGGCTTCCAGACTGTGAGAAGAAACTGGAGGAAACCCACGCAGACACGGGGCGAATGTACAGACTCTGCACAGAATGTGACGCAAGCTGGGAATCGAACCTGGGTCCCTGGCACTGTGAGGCAGCAGTGCTAACCACTGTGCCACCGTGCCGCCCAAAATAGTTTAGAGTAAGAAGATTTTTTTAAATATCCTGAATATGCAATACCTGACACACAAGCTAGAAAACTGCAGTGCTGCATTGGCACAACCAGTGTACTGACCAAGTTCTTAACTGCTAGCTTTAGAATGGGTACTGCTGGTCCTCACTTCCTAACTGAATCAAAATTCATCTTATCATGCCAATACTTAAGGATTAAAGTATAAACCAAATCAGTTATTAGCAGTAGGCACATTAAGCCAACAAGCTAGTTTCCACATTTGCTGTGTGCAAAATAAGACAGATTTGAAGTAAGCTTTAATGTATTCTACCTCGTTCAACTAATGCTAGTCATAAATCTGTCCTACATTTGCTGCCAAATTAGAGGCTGCTTTGATTTATGCAACTGCAGGGACTCATTGCAACTCACTATGATGAAGATTACAGCATCATAGTGATTGGCATTGGAAACAATCTACTTAGCTGACTCAGCCCATGCCAGATTGCTTACTCTGAGGCCCGATTTTGCTTTCCAGGACAAGGTAAAGCAAAGTCTTCATTTCCAAATGGTTTCCTGCAGCCCTTTGGCCTTGGGATGCTGTAAGGATGCAGTCGCAATCGAATTTGGCTGGCCAAGGCTTCCGGGTGTTACATGACCAATCAAGACTGGGCATGATTTGACCAAAAAGACGGACATCAGAAGCCAAGACATTCTGTGGAGACAAGAAGTCGATCAACCTTGAGATCAGCACAGTGTGTTTGCCCGCAAGATGAAACTGCTAAAAAGAAAAGTTGTTTGTAAAACATGGTTGGGGTTTACGGGCATCGATTTCGATAAGAAGATCCACAAAAGCTCTTAAGACTGTAGGGATTGTTTCAATATAAATAGACGCGTGTGTTTGACTAACTTGCATCAATCTTGCTTGAAAGGAATGTTCTAGCAGAGCCAATTGAAGAGGCAAAACCTGGAGCACACGAGAATATTGATCTAACAAGTCATCATAAGCAGTGGAGAGTAAGAGCTAATCCATACCATGCTTCTGTTCAGTTGTTTCAGCATTTAATGATGGTAGTGGTAGGGTTTCTGTATCTAAGTCTGTAAGTGCAGAAATTGAAGCTGGTTCTAGATAGCCCTTGAAGTCTCCAGCTCTGAAATCTGGGCTGACATCATAGAAACGTGCAGCATTGGCAGAGGCTATTCAGCCCTTCATGCCTGTCCTGTGTTTATCCTCCTGTCTCACTTTTTGTCCATAAGCCTGTAACTTCCTCGTCCTCCAGCATTTGCCCAATTCCCTAATTGTTTATGGAATCCCGCTTCCACCACATTTTCCAAAAGTATGTTCAAAAGCTCATCTCCCCATGAGTGAAAAAGTTCTTCATATCTTTTGTTTTTGAATCTACAACCATTATTATTGACCTATCGAACAGAAGAAAAATTACTTCCCATATTTACTTGATCAAAATCTTTATTAGATGACCTCTTAAATTTCTCTGTTCTAAAGAAAACCATCGTAACCTTTCCAACCTCTCCTCATAACTGAAGTCTTTCATCCCTGGTAAGATCCTGGTAAACCTCCTTTTTTAAGATCTTTACAACATTTTTTGTTATTTGTTCATGGCATTTGGGCACTGCTGGCTAGACGTGCCCAGACATGTTGGCATTTATTGTCCAGAAGAAGGCGGTGGTATACCTCTTTCTTGAAACGCTGCAGTCTATGTGTTGTGGGAACACTCAAAGTGCTGTTAGGAAGAGCATTCAAGAATTTTTACCCAGCGACAGTGAAGGAATAGCGATATCGTTCTAAGTCAGGATGATGAGTGACTTGGAGGGGAACTTGCTGGTGGTGGTGTTCCTATGAATCTGTTGCCCTTGTCCTTCCAGGTGGTAGAGGTCACGGGTTTGGAAGGTGCTGCCAAATGAGCCATGGTGAATTGCTGCAGTGCATCTTGCAGATAAAGTTTAAAGTTTAAGTTAAAGTTTATTTATTAAAGTCACAAGTAGGCTTACATTAACATTGCAACGAGGTTACTGTGAAAATCTCCGAGTGGTCACGCTCTGGCGCCTGCTCGGGTACATTGAAGGAGAATTTTGCATGGCCATACACCTAACCAGCCGATTTTCGGACTGTGGGAGGAAACTGGAGCACCCAGAGGAAACCCACACAGACACGGGGAGAACGTGCAGACTCCGCACAGACAGTGACCCAAACCGGAAATCGCACCCGGGTCCTTGGCGCTGTGAGGCAGCAGTGCTAAGCACTGTGCCACAGCTGCCACTGTGCGTCGGTGATGGAGAGAGTGAATGTTGTGGTGAGGGATGGGATATCAATCAAGCGGGCTGCTTTGCCCTGGATGGTATTGAGCTACTTTAGTGTAGTTGGAACTACACTCATACTGGCAAGTGGAGAATCTTGCATCACACTCCTGACTTGAACCCTGTCGATGGTGGACAAACTTTGGGGAGTTAGGAGGTGAGTTACTCTCTGCAGAATTCCAGCTTTCTTATCTGCTCTTGTAACTGCAAGGTTTATAAGGCTGGTTTATTTCAGTTTCTCATTAATGGTCACCCTCAGAATGTTGATAGTGGAGTGTTCCAAAAGGCTGTGCCCCAAATTGTTCAGAAAACTCGAGCTGAGGCCCAACCAATGATTTATAAAGTTCTCATCGAGCCATTATGGCACAGAGTGGGGGGCCATTTGGCCTATCAAGTCTATGCTGGCTCTCTGTGGAGCAATCTATTCAGTCCCACAGCCTTGTAAGTTTATTTCCCTCATGTGCCCATCTGCTTTTGTTTTCATTAATTAAATAAGACCATAAGACATAGGAGCGGAAGTAAGGCCATTCGGCCCATCGAGTCCACTCCACCATTCAATCATGGTTGATTTCAACTCCATTTACCCGCTCTCTCCCCATAGCCCTTAATTCCTCGAGAAATCAAGAATTTATCAATTTCTGTCTTGAAGACGCTCAACGTCTCGGCCTCCACAGCCCTCTGTGGCAATGAATTCCACAGACCCACCACTCTCTGGCTGAAGAAATTTCTCCTCATCTCTGTTCTAAAGTGACTCCCTTTTATTCTAAGGCTGTGCCCCCGCGTCCTAGTCTCCCCTGTTAATGGAAACAACTTCCCTACGTCCATCCTATCTAAGCCGTTCATTATCTTGTAAGTTTCTATCAGATCTCCCCTCAACCTCCTAAACTCCAATGAATATAATCCCACGATCCTCAGACGTTCATCGTATGTCAGGCCTACCATTCCTGGGATCATCCGTGTGAATCTCCGCTGGACCCGCTCCAGTGCCAGTATGTCCTTCCTGAGGTGTGGGGCCCAAAATTGCTCACAGTACTCCAAATGGGGCCTAACCAGTGCTTTATAAAGCCTCAGAAGTACATCCCTGCTTTTGTATTCCAAGCCTCTTGAGATAAATGACAACATTACATTTGCTTTCTTAATTACGGACTCAACCTGCAAGTTTACCTTTAGAGAATCCTGGACTAGGACTCCCAAGTCCCTTTGCACTTTAGCATTATGAATTTTGTCACCGTTTAGAAAATAGTCCATGCCTCTATTCTTTTTTCCAAAGTGTACGACCTCGCACTTGCCCACGTTGAATTTCATCAGCCACTTCTTGGACCACTCTCCTAAACTGTCTAAATCTTTCTGCAGCCTCCCCACCTCCTCAATACTACCTGCCCCTCCACCTATCTTTGTATCATCGGCAAACTTGGCCAGAATGCTCCCAGTCCCGTCATCTAGATCGTTAATATATAAAGAGAACAGCTGTGGCCCCAACACTGAACCCTGCGGGACACCACTTGTCACCGGTTGCCATTCTGAGAAAGAACCTTTTATCCCAACTCTCTGCCTTCTGTCTGACAGCCAATCGTCAATCCATGTTAGTACCTTGCCTCGAATACCATGGGCCCTTATTTTACTCAGCAGTCTCCCGTGAGGCACCTTGTCAAAGGCCTTTTGGAAGTCAAGATAGATAACATCCATTGGCTCTCCTTGGTCTAACCTATTTGTTATCTCTTCAAAGAACTCTAACAGGTTTGTCAGGCACGACCTCCCCTTACTAAATCCATGCTGACTTGTCTTAATCCGACCCTGCACTTCCAAGAATTTAGAAATCTCATCCTTAACGATGGATTCTAGAATTTTGCCAACAACTGAGGTTAGGCTAATTGGCCTATAATTTTCCATCTTTTTTCTTGTTCCCTTCTTGAACAGTGGGGTTACAACAGCGATTTTCCAATCCTCTGGGACTTTCCCTGACTCCAGTGACTTTTGAAAGATCATAACTAACGCCTCCACTATTTCTTCAGCTATCTCCTTTAATTGCTTTAAATCATTAATTGCTTCTACTTCCACTACCTTCGTAGGCAGCGGGTTCCAGCTTAACATTCTGTCCCAAATCCTCTCTCCTCTGCCCCCAACATTTCTTGTCCAAAACCTTAAATCAACATCCCCCAATCCTTATACTATCAACTAATGGGAACACCTTCTCTTTGTCTAAACCTATAAAACCTTTATCAAATCCTCCCTCAATCTCCTTTGCTCCAAGGAAAACAACCCCAGTTTTATTTACCTAGTCTGGAGTGCTTCATCCCTGGAGCCATTCTGGTTAATCTCCTCCCTCTCAAGGTCCTCACATTCCTTCTAAAATATGGTGAGCAGACTGGATGCAGTACTCTCGCCTAACCAAAGCTTTAGAAAGAGTCAGCATGACACCCCTGCTTTTGTACTCAATATTTCTATTTATGAAGCCCCAAATCTCACGGGGGGGAGTTCTCCCATCCCACCCGCCCAGGAAATCATAGTGGGCGGATGGGGAGGGGGGGTGGCGGGGGTGGGGCGGTCGCGGCAGACCACACAAAGGTCCATTGACCTTGGGCGGGGTTTTCTGGTTTTGGCTCAAGCGTGGGCGGAGAATCCCACCCCACATTTTACTAATTACTCTGTTATTATGTCCTGCCACCTTCTGGCACAGTGGTTAACATTGCTGTCTCACAGCGCCAGGGATCTGGGTTCGATTCCCGGCCTGGGTCTGTGTGGAGTTTGCACATTCTCACTGTGGTTGCATCAGTTTCCTTCGGGTGCTCCAGTTTCCTCCCACAGTCTGAAAGACGTGCTGGTTAGATGGATGGACCTGAACAGGCGCCAAAGTGTGGCAACTAGGGGAATTTCACAGCAACTTCATTGCAGTGTTAATATAAGCCTTACTTGTGATTAATAAATAAACTTAAAAACGTTACGATCTGTGCACAAATTTTATTAACTAAGCTAAAATGTAAATTTAATACAGTATTTTATAGTTTCTAGTGATAGTTTAAACCACTGTCCTGAAAAAAAGTCCTGAAAAACTCAACAATCGATCACCACCCTGCTATCCTAGAATGTCACTTCTCCCTTTGTTGGAAAATTTAATGGAATTGGAATTTGGAAGGAATACCCCCCAACCCCTCCACCCTCCCCCCCCCCCCCTCCATTTTGACTTACTAGCTGCCACTGCTGCTATTGCTTCCAGAACTCACTGTCTCCTGCTCTCTCTGTCAGACCCTTCCTTGTTTTATAGAAGACCAGGATAGAACATCATCCCTCACTGCACCAAATTCCCTCACTCATTAAATTCTCCATGTTTTGTACTCTGCCGAAGCAGAACTCCATCGAGCTAGACTTCATGGCTACTTACTTACTAGATTTTATATTCTGTTCTTCTACTTATAAACCCAATAAGCCAAAAGCTCTTTTAACCACCTTATCAATTTGTTCTGCTACCTTTATTAATTTGATTATATGGACACCGAGGTCTCTCTGTTGAACTATAATTTAAAAATCATTTCATTGTAATATAATGTCTCCCCATGTTATTCCTTCCAAAGTGCATCAATACACATTCTTCGCATTAAAATCCATCTCTTATGCTTCTGTCCATTTCACCATCCTCTGTATATCATTCCGAAGTCTATAGCTATCCTCCTGATGATTTGCTACTTTGACACAAGCTGAATAACTTTACAAAAATCTTGCAGGGACACATGTGGCAGGTAAGTGTGAGTGAGCCGCTGTTCAGTATGTGGACTGCAGCTGTCCATAAAACCTTCCCACTGTATCGGATGAACCATTCTATTGATTGGTTTGTTACCACCATAGAAAGTGTTCACATCACAGCCTGTAAGACTATGCATCAGCCTGCAAATTCTTGCACAAATTCACATCATTCTCTAAGGGAAGAATGCAGAGAGACAAAACAACAACAACATTCACTTAAATAAAAACTGCGCTTGAGTGTTGGATCTCTGACACCAACAATATCAATCCCATCCTCTCAATCTCCAATTTATCTCCTCATTTCTCATCAGACGCGTGCATAAAGTTAAAGTTTATTTATTAGTGCCACAAGTAGGCTTAGATTAACACTGCAATGAATTTACTGTGAAAGTCCACTAGTCGCCACACTCTGGCGTCTGTTTGGGTACGCTGAGGGAGAATTTAGCATGGCCAATGCTCCTAACCAGCATGTCTTTTGGACTGTGGGAGGAAATCGGAGCAACCAGAGAAAACCCACACAGACATGGGGAGAACATGCAGACTCTGCGCAGTGACCTAAGCTGGGAATCGAACCTGGATCCCTGGCGCTGTGTAACCACTGTGCCACCGTGCTGCCCTTAGTCTCTATTTCTAAAGAGCTTGTGTACTTTTCAATGCAATAGTATCATCTGTACAGACACAAAAGTAGGATTTATGGAATATACATTGACCGGTATACTGTGTGCGAATATTTTTGTTTTTAAGTAGTACAGCATAAGATATTGCTGTACATCTTTGATTTTAAAATAATCTGCGCTGTGAATAAAAGGTAATCTCTTAACATCTCTAGGGCCGCACAGTGGCACAGTGGTTAGCACTGCTGTCTCACAGCACCAGGGACCCAGGTTCGATTCCAGCCTTGAGTGACTGTGTGGCGTTTGAATATTCTCCCTGTGTTTGCGTGGGTTTCTTCCGGGTGCTCCAGTTTCCTCCCACAGTCCAAAGATGTGCAGGTTAGGGTGATTGGACATGGTAAATTGCCCCTTAGCGTCCCAAGATATATAGGTTAGGGACATTAGCTGGGTAAATATGTGGGATTACGGGATTGGGCCTGGGTAGCGCCGGTACAGACTCGGTGGGCCAAATGGCCTCCTCCTGCACTGTAAGGTTCTATGATTCTAGAAAACATGCTCCCAGGAAAGGGTCTTGTTTGGTTGGAGTAAACATTCCAGCACAAACTCCTCCTTGTATTTAGCTCTAATGGCCAGACAATCACCTTTATTCACAGATTGTGCTCCTGCCAGTGTTGCTCTGTGCTGTGAATTCTATCATGTCACTTTATTTGTGACATCTTCTGGAGGGTCTTCCTTGCCATTATTTATGGTAAAAGACAGAATAAAACAAAATTCAGCACCCAAAAGTTGTTTTTTATTTGGTGCAAATGCATTTTACTTTCTATTGTCTCTGTCTCAATGATAAACTTTGAATCTCGAGGGATTTATCTTGTTCAGTCGTGCGACTGTGCAGAGGGACCTGGGGGTCCTTGTGCACGAATCGCAAAAACTCAGTCTGCAGGTGCAGCAGGTGATCAAGAAGGCGAATGGAATGTTGGCCTTTATCGCGAGGGGGGTAGAATATAAAAGCAGGGAGGTCTTGCTGCAACTGTACAAGGCACTGGTGAGGCCGCAACTGGAGTACTGTGTGCAGTTTTGGTCCCCTTATTTGCGAAAGGATATATTGGCCTTGGAGGGAGTGCAGAGAAGGTTCACCAGGTTGATACCGGAGATGAGGGGTGTAGCTTATGAGGAGAGATTAAACAGATTGGGTCTGTACTCGTTGGAGTTTAGAAGGATGAGGGGTGATCTTATAGAGACATATAAGATAATGAAGGGGCTGGATAGGGTAGAGGTGGAGAGATTCTTTCCACTTAGAAGGGAAACCAGAACTAGAGGGCACAGCCTCAAAATAAGGGGGGGCCGGTTCAGAACAGAGTTGAGGGGGAACTTCTTCTCTCAGAGGGTAGTGAATCTCTGGAATTCTCTGCCCATTGAAGTGGTGGAGGCTTCCTCGTTGAATATGTTTAAATCACGGGTAGATAGTTTTCTGATCGATAAGGGAATTAGGGGTTATGGGGAGCAGGCGGGTAAGTGGAACTGATTCGCTTCAGATCAGCCATGATCTTGTTGAATGGCGGGGCAGGCTCGAAGGGCCAGATAGCCTACTCCTGCTCCTATTTCTTATGTTCTTATGTTCTTTTTCCCATTGCATTTTCTAGCCATTTTGCCTTTCTCTTTTAATCTTCCCTGAGCTTAGGCAGCATTTCTTGCTCTTCGATGCAGTAATTGACACCCAGCAGAGAAGAATAACAGGAGCTGATCCTCAGCAGGCAACAGTGGGTAAAGCAGGAAATAAATAAATATTTGACACGGAACAAGTAAGAAAATGGGAAATTTAATTAAAATAATAGCAGGAAGCATGAAAGGAAGAGCAACAGTAAAGAAACCAAAAGAGAAAACACTGGAAAATCTCAGCAAGTCTGGCAGCATCTGTAAGGAGAGAAAAGAGCTGATGTTTCGAGTCCAGATGACCCTTTGTCAAAGCTAAGTTAATTAGTAACAGTAAAGACCGAAGTCTGAAAAACATGTGACTGCCGAAAGGACTGGCTTTTATAAAACTGTGCAGAGACACTGCAGCTTCATCCTTAAATTGTCTTTTATTGGACCCTGGGATATCAAAGGCATGATGTGGAGATGTCGGCGTTGGACTGGGGTAAACACAGTAAGAGTTTTAACACCAGGTTAAAGTCCAACAGGTTTATTTGGTAGCAAATGCCATTAGCTTTCGGAGCGCTGCTCCTTCGTCAGATGGAGTGGAAATCTGCTCTCAAACAGGGCACACACAGACACAAAATCAAGTTACAGAATACTGATTAGAATGCGAATCTCTACAGCCAAGAGATTCGCATTCTAATCAGTATTCTGTAACTTGATTTTGTGTCTCTGTGTCCTGTTTGAAAGCAGATATCCACTCCATCTGACGAAGGAGCAGTGCTCCGAAAGCTAATGGCATTTGCTACCAAATAAACCTGTTGGACTTTAACCTGGTGTTGTTAAAACGCTTACTATATCAAAGGCAAACATGTGTTTTGGGGCAAGTTTTCAGCCATTTAGGATTTCCTTTGTTTATATGCTTCCAATGCAAGATTTTAGATATCAAGGATAGATATTGTAATTTACTATTTTTAAATTTGTACTTAAGATCTGGACATTGCTGACAATGCCAGCATTTATTGCCCAACCTTAAATTCCCTTGAAAGATGGCGATGAGCTGCCTTCTTGAACCACTACAGTCCAAGTGGTGTAGAGTACATCAATATTGCTCTCAACGAGGCAAAATAAGACAGCCATCCATATCTTAACGTGGTTTGCATTTTTATACAGCACCAGGGTGGCACGGTGGCACTGTGGTTAGCATTGCCCCCTCACAGCTCCAGGGACCTGTGTTCAATTCCAGCCTTGGGTGACTGTGTAGAGTTTGCACGTTCTCCCCATGTCTTCGTCTGTTTTCTCCCACAGTCCAAAGATCATAGAATCCCTACAGTGCAGAAGAAGGCCACTCTGCCCATCGAGTCTGCACTGATCACAATCACACCCAGGTCCTGTTCCCGTAACCCCACATATTTACCCCATTAATCCTCTGACACTAAGGTCAATTTAGCATGGCCAATCAACGTAACCCGCACATCTTTGGACTGTGGATGGAAACCGGAGCACCCAGAGGAAACCCATGCAAACACGGAGAATTTGCAAACTCCACACAGACAGTGACCCGAGGCCAGGAATTGAACCCAGGTCCCCAGCACTGCTGCCTCACCGAGGTGAGGCTGCAGTGCTAACCATTGTGCAGGTTAGATGGATTGGCCATGCTGAATTATCACTTAGAGCCCCAAGATGTGTAGATTAGATGGATTGGCCATGGGAAATGTGTGAGGTTCAGGGCTAGGGCAGAGGGGAGAGGACCTGGTTAAAATATTCCGTCAGACAGTCGGTGCAGGTTCGATGGGCCAAAAGGCCTCTTCTGCACTGTAGGGATTCTATGATCTTACTTAATAAAGTAACCTTCTGACACTCATTGGCCTGGATTTTCATCCTTGAGACAGGTAGAGGAGTGAGGGAAGTTTCCAGCTGGTCCCACCTGCCTCTGGAGAAAATGGTCACCGAGGTGGGATTTACATTGCTCGGGTGGAGGGGGTAGGTACAAGGCAGAGTCATGCCAGCCAATCCAGGAAAAGCGCAGAGGAAGCCACAGGGGCTGTAGCGTGCCAAGGCAGGTTGTTAAAAAAAAGCCCTAAATGAGCATCTCCCTAAATAAGCGCTGAAAAGCCTCCCAAAATTTAATTCAGGAAAAAAGTCCTCACAGGGCCAGGGACCCGGGGTCAATTCCGGCCTTGGATAGCAGTCTACGTGGAGTTTTCACGTTCTCCCCGTGTGTGGGTTTGTTTCCTCTGGATGCTCCGGTTTCCTCCCACAGTCCAAAGATATGCAGGTTAGGTGGATTGTCCATGCTAAATTTTCCCTTAGTATCAGGGGGATTAGCAAGATAAATACATGGGGTTACAGGGATAGGGCCTGGGTGGGATTGTTGTCGGTGCAGGCTCGATGGGCCGAATGGCCTCCTTCTGCACTGTAGGGATTCTATGATTCAATCAAATCTCTACTGTAAGGACATGAGAGGTCACAGAAGGAGAAAACATCATTCGGTCCTTTGACAGAAAATTATTCTCTGACCTCGCAGGTAATTAAGGAAAATTCCGAAATATCTATTCATCCATTCCCATTATGTAAATTTCCATTGCATAACCCTGATCAGTTGCCCTCCACAGTTGGCAAGCACGACTGCTGTAGCAGAAGAGCTATCAGCCACAATGGAGTAATTCATCTCAGCTATCACAAAACCCTTCAATCCTATTTCCAAAGTGATTCTTCCACTTGGCCTGCTGTAAGGTTTCGCTCACAGCATCAAGAAAGCACTCAATACAATGCCAGTGTGACATTTTCATTTCCCACACCAGCCATCCTTATGGCATGTCTGAATAAGATTGCCAATCTAATGTAATTAGTGTTGAATTATGAGTAGTTAGCGCTGTGAACAAGAACACGAAACATGCTTCTATCTAATCAGCGCAGACTTATTGTGCATGCTACTCATTACACTACGTCCTCAACCATCCCATTCCTGCACCAATTACCTAACTTGCTGCATCTGCCACAGCACAGGAAGACTCACTCAAAGAGGTCACCGTAGGTCAGACTGTGGAGCACGGTTAAGGTCCTCTGTTGGGGCAACGCAGAAGGTTTACTCAGTGTCTACATCTCGATCGGAGTGCTTGATGTAATGCTGGGTCCAGGAAATGCAAAAGGATGTACTCCCTAAAACTACCATCCCTTATTTTGATTGGCGTCAGGAGAAAATCACAAACACTTTTAAATTAAAATGAAAAGTCAGGCTATTGTCATTAGTAAATCAAGATACTGCCTGAGGTGGGCTGAAACCAAATAGTTAATCTTCACTACATATCTACGCCAGAGGTGGGATTATTCTGAAAGGAGGCGACAAAGGGGGAAATAATCATTAATCTCGAATTATCAACCTCAGATCAAGCATCAAATTGGCCGATCTGGGTCAACAGACTATAGTGCGGATAAAAAGCTGAATTAATTAACTGGAGAAAATCTAATCAGCAAATTAGATGTCACTGAAACCTTCATGTAATCAGGGCCATTGACACAGTTTACTTCGGAGGCGATGTCAGTACTGCAGATATACGAAGTGGATGTGCAGCAGGTACGCTACAATCACCAAGCACGGTGACTGGGTTACGTTTGTTTGACTAGATTGGACAATCATGCTGCAATACTGCCATCTATAGGCAAGCAGATGTATCCATTCTAAGTCATAATGTGGAGATGCCGGCGTTGGACTGGGGTGGGGTACAGTAAGAAGTCTGATAACACCAGGTTAAAGTCCAACAGGTTTATTTGGAATCACGAGCTTTCGGAGCGCTGCTCCTTCCTCCAAATAAACCTGTTGGACTTTAACCTGGTGCCATTTTAAGTCACACATAGGGCTGGATTTGATGTAGCGCATCGCCACAGGAAACATGGTTGCTGAGCCCACTTACTCACAGGAGAGACCCCGTGTCGCTCTCTGGGCAGTAGCAAGACCTTCCCCCAATTAATCCACAGGATGTCAAGTAGGCTCACTTTAGTGATGGCTCAAGGTTTAAGTGACAGCCACTCAGCTTACCCGTGTCTTTGGAAAGCTGCCCAGCAAACCCTGTCAGATTTGCCTGCAGCCTCCCAACTCATTGTTGATGCTACCACCTTTGTATCCTAGCTGGTAGCCGCTGTAAAGTTTAATTCTGTCAAGGAACCTTCATAAGTAACATGCATAAAGCTTTCTTCCAATGTCCAGCACTTTATGGAAATCTATGTGTTATGAAGTCAGGCCAAGGGGGTCTTTATGGAGCATGTCCATTATCTGCTAATCAGTTGCATTGTGTAACGACAGAGTAGCTGAGGTCTCTAGCTGCAAGTTCTTTAACCTCTGTCCTTCTTTTCTTCTCAGTTTTCAATCCTTCCTCCCCATGGGCGGCACGGTAGCACAGTGGTTAGCACTGCTGCTTCACAGCTCCAGGGTCCCGGGTTCGATTCCTGGCTCGGGTCACTGTCTGTGTGGAGTTTGCACATTCTCCTCGTGTCTGCGTGGGTTTCCTCCGGGTGCTCCGGTTTCCTCCCACAGTCCAAAGATGTGCGGGTGAGGTTGATTGGCCAGGTTAAAAATTGCGCCTTAGAGTCCTGGGATGCGTAGGTTAGAGGGATTAGTGGGTAAATATGTGGGGGTGGGGCCTGGGTGGGACTGTGGTCGGTGCAGACTCGATGGGCCGAATGGCCTCCTTCTGCACTGTAGGGTTTCTATGATTTCTATGAAAGATGTGGCTACAAGGGCACTAATTCTTCACCCAATATCTCATTCTCCTTGTGGAAGTCTAGATAAATAAGGGAATGACAGTTGCTGAACTTCAAGCAGCACCACAGCCAGCTCACAGTCCACAGACACACAAACTCAGACTGATTCAGAAACTGGGGCCTTCGACAGTTTCTACCTTCTTCGCCCAGAGTGCTGAGACTAACCGTGACGCAGTTACTACACTCCTGACCAGGGCCCCATGACTAGAGCTTCCTACTATGAATTGGCTCCCAGCTAATTATTATGGAGCCATTACAGAAACCACTCTGTTTATCGTTTCAAAAAGGCACTGATCTCTGTGTTACAATGCTGCTATGTAATATTACACAGCAAATCATCATAGCACGTATCTGGTTTGTAATTTTCTTAGCCGTAATATTCTTGTCACAATTTTCAAATATTTCCATGAATACTCTTGTGATTCCAGTGTCAGCAGTCACCTTACAGTATGCACCTTACACTTTCAGCAGAGGCTCAGTGCTGACACTCTTGGAGTCTCTCTCTCCAAAGGCTTGGGCTGGTAATTTACACTGACACTACAGTGCAGTACTGAGGGAGCACTGGGCTTGTGAAAGGTGACATCCTCCAGATGGGATGTTAAAACATGGCTTGTCGGTCCTCTCAGGTGAGACGTAACAGATCCCATGACATTATTTTAAAGATGTACCGGGGAGGACGGCATGGTGGCACAGTGGTTAGCATTGCTGCCTCACAGCGCCAGCGACCTGGGTTCAATTCCAGCCTTAGGTAAGGAGTTTGCACATTCTCCCCGTGTCTGCATGGGCTTTCTCCAGGTGCTCCGGTTTCTTCTCAAAGTCCGAAGATGTGCAGGTTAGGTGGATTGGCCGTGCTAAATTGCCCCTAAGTGTCCAAAGATGTGTAGGTTAGGGGGATTAGTGGGGTATATACACGGAGTTATGGGCTTAGGGCAGTGAGTGGGCCTGGGTAGGATGCTCTGTCGGAGGGTCAATGCAGACTCAATGGGCCAAATGGCCTCCTTCTGCACTGTAGGAATTCTATGATTCTAAGATATCCTGGTGTCCTGACCAATATTGCTCCCTCTATCAACATTCATAAAATGGATTACATGGCCATTATTGTGTTGCAGTTTGCAAAAGCTTGCTGCAAGTTGGCTGTCTGCAACATTGCCTGCGTTACCATAGTGACTGCACTTCCAATGTACCTCATTTGCTGTAAAGCGCGTTGGGTCATCCTGAGACAGGAAAGTCATTATTGGTGAAATCTTGTTGCCACTCAGGCCAGTGGGATCTTGCGGTCCTGCCAATGGCGCACCCCTGCTGCGGGTTTCCCGATGACAAGGGGTGCGTTCAATGGGAAACCCCATTGATAACAGCAGGACCATGAGATCCCACCGCCAGGGAGTGGTGTTCCGCCTCCTGCCACAGCCAAACACACCGCAGAGAGGGAGAAACATCCCGCCCTATGCGACACAGTGGTTAGCACTGCTGCCTCACAGTGCCAGGGACCCGGGTTCGATTCCCGGCTTGGGTCATTGTCTGTGTGGAGTTTGCACGTTCTCCTCGTGTCTGTGTGGGTTTCCTTCAGGTGCTCCGGTTTCTTCCCACACTCCAAAGATGTATGAGTTAGGTGGATTGGCCAAGCTAAATTGTCCATTTGTGTCATGGGGATTAGCAGGGGTCAGTATATAGGGTTACAGGGATAGGGTCTGAGTGGGATCGTTGTCAGTGCAGGCTCGATGGACCGCATGACCTCCTTCTGCACTGTAGGGATTCTATGGATTCTAAGCTTGTTTTCTTCAGGATATCATATTTGCATTCTCTATTTGTGGAATGTGACTGAAAAGTATCATCTGGAGGTGAGGCACACCTCCAAATGAACTGGCTCATATTTCATAAAATATATAAACAAATAGTATAGAGATTTCACAGTAAGAACAGTCAATACCTAACAATCTTATGGAATATTAATAAAATCACAATTTACTAATTTCATTAATGCAGGGTCACTTTCTTAGCTGAGCTATTCAAAGCTAACTGGTACAGATTAGACAAAAATGTGGTTGCTGTCTGTTAGGACACAGTTCACTTATTGATTTTACTAGAGAGCCCTCCTCCATAAGTCTTTGAGATGAGGGATTCAGTCCACCAAACTATCATTTAAGACCAAAGCAGAAAGTGCTGGGAAATCTCAGCAGGTCTGACAGCATCTGTGGAGAGAGAATAGAGCCAATGTTTCGAGTCTGGATGATCCTTCGTCAGAGCCTAAAGGCAAAGGCCGGAATGTTACGGCCATTCACAGCAGTGGGAGTTTATACACCAGATTCTCCGACCTCGCTGCAGCAGGGGGCGTGGCATGAACGGCCAGTAAGATTGCGCCCAAAGGCTCTGACGAAGGGTCATCCAGACTCGAAACGTTGGCTCTGTTCCCTCTCCGTCAGACCTGCATCGGATTTTCCAGCATTTTCTGTTTTTGTTTCAGATTTCAGCATCCGCAGTATTTTGCTTTTATGTCATTTAAAGCCACCATGGTTTACTATTCTTAACCGCATCTAGTTCTGAGAGTGGAATGGAATGACACCTGGCCTCTCAGATCTTCCGAGGGAGCTTTCTTCCATGAAATGTTCGTCATTGTACATAAAGACCTGACACTTATTTAGTAAATAAAACTCCAAATCACCATGGTAACCAGTGTAGTTTTAGACTTCTGGCTTTTAACTATTGAGGCTTAGGCATTTATAGTGTGTTCAGAAGCATAGAAATCATAGAAACCCTACAGTGCAGAAGGAGGCCATTCGGCCCATCGAGTCTGCACCAACCACAATCCCACCCAGGCCCTCCCCCCCACATATTTTACCCGCTAATCCCTCTAACCTACGCATCCCAGGACTCTAAGGGGCAATTTTTTTTTTAACCTGGCCAATCAACCTAACCCGCACATCTTTGGAGTGTGGGAGGAAACCGGAGCACCCGGAGGAAACCCACGCAGACACGAGGAGAATGTGCAAACTCCACACAGACAGTGACCCGAGCCGGGAATCGAACCCGGGACCCTGGAGCTGTGAAGCAGCAGTGCTAACCACTGTGCTACCGTGCCGCAGAGCATTTGTCAAACCGTGCCTGACCAACGCTTTTGTTTGAGCAATCCAAAATGGATCGAACCATCCCACTCTTTTGCCATCTCTTTTATCTCCCTATTATTTTCCACTGCTTCAAATATTTATCGAAGTTTCTCATAAAAGATAAAAGGCTCCTAGCTCAACAAATCCCCTGTTGAAAAAAATATTTAGTTTAATGTTGCTGAACAAAAGAGACATTTTTCCGTTGAAGATTTTCATCTCGCACTCATCAAGGAAATACCAATGTCAGGGGAAACCAGTACGTTTATATTGTATGAGAAGAGAGCGCTGCTTGGTTGGTAAGTGGACTCTGCCATGGAGAATGCACCAGTTGATGGAGACTGACAGTTAACTGCCAAACATCGTTTGAAATTTAAACCAGATAGCTTGATTCTAGTCAGGACATTGTCCTGGGGAATGAACCAGTGAATGGCTGTCATCTATTTGGTTCAGCTGAAACATGCACAATGTGTGTACATGTTCTTTATGTCTGCATAAAGACAGGGTCCTGTGTAATAGGTGAGCTTCATCGAGTTGAATAACAGAGCAGGAGTCTTCAGAGTCAAAACTCAGTGGTGATGACCATTTGGGCTTCAGTGAAAAGGAAGAAAGAACCTGAAGCTGCATTCAAGCTAGAGAACTCTGAACAGAGTGGAGAAGAAGTTCTTGAAAAAGCAGAAGTGGTGAAGGGAAATATCCCTTGGGTAAGATGGATTAATGAAACCTGGTGACATTTTTTTAAATACAATGCAAATGCTTTCTGCTTCTATTCAGTTTCCACCATGTTCTAACTATGATCCTGGGCTTTTCTATATCAGCCTGTTAAAAAGAAAACTACATTTGTCACATTGAATTATTACTTCTATGGAAAAGACTGGACTGGTACGGTTAATAAAAACAGTTCATTTCTATTAGAGGCATATAATTGACGAAATCCCATATGCCAGTCAAAACATAAATTTCCAGCAAGAAACACAAACCATTTTATATTCACAGTCAGCCTTGCTGCAAAGGTTTTTAAATGATGAGATTAAAACACAATGATCCTCAAAATCTGCTAGAGTACATTTCACAACAGCTGAGCCAATATGATCCAATACTTTGCTGTTACAGGAGAGAGATAGATCCTAAATAAATACAAAGAACACACCTCAGAACAGGCCTGTCCAGCCTTTTCGCATGGGGGTGGCGGGGGGGAAGATTTCAATTTTTTTTCACTCAAGGGGCCAAATTTCAGAAAGGTTTAGCACAACATCAACAAGAATTTCAGAATAAAAATTAAGGTCTGAAAATAACAACTTATTAATGACTAATAAATACAGATGAATATTAGAGTGTAACAGAGTGAGACAGTGTGTGTCTGGCTTGCTCCAGGATCCAGGTGCCCACACATTCATCCTCACCCACTGTGTGAGTGGATGAGAGTGCATGTTAGTGTGTGTGGGTGAGGATGCATGATAGTATGTGTGGGAAAGGGTGCATGGTAGTGTATGCGGGTAAGGGTGCATGGCAGTATGTGTGGGTGAGGGTACATGGTAACGTATGTAGATGGGTCACGCTAGTGTGTGTGGCTGAGGGTGAGTGAGATAACTAAAACATGGAGTGAGCCAGGCTTATGGACATACTCTGCCCCTTGTACACACATTATCTCCATCCTCTCTCTCTCTCTCCTTCCTCACGCTCTTTCTTTATCTCATCCCCCCTCTCTCACCTCTCTTCCTCTTAAAGCACCCTCTCTCTCCCACCCTCCTCACTTACCCTCACTCTCTCCCCCTCCTCACTCACCCTCTCTCTCTCTCCTCTTGCACCATCTTTCACTTCCCTTCCTCACTTACCCACTCCCTCCCCTCTCCCCTCCTCACTCACTCTCTCTCTCTCCCCTCCTCACTCACTCTCTCTCTCCCCTCCTCACTCACCCTTCCTCCCCTCCTCACTCACTCTCTCTCTCCCCTCCTCACTCACTCTCTCTCTTCCCTCCTCACTCACTCTCTCTCTCCCCTCCTCACTCACTCTCTCTCGCCCCTCCTCACTCACTCTCTCTCTCCCCTCCTCACTCACTCTCTCTCTCCCCTCCTCACTCACTCTCTCTCTCCCCTCCTCACTCACTCTCTCTCTCCCCTCCTCACTCACTCTCTCTCTCTCCCCCTCCTCACTCACTCGCTCTTCCCCGCTCCTCACTCACTCTCTTTCTCCCCTCAGCATTTACCATCTTTCTCTTCCCCTCCTCACTTACCCACTCCCTCCCCCCTTCCCTCCTCACTCAGCCTCCCCTCCTCACTCACCCTCCCCCTCTCCCCTCCTTCTCTCTCTCTCACTCCCCCCTCCTCACTCATTAATAAATAAACATGAAACTCTTTCCCTCCATTCACCTGATCCACAGGGTAGGACAAGAATTATACAATGCTCATGTTGGAGATACAAGGTTATGACCCAACAATATGGCTTTGCAGTTACCCTCCATTTTGAGCCGCAGTAAATAATTGCTGAAACTTTGCAACAGTAATCTATCCCAAGAGGCCTTTAACATTTTAAAATCTTCTTGCATAGTTTATGTGTTTGGTGAAATGGATTCTAAAGTTAAAAGCAAACTGCTCTGCTGTAAAAGCACAATATCTTTCATGATCAGCTGTGGGGCTTCCATACAGATTGGGCCATAAAGTGGGCCTTCCACAGAAGTCAAATCGTAATTCATCTTCCATTGCAGTGAACGTGAAGATACACTTTCAGAGACTTTGTTAGTGAACAACAAAGGATTTATTTACAATGATCTGTCTGGGCAGTCGCTGGTCTGTGGCTAGTTCTGGAACGCCTCTGCCTAAGAGAACTCCTCCCCCAGGAGTGATTCCCCACTCTGACTCCCAGTTGGTCGCACAAGCCGGGTGACCCTTATTCTGCTGTGTTGCCCTTAGAGAGACAATGACCATGGTGAGTCACAGTGGTGCAATAATGAGGACTAGACAGGGTCAATGCAGGGAGGATATTCCCGATGGTGGGGGAGTCCAGAACCAAGGTTCACAGTCTGAGGATTCAGGGTAGACCATTTAGGACAGAGGTGAGGAGACATTTCTTCACCCAAAGGGTGGTGAGCCTGTGGGATTCATTACCACAGGAAGTAGTTGATGCCAAAACATTGAGTGTATTCAAGAGGCAGCTGGATACAGCACTTTGGGCGAATGAGATTAAAGGTTATGGGGAAAAAGCAGGATTAGGCTATTGAGATCATAATGAATGACGGAGCAGGCTCGAAGGGCCTCCTGTTCCTATCTTTTATGTTACTATGTTTCTACAATATCTGAACTCCAATCAACTCCCACCAACATCAGATCAATTGCACTCCCAAGCAATCTTGGGATCATTTCAGCTTCCATCAAGCTTGGGTCCTCAGTTAACTCTCATCAAGATCCATTTTAGTTCCTGCAGTGTGTTGCCAAGGGAACAGAAAGATCCGTTTTGCTTGTTTTGATGCTCATGTTTTGAATGAAGCAGTTTAAATGATTCTGTTGGGATGGTGTTGTTGCAGAACATGTCTGTTAATTAAGTCTTTGTCGAAATCTGTCTGTTAACAACAAATCTTTATTAATTACTTGTAAATGTACACAGCAAAGGGCACAGGACTGGATCTATCTCCATCCTAGGTCTTATCATATCTCTGGCCAATACTACACTCACCCTCGGGTCATGTGCCTTATTGCATCACTGTGTAGGTGGTCCTGAGCTCAGTCCCACATTAACCCTGTACATACCAGATCCTGTTGTGACAAACCCCTGAATGAGTGCCTGTGTATCAATGTGTAACTTGGACTAGAACATTCTGTGAAAATCAGCATGTGCAGAACAGACTGCAGAGGAAGGCTGCCCCGTTACCAATAAAGAATTAGAATTAAAATCAGAACCCCTGCAATTATGTAATGTTTTTGTGATTTCATTTTATTGAAAAAGTTGCTGTAGATTTTATTTGTTTGTGAAACTTTTAATCTTATGTGAAGCCAATTGTGTTTGGGAATCAAATGCATACCAATTTCCATCAAGATTAGGTCCCAGTTTGATGTCCCTGCAATTTAAGTCAAGATATTTCAGAGCCAGTTCTTCATGTTCTCTGACTCTGGCTGATGAATAAATGAAACAGATATTTTACAAATTTTAAGTGGATATCTTGAAATTAATTCTATTGCAGGCTTGCGAGTATCACATCTCATTAAGTGACTCAAATGCCTGGACTGAAATATCAGACTGCATGGGCTGCATTTAATGGAGGCAAGGGGGATCTTGGCCACTAGCTGGAGAGTCAACAAGAGCCCAATGTTGCCTCTTTTAGGGTAGATCTGCCAATTAATTGGGTACTTAACTGGACAGCAGTGAACCATCCCTCGGGTCAAGGGCCCCCAAGGCAGAGTTTGATTTGGTTTATTGTTGTCACATGTATTAATATACAGTGAAAAGTATTGTTTCTTGCGCGCTGTACAGACAAAGCATACCGTTCATGGAGAAGGAAAGGAGAGAGTTATAGTCATAGCTAGGGTGTAGAGAAAGATCAACTTAATGCGAGGCAGGTCTATTGAAAAATCTGACAGTAGCAGGGAAGAAGCTGTTCTTGAGTCGGTTGGTACGTGACCTCAGACTTTTGTATCGTTTTCCCGATGGAAGAAGGTGGAAGAGAGAATGTCCGGGGTGCGTGGGGTCCTTAATTATGCTGGCTGCTTTTCTGAGACAGCAGGAAGTGTAGACAGTGTCAGTGGGTGGAAGGCTGATTTGAGTGATGGACTAGGCTTCGTTCACAACCCTTTGTAGTTTCTTGCGGTCTTGGACAGAGCAGGAGCCATACCAAGCTGTGATACAACCAGAAAGGATGCTTTCTATGGCGTATCTGTAAAGATTGGTGAGAGTCGTAGCTGACAAATTTCCTTATTCTTCTGAGTAAGTAGAAACGTTGGTGGGCTTTCTTAACTATAGTGTCGGCATGGGGGGACCAGGACAGGTTGTTGGTAATCTGGACACCTAAAAACTTGAAGCTCTCGACCATTTCTACTTCATCCCCATTAATGTAGACAGGGGCATGTTCTCCTTTACACTTCCTGAAGTCGATGACTATCTCCTTCGTTTTGTTGACATTGAAAGAGAGATTATTGTCATTGCACCAGTTCACCAGATTCTCTTTCCTGTACTCCGTCTCATCCCACCTGCCAAGTGTTGCCAACCAATTGGAGGTTGGCAACTCTATTGAACTGTAGCACTGCCAGGGAGGTATTGGCTACAGCATGCACCCAAAAACTAGTATAGTATCTCGCTGGAACCCAGGAAACATGTGAGTCATGATTGGGGGGAGGGAGGGGGAGGGGGGGGAGGTGTTTGTGGAGTGGAGATAGCAAGGGAGGTGGGGTTGGGGATTGGGAGCAAGGGCAAGGGGCTGGTATTTTCTGGGTCCCTCGATTAGGCACTGTGTGCTTTTGAATGGTAAAAGGTCAAGTCACTCTAGTCCCAGATGACCATCAGCTACTCTTCCCTTTGAGGGGGAGAGCTGACTGGTGGTGATTTTAACCTGAAGATCACCACACTTCAAACAAGAGGCAAGGTTGAGAATGAGGCAAGGTTCATGAATAACCTCAGCCAGTACGAGAATTGAACCCGTGATGTTGGCATTGCTCTGCATCACTAACCAGCCATCCTGCCAACTGAGCTAAACTGATGTCCAATATTTTGAATGAGGGACACCCCGGGAGCCCATATTGGGTATTCTTCACATGCATGGCAAGACCACCACCTTCTCCCCAACCCCTGCACCTCCCCTCTGCATCTCTCCTCCCTGCCGACCATGGGTTAATACCAGTAGCACCAGGATGGGGCCCTTAAGTGATCATTGATAGCCGACCATAGGCCTTCCTGCCATGGATTTAATTGGAGTGCAGGCCGGAAGTAAGTGGGATCTCCCTCCCGTCTGATTAAATGCCCCCTTTCCACCCCAGCAAACCTGCCACGGAGAGGACATTATATTCTATCCCATGCCTGATGTTTTCCGTTATTTGGGAGTTAATGCGATAAATCAATTTAAAAGAATCCTGAATGTGTATCTGTATGTCAATATTTAACTAACTAAGAAGGTTTACCTACTTTTATCCTAAATTACATAAGCAATAACACACCATCTCATAAGGATTACACAAGCCACTTTCACACATGGCTATTTCCATGTCTACTGTAAATCTTTTGCATAAATATGAGAGGTTTGGTGAGACTTTGGAAAGAGAAACAGCAACATGAAAGAGAAATGTGTTTGTGTCGCTTTGATGGACACGACATGGAGATCTGAACATGAGCCTAAACTAATGCCTGAATCAAAGAGTCGGTGAAATTGGATTCACAGCGTGAAATGATTCACACAGGTTAGTGTTGCAACCTTGGCTTCTACAATCCACGCAAATTTAATTCTAAAATTTACTAATTATTTCGTATAATTCCATTGGAAAGAACAAAGGCAAATTCGGCTCTGCATTTTCACCTACTTTTAAACATTCTACATTAGAAAGATACAGAACAATCATCGTGTCTGCAGTAATATTATTATTTTAAAATTCCTTACTCTAGAAAGATATTCGACATTAACCCATCATTTGCCATAATCAGCACTTACATTCTGTGCAGGTAATTAATCACAGTCAGAATGCACAAATCATCAGTTAGAGCATTAGACTTTTTTTTATTCATTGATGGGGCATGGGCGTCGCTGGCTGGCCAGCATTTATTGCCCATCCTTAGTTGCCCTTGAGAAGATGGTGATGAACTGAGTGGCTTGCTAGGCCATTTCAGAGGGCAGTTGAGAGTCAGCCACATTGCTGTGGCTCTGGAGTCACATGTAGGCCAGACCAGATGAGGACGGCAGATTTCCTTCCCTAACACCAGTAGCACCAAGATGAGGCCCTTAAGTGAGCCAACCATGGGCCTTCCTCCCATTGCCTTAATTGGAGTGTAGGCTGGAACTAAGTGGGATCTCCACCTGCCACACTCCTGTCTGATTAAATGCCCCTTTTCCACCCCAGCAAACTTGCTACAGAGAGGGCATTATATACTGTCCCATGTCTGATGTTTCCTGTTATTTCAGAGTCAATGCGGTAATCTCTTTGTCAATACTTAACATTCCATTAGTGAACCAGATGGATTTTTCCGAGAATCGACAATGGCTTCATGGTCATCAGTAAATTCTTAATTCTAGATTTGTTTTAATTGAAATTACTGAGGGGTCAACCTGACAAAGAAATTCACCGACTAGTCAGTGTAGAAAATAACTTGTGCTCTCAACAGGAGAGCAACCCAAAACCCAAGAGAGAGGGTGACAAAAGACCCCAGAGCGAGGATGACAGAAGACACCAGAGCGCGGGAAACAAAATGTTCCCATAAACCACAAGGTGGATGCTGACCCTGTCAGTGTACTGAAACAAACCAAAGTGCTTAGTGCTGAGGAGCAGCCCAATGGCTTAAAAATAGATATTTATGAACATGTGGCCATAGAACCCAAACTGCAATAGCAGGTGGCAGTGCAGAGCGTGCAGGTGGCTGTGAATGAAGGAAAGCTATCTGAGTAATTAAAAAGAAGCAAAAACGTACAGAAAGTAAATGAAAGTAACTCAAGACCTCATCAATGAGACATCAAGAAAACCCATAACACAACACCCACTCTGCTGAGGGGGAACTGACATCAACTTCTGTCGGTAGAAATGTTTTTAAATGAATAATAATAAACTAAGCCTTCGTTCCATGAAATATTGCTTTATATATCAACGGGGTTAAACATTTTTACTTCAGTACCACCCACCGCCATGCAGAAATTGCACCCTGCTGAAGTTACACTTATGCAGACATAAATCACATTTCGTTTACACAGTTTCATCAGTTGTCCAGCTAAACTGCTTAGCCATCAGTGATAAAATTGCTTGGGGAGAAAAAATCTCATATATCATCTTGCATTTATAGCCCAAATAGCCTTAACAGCTCCAAGCATGATGACTCAGCCACAATTCTCATTACATTAAAGGAAAAACAAATCAATGGATTTTAAAAGCTAACTATGCTATTCAGAATTAACAGGGGTGAGATGATTAGTTTCAACAACAACTTGCATTTATATAACGCTTTTAACATAGAAAAATTCCCCAGGGGGATTCACAGAGCCATTATCAAAAATAAAATGCCTGCTGAGCTAAAGATGGAGATATTAGAAGGGATGGTCAAAACGCGTTCAAAAAAATTTATTTTAAGGAATGTCTTAAAGAAGGAAAGGGAGATGGTGAGGCTTAGGGAAATAACTTCTGAGAGGCCAGTGTCCCTTCACAAAAACTTATTTCTTTACAATGGTTTGCAATATTCAGGCAGGTATGTCCCAGTACAGAGTATTTACCCCAAGTGCTGGTGACCCAGACTCTGCATTATATGTCTCTGTAGACCTCCCTGATTGGGCAGCCTTAACAGGCCTCAATTAGGGATGTCTTTTGACAAACAGGCCTCAATTAGGGAGCTCATATTCCAGCAGGTCCAACTCATGGACCTCGTTGAGTTCATTACAACCCAAATGTGAGTTTTAAGCCATTAAAGGCAGAACTTCCTATAGTGTGGCAACAAATGGGAATAGATGGCGTGGCACAGTGCTTAGCACTGCTGCCTCACCAAGGTCACCCAGATCCCTCTGCACCGGAGCACTCCAAAGTTTCTTTCCATTTAGACAATAATTTTCCCCAGATTTTTCTCCACCAAAATGGATAACCTCACACTTACCAACATTAAGCTCCATCTGCCAAATTTTGTCCCATTCTCTTAATCTATCTATATTTATTTGAAAACTTCCTATTTCATTATCACAATTTACTATCACACCTATCTTAACATTATCTGCAAATTTAACTATGGCACCTACAATCCCTGAATCCAAGTCATTAATATTGTTGTACCTGTTAATTCTCAGATACTTTCAACCAGTTTACTTACTCCAAGGTTTTACCCGGTGCCCTTATTTGCAAGATGGACAAAGGACAAACACAAGTAAAGGTTCAACAAGTTTATTAATAATAACACTAGTAATCCTTAAATTACCCACATAAAACAAGAGGATACCCCAGATTCAAGTATACTACCCGTAAAGATGGTTTGGTTGAACTGCAGGTCCAATTCTCTGAGTCCCTCTGCTCTGTCGTCACGAAGGTGAGTCTCGATGGCCGCTTCTTCCTTCCTTCCTTCTCTGGTCAGTCTTCCGAATGGTCACGGCCGTCTCCCCTGTCGAGTCTTCGCTGCAGTGTGTCTGAAAATGTGTCCCTTTATCCCCCTGCCTGCTTGCCTTTCCAGAAACTTCTCTGGCTTCTGGCCAATGAGGTCCCAGGAGGGGGTTCCAATACCCAGTGGGTTTCTTGATGTCTGCCTGACAGGACACCAGGGTCCGCCCCCAGGTGTCCATCTCCATGTTGTTGAACTTGTTATCAGATAAGGTATCTACAGGAACTCTTGGTGACAGAAAGTCTGGCTCGATCTGCGCTTCTAACAATAGGCCGATGCATTTCAATGAGGTGCCATGATCTCCTGCTAAGTCTCAAGTAGAGTGTAACGACCTTTGATGGGTGGTTGATGGATCAGGCCCAGACACGTTTGTGTATTTGTACAATTGGCCTGCCTGAGGTTTGACTGTGTTTGATTTCAATATGCCCAATTCTTTAATTTAGGGTATCCAATTTTATCAGCCTTCAAACTAGGCCCTGTTTATATCACCACAATATAGATTGTAAATAGTTGGGGCCCAAGGACCAGACCCTGTTGCACCCCACTAGTTATACCTTGCAAACCAGAAAAATACCCATTTATTCCAATTCTCTGCTTTCTGTTGGTTAGCCAATCCTCTATCCAAGCTTATAAATTACCCCTAATCCCATGTGAACTAACCTTGTGCATTAACCTTTTGTGTGGTACCTTATCAAATGCCTCTCGAAGTCTAGATATACTATATCTACAGAATCCTCATTATTCACCTTGCTTGTTACATCTTTGAAGTACTCAAGCAAATTAGTCAAACATGAGTTATTCTTCTTAAAACCATGCTGATTCTGATGGATTGCAGTCTTTCTAAATGTCCTGTTATTACTTCCTTAATAATGGATTTGTACAATTTCCCAATAACAGATGTTAAACTGATTGGCCTCTAGTTTCCTACATTTTGCCTCCTTCCCTTTTTGAATAAGGGCGTTATATAAGCATTTTTCTAATCATTTCCAATTTATGCAACTACCTGAGCTGTATGCTGACCACTTCACTGGTATCAGCAAACTGAAAGGAGTTACATGCAAGCTGCATGTAGACCCTAATGTGCCTCCAGTCAACTTAGAAAAATACTGTAGTGATCCATTTTGGCAGATCCAATGGGATGAAGCAGCAGTATAATATGAAGGGTACCATTCTTAGCAGTGTAGAGGATCAGAAGGACCTTGGGGTCCGGGTCCATAGGACTCTTAAATCGGCCTCGCAGGTGGAGGATGCGGTCAAGAAGGCGTACGGCGTACTAGCCTTCATTAATCGAGGGATTGAGTTTAGGAGTCAGGAGATACTGCTGCAGCTTTATAGGACCCTGGTTAGACCCCACTTGGAGTACTGCGCGCAGTTCTGGTCACCTCATTACAGGAAAGATGTTGAAGCCATTGAAAGGGTGCAGAGGAGATTTACAAGGATGTTGCCTGGATTGGGGGGCATGCCTTATGAGGATAGGTTGAGGGAGCTTGGTCTCTTCTCCCTGGAGAGACGAAGGATGAGAGGTGACCTGATAGAGGTTTACAAGATGTTGAGAGGTCTGGATAGGGTAGACTCTCAGAGGCTATTTCCAAGGGCTGAAATGGTTGCTACGAGAGGACACAGGTTTAAGGTGCAGGGGGGTAGGTACAGAGGAGATGTCAGGGGTAAGTTTTTCACTCAGAGGGTGGTGGGTGAGTGGAATCGGCTGACGTTGGTGGTGGTGGAGGCAAACTCGTTGGGGTCTTTTAAGAGACTTCTGGATGAGTACATGGGATTTAATGGGATTGAGGGCTATAGATAGGCCTAGAGGTAGGGATATGATCGGCGCAACTTGTGGGCCGAAGGGCCTGTTTGTGCTGTGGCTTTCTATGTTCTATGTAAGAAAACAATCAGAGAAGGAACCTCAGTGCTTATTTGACATTGACATTATTGAGAAAGTTTAGGATGAGCCACCCTTTAGCTCTCACCCATATAAATCATCAAGAAATGCAAGGGAAAATTGATATGCAGTAGCCAAATCAAGCCATACAACAAGAAAGACACTTGACACCAACAACTGATAATATTCTAGAGAAAGTGAATGGTGCAAAACACACCATGAAACTTGACTTCAGTGCAGACTATCATCAAATTGAGCATACAGAAGAATCGAGCTACCTTAGAGAATACTCCATTCACATTGGACTTTTTGATGCAGCAGATGGAACTTTGCAGTTAACTCAGCAACTGAGATATTTCAATACAATAAAGACTATGGATGCTGGAATCTGAAACAAAAACAGAAAATGCTGGAACAAAGAACAAAGAACAGTACAGCACAGGAAACAGGCCCTTCGGCCCTCCAAGCCTGTGCCGCTCCTTGGTCCAACTAGACCAATTGTTTGTATCCCTCCATTCCCAGGCTGCTCATGTGACTATCCAGGTAAGTCTTAAACGATGTCAGCGTGCCTGCCTCCACCACCCTACTTGGCAGCGCATTCCAGGCCCCCACCACCCTCTGCGTAAAAAACATCCCTCTAATATCTGAGTTATACTTCGCCCCTCTCACCTTGAGCCCGTGACCCCTCGTGAACGTCACTTCTGATCTGGGAAAAAGCTTCCCACCGTTCACCCTATCTATCCCCTTCATAATCTTGTACACCTCTATTAGATCTCACCTCATTCTCCGTCTTTCCAGGGAGAACAACCCCAGTTTACCCAATCTCTCCTCATAGCTAAGACCCTCCATACCAGGAAGATCTCAGCACATCTGACAGCATCTGTGGAGAGAGAATAGTGCCAACATTTCGAGTCTGGATGACCCTTCGTCATAGCTCCTTTCAGCTGATTCAGTATGCACTTGAAGGACCTGAAGGCACACTGAACATCACTGATGATGTTCTTATCTGGGGTCACAGTGAAACGGAACTCAAGACACATCTACATGTATGCCTACAGTGCCTTACAGGGCACGGTAGCACAGTGGTTAGCACTGCTGCTTCACAGCTCCAGAGACCTGGGTTCGATTCCCGGCTCGGGTCACTGTCTGTGTGGAGTTTGCACATTCTCCTCGTGTCTGCGTGGGTTTCCTCCAGGTGCTCCGGTTTCCTCCCACACTCCAAAGATGTGCGGGTTAGGTTAATTGGCCATGCTAAATTGCCCCTTAGTGTCCTGGGATGCGTAGGTTAGAGGGATTAGCCGGTAAATATATGGGGATAGGGCCTGGGTGGGATTGTGGTCGGTGCAGACTCGATGGGCCGAATGGCCTCTTTCTGCACTGTAGGGTTTCTATGATTTCTATGATAAGCTCACTATGAACAAAGACGAGTGCCTGTTCAATGAATGTAGGAAGAAATTCTTCACTCAAGTGTTCAGCAGTGAAGGAATGTCACCCGATTCATAGAAAGTTAAAGTAATTGCAAATGCTGAAGATCCTACAAACATGCATTCCAAAGTCTGGTTGGACTCCTCACGTACAGTAGTCACTTCACTTTTGACTTTACTACACTATCTGTCCCTCTATGTGATCCAACAAAAAAGACCCCACGAAGTGGAATTGGATAAATCACATAAACAGGCTCTACATTAGATCAACCAATGCTTGCAGCAAGTTACACAAATATCTACTTCAATCCGAGAAAACGACCCATCTCAGTGTGGGTGTAAGCCCAGTTGGCTTAAGTACACTTCTCAGAAAGGCAAGATTGGTCTCCTATCAGTGGTTACAATGGCAAGTCGATCACTAATGCCCGTTGAAAAATGCACGGAGAGCAAAACACTGACAATCACATATTGTATCTTACACTTTCATCTCTGCTTATATGGAAGCAAATTTGAAGTGATAATTGATCACAAGCCATTAGTAAGCCTGCTCAGTAATCCCATAGCAAGCCACCTACTGGAATGGAGAGTTGGGTACTCAAACTACAAGAGAATGCATTCTATTGAAAATCAGAGAGAGAAGCTCAACCCAATGCAATCTTTTGCATGATCCTTTGTCAGCAACCAGTCATACTAGTGGCAAAGAAAAGTTTGCCGAACAACACTTTAACTATATGAATAAAGCTTGGGTAGGATTGTTGTCGGTGTAGATTCGATGGGCCGAATGGCCTTCTTCTGCACTGTAGGGTTTCTATGATTCTATGAATGTAAATACAAATCACTAAACTTAACTGACATGGGGAATTTCAAAGTAACTTCATTGCAGTGTTAAGTAAGCTCTACTTGTGACTGATAAATAAACTTTATCAAAGCTGTAACAAAACAAGGTGAAGTGGTGCAGTTGTAGAATGAAAAAAGCTGGAAAGATGTGATTGAGAGAGCGTCTACAAACAAAATCACTCACACACCACAAAGACTTTATGACGTTTGAAATGAGCTCACGGTTGTAACCTCACCTGAGCTTGCGTTCCCTGGCAGCTGTAACGTGAGCTGACACTCATTGAGAGAACGTGTTGTAGAAATGGTACATGCGGGTCACCAGGGAATTGCCAAAACTAAGTAACTCCTTCGGGAAGAGGTATGGATCCCGGGAATTGACCACACGGTGGAGCATCAAATCAATCAGTGTTTGCCATGTCAAGCAACCACTATGTCAAATCTTTGGAATCTACTCAACATGTCAGCTACCTGTGGATTGAAGTTAGAGTCGATTTTGCAGATGTGTTCACTGGCTTATTGCCACTGACATCTTCAGCAGATTCCCCGTCATAGTTACAGTCACCTTGGGGGTCACGTGATGTAAGCACAGCAGTGGTTGCAGTTATGCGAGCTCTGGCGCTACTTATCTTTTAATCCTTTATTTTATCCTGATGCACAACTGTAATTATTTGATCCTGATGTGTATAATCTGTGCTATGTTCCTGGAAGATCCTGGCTACATTTTGGCAATGGGGAGCTGAGTTAAGTCAAGAAAATTCTTGTTTGATTGTTTGGTCGGAAGTGGCCAGGGCGGGGCCCAGTTCACAGTGGCAGTTACGTTGGTGAGTGAACTCTTCTTGGACAATGGTCTCAGCTCCCTGGCAGATTTTCAGTGCTTGTATTGCTGAACTGCGAGATATCCTGAGGAGAATGGATGAAGCAGAGAAGGGAATCCTGTCAGTCGACAGGGCAGTTCCCTGAGTGGGAGCTCACCTTCAGCTCTTGGAAATCCTTCTGCTTGGTATGTCGAACATTCTGGTTGATTTGGGGAGATAGGGTCGGAGAGGGATTTATCCGTGCACCCGGTCTCCCGAGGGGAACTGGGGATGAATTCCCGGCTGAGTTTGAGAACTGGCTGTCATGCTTTCACGAAGGCTCGGCATTTCGAGTTCGATGGAGCACAACACATTGTATCCGGTCTTCGAGGCCTGGGGTCAGTTGAGCACTCCAACCATTGGTCTTACGCTGCCTTGTCCTTGGTGTTCGTCGAGAAGGGTTGGAGGCACCGGATACGACAGGTTTTTGCTACCCGCCAAGGCCTACATTTCTCTTTAATTGGGCTTTGGGACTATAGAAACATAGAAACCCTACAGTGCAGAAGGAGGCCATTCGGCCCATCGAGTCTGCACCGACCACAATCCCACCCAGGCCCTACCCCCACATATTTACCCGCTAATCCCTCTAACCTACGCATCTCAGGATTCTAAGGGGCAATTTTTAACCTGGCCAATCAACCTAACCCGCACATCTTTGGACTGTGGGAGGAAACCGGAGCACCCGGAGGAAACCCACGCAGACACGAGGAGAATGTGCAAACTCCACACAGACAGTGACCCGAGCCGGGAATCGAACCTGAGACCCTGGAGCTGTGAAGCAGCAGTGCTGACCACTGTGCTACCGTGCCGCCCATGATGTGGCAGAAGTGCAAAGGCTTTGATGAAACTCTGGATGGATCTTAGATGTTGCTCGACGGTCCTGTCATGACTTTGGCCTTTTCAAGCTCCGTGGATGGTTATCTTGTCCTGCAGTTCATCATTAACTCAAAACTCTGTTCCCGTGTGATTATAATCCTGATTTTGTATAATTGTCTTTTATCCTGTCAAGGGTATATGATATATGAGAATAGAGATGTTGGTTGTCTGTTATGCTGTGAAAAATCAGAATTGTCTATGTTTTCTCTTTGATTGTGTTTGCCGGCATGCTTCCATGGTGGAACAAGGGAGGCCTTAGTTTACTGTGCATTACTATTTACATTCAATCTTGGTTTTGATGTGTGGTACCAGGGCAGCAGGGTGTGTAGGGGGATTTGCCCACCCTGCTTCTGGCCCTATGTCAAATTCCAATTCCTGGGCTTCAGTGTTTACACTATGGAGATATTTCCTTGTTTGGGGATTGTTTGTAGGCCTCCTTCTTTCTATTGGGGAGATTGCTGAGTTGGTTGGCCTTCATATTAAGAAGATTTGTGTGAAGGAATAGGTGTGTTTCACTACAATTGTATAGGGCATTGGTGAGGCCACACCTGGAGTATTGTGTGCAGTTTTGGTGTCCTTATCTGAGGAAGGATGCCCTTGCTATAGAGGGAGTACAGCAAAGGTTTACCAGGCTGATTCCTGGGACGGCAGGTCTGTCATATGAGGACAGACTAAGTCAAAGAACAAAGAAAATTACAGCACAGGAACAGGCCCTTCGGCCCTCCAAGCTTGCAGTGACCAGGCTAGGATTATATTCACTGGAGTTTAGAAGAGTGAGAGGGGATCTCATGGAAACATATAACATTCCAACACGGTTAGACAGGGTAGATTCAGAAAGAATGTTCCCGATCTGGGGAAGTGCAGAACTCGGGGTGATAGTTTGAGGATAAGGGATCAACCTTTTAGAACTGAGGTGAGGAGAAATGTCTTCACCCAGAGAGTGGTGAATGTGTGGAATTCACTACCACAGGAAGTAATTGAGGCCAAAACATTGTCTGATTTCAAAAAGGAATTAAATATAGCTCTTGGGGCTAAAGGGATCAAGGGATATGGGGGGACGGGGGGAATCAGGATATTGAATTTGATGATCAGCCATGATCAACGTGAATGGCGGAGCAGGCTTGAAGGGCCGAATAGCCTACACCTGCTTCTAGTTTTTATGTTTCTATGGTTGTATGACATGAGAGCTGTGCGTATTTACTTCTTTTTGATGTGCTACAGTCCTTGCATTTACACTGAGGGAGAACATTTTTTGGTACCCTTCACTTTATTTATAGATAAGTTGCATAACTCCACAGCAGGTTGACGGGTAGGTGGTTTGGAATAGAGGTGGATGGCCTTATAAGTCCTCATTGTGGATAAGGAAAGCCCCCATTAGAATTATTGGTGGTGTGTTTCTCTTTTGTGCTTTTGTTATTTTGGTATTAAGGAATCATTACTTGTCTCTGATGAAGGTACAGACAGATCATGTATCCTGGAAAAGACTGGATTTTGTTTCGTCGTTGTTGCTTCTAGTGTTTTTGGAGTTGGGAAAAATATCTACTGGTGCCTACCCATTGGTTAATCCTGGCATATCTATCCTTTCTTGGATTGGTCTTCTATATTTACTTGGCAGCGTGGATTGTGACAGTGGCTATTTGACTATTTGGCTCATGGGATGTACGATGGACATATCGTAGTGTTGTTAGGGTTTCCAATGATTGGAATCTCGTTGATGGCAGCGCCCAACTCATACTTTTGGGGTACCTAGAGATAGGGGCAGTTTGCTTCGTTCAAAGTATAAGGGAGATATGAGTATCCTTGGCCTGTCGGTCCTTATTCTAATGTGTCGTTGGTCCTAGTTTAGTTCGATTGAGTAGGTTAGGACAGTTGTAACTGTGTTTATCCAGGTCAGGAGGAGGATATGTTGGGCAGGGGAGTGAGTTACCCTCCCCTGAAATGTCTCATTTTGGGCTTCTGGACTAATCTTTTTCTTGGGACTTGGCTCCCTGGAGAAGTAGTATTCTATTGCCTCGGGGCCTGAGTGCAAATTTAGGTGCTTTGGTTCAGTGTTGTGGAGTCTTTCTTGGGTTGGAGATTAGGCTGGATGGAGGATGCAAGTGGCCTGATATAGGGATTTCCAGGTCGGGTGGGTGTAGTATTTTGTTTCTCAGGAGGTTACACTGTTCTGTTCCTGGTACCCTTTTTGCGAAAGTGTACACTGCTAGACCACACCTGGCATCTCGTGGCTAATCCTGGTGTTCCTCTTTCTCTGGGGTTTCCTTTCTTTTCCTGGATAGGTGAAGTGCTGATACAAGCTCTGATTTGTTAAATTATATTGTCGGGCAGAGGAGAATTGTATCTCTCCTCGAGAAATCCCATTAAAGGGTGTCTTGATCATTCATTTTCACCTTGTTGGTAGGGCTTCTTTGGCGTATTGAAGTCTTGGCTTGGTGTAAGGATCCTTGGCTTACTGACTCCTGTGTATGAAGGTGTAAACTGCCACGTCATGTCTTGTACCAATGGCAACATCCTGATGTTCTTCTTCTTTCTGGGGCATCCTTTCATTTCTTGGATGTCCGGGGATGCTGAGTTTTTTGCTTGTATTTTACCCCATAAGGGATCCCATATATTGTGCCGCTCTGTCTTTGCTGTCTTGTGGAGGAGGGCGTACACCATGGGGCTATATGCTCATGGCTTTATCCTGTTACGCTGAGGTCCCCCACTCTTTTTGGTATCCTTTTATTATCCATATGAAAGGAGACGGCGACTACAACAACTACACTGATTGACAATCTGAACCATTTGTATGAGCATTTGCTGGCCTTTGCAGCATGTATATGTGGAACAATGATCACTCTGCACTGTGCTGGAATTGGGGGATTTGTTGCATCTTGTGGTAAACTGCAAAATGGAAAACCTTCAATAAAAACATTCATTGAAAATAAAAGAAATAGTCGCCTCTACCTCAGCTAAAGGACTCATCCTAAAGTTTGACCAGATTTTTGCTTTGCTTGGTGTCCCTCAGACAGAGAGAAGTGACAATGGACCCCCATCCAACAGCAATGAGTTCAGTAAATTTACAAACAACCTGGGCTTCATGCACCAAAGAGTCGCACTTATTGGTCAAAAACTAATAGAGAAGTCAAGACAATCATGCATGCCTTGAAACAAATGATCCATAAGGCTACTGCTGAGAGTAAGTCATAAACGCAGGAGTTATCACTTTCTTTGCAATTATAGAGTGGCTCCTCTCTCGACCACTGGAAAACCTCCAGCTAAGCTCATCATTGCACATCCTATGGGCACATGTCTTCCTGAGCTACCCTGCAAAGCTAATAATTGACACGTACGTAAGTATGATCGAGGGCAGAAGGACCACATAAAAGAAAACACAGAGGGAAAAATGAAATTCAGAGCTGAAGGCAGGAGATAAAATGCTTGTGAAATGTGAAGGTCACATTGGAAAGTTTTATAAAGTTTATTAGTGTCAAAAGTAGGCTTACATCGACACTGCAATGAAGTAACAGTGAAAATCCACACTCTGGCACCTATTTGGGCACACTGAGAATTTAGCATGGCCAATGCAGCTAATAAGCACGCCTTTCAGACTGTGGGAGAAAACCAGAGCACCGGTAGGAAACCCACGCAGACACAAGGAGAACATGCAGACTCCGCACAGACAGTCACCCAAGCTGGGAATTGAACCCGGGTCCCTGGCGCTGTGAGGCAGCAGTGCTAACCACTGTACCAATGTGCCGCTCAAAAGTAAATAACTCCCTATGGAATCCAGCCACTTGTTGTGAGCAACACAAAAGGATCAATGATCACTGCTCAGCGTGGGTTACAAATCACCATACAAAACGCTTCCTTTTGAAAGCATTGAAAACACGATTCAGAAGAGTTAAGTCTGATTCAGGCACCAACATCTCACATGAAGGACATCAGTTAAATGAGACAACACCTGGTGTCACACGCTGATATCCTATTCGTGAGCAGAAACATCCACCATACTTAAGCGATTATATTCCAAGGAAAGCTACTTTAAGCTGATGAACAAACATCTCATCTCATTATACATGACTGAGTACAAAGTTGTTAAATTCACACAAAAAAAGACTGTAAGACTGCAGAACTGTAAGCTTACAAGCAAATTCCTATCAAGCTTAGATTGGCTTAGAACAGTAAACACTCAAATAATCATATAACCAAACAGGACATGTTGCTCTGAACTCGAAAGACTCGCGAACTCTGATAAATTGAATGTTGTTCACGTGAAAAACTTAACACAAATAATATTTTCTTTTGTTATATTTGCCGGTATGAATTTCATGCCATGTGTAAGCAGATCGATGAAAGCAAGAATGCAGGCAAGGAGTAATGTTTGCGTACTGAATGGTGGAAGTTTGGCATAGGTCTGGCTTCAAATTAGTTGAAAAGAAGGAAGAGGTTAAACAGATTATGGGCATAATAAGATCAGTGTTGCTGGTGAAGGTGAATGTTTAGGTTATGTTTAAGTTTATTGTTTACACTTTTGAAAATGAACCATTGAAACACTATGAAACAGAAAGCTCATTCTAGAAGCTTGAATGTTTTATTGATTCAAAGAAGATGTAGGATCATAGAATCCCTACAGTGCAGAAGGAGGCCATTTGGCCCATCAACCGAGCACCGACAACAATAGGCCCAGGCCCTATCCCCGTAACCCCATGCATTTACCCTGCTAATCCCCCTGACACTAAGGGGCAATTTAGAATGGCCAATCAACCTAACCCGCATATCTTTGGAGTGTGGGAGGAAACCAGAGCACCTGGAAGAAACGCATGCAGACACGGGGAGAATGTGCAAACTCCACACAGTCACCTGAGGCCGGAATTGAACCCGGGTCCCTAGCACTGTGAGACAGCAGTGCTGACCACTGGAGGGAATGTAGTGTCTTATTCATTTGAGGTTATCGTACTTGTTTGGTAGAGTGTGTGTAATGTACTGGTGCGCCCTGTGGAATAAATGTTCATGTTGCTGTAGTGGTTCAGAGTGTAGCCTTGAGCATTTTTTGATCCAGAGTTTTACAATTGCTATTTAACTTTCAACTTTGATTTCCATTCCTGCACCCCACCATTCCTCAGTGAAATCTACGCAAACCGTTTCATCAAATTTCAGCCTGTAGATCACTTTTGTTTACATAACGCAGTGACCGCATACAAAGTAAATTGTTCTTTTACAAATAGGATGCTATAGAAATGCAAAAGCTTACAAAAGTTTCAGCCTGTACTCCATTGCTGGCTACCCATTATTGAACATAACAAGATTAAACCAATCAATAATTTAAGCTAACCAACATCTATTAATTCAAAGGATTGCCAATTAACTGTTGATTCACAAGTCTCTTTGTAATTTAGTTAAATATTAATAAGGAACGTAATGCCACTGGCTGATAAATTCAACAGAACACTAGAAAGGAATATTTTTGTGCAATATTTTCCATTCACTTCATGTTCTTGATGCTAATAATAGAACCTTTACTTTTCTAACTTGAACCACTGTCACATTTGCTTTGGGTTGGGTAATGTTCATCTATAGTTAGACTCAGACTGCGTTCTTGACCACAACCCTTGACATAAACAGAATGGGTCTTGTAGCAAAAACACAGCCAATATCAACAATCACCAATCACCTTCCTGCAATATCTATTAATTTTGTCAGGGAAGTGTATCCAAATTCATATTTTTAATCAAATCTTTATGATTAATATTTCATTTCCCTCCTGAATTCTGACCTTTCTCAAAGAACATAGGCACAAGTGTCAGAAGACTGATTTGCCGTAAATGTATAATTCTCACCACTGTAAATGCAAATCTACTAATGATTCATCTACCTACTAAGCCTAGCTGGTTTATGTAATATAATATCTTCAAAGAGTCCTAAACTGCTCTTGTTGTTGCAAACAGGATGTTTCCGAATACGTTAGTTACAGTATCATAACAGAAATTGTTTGGGCTCTTCTTAGAAGAGAAATATATCTTATCTTTGATCTTTTCTTTTACAGTAATGTTATTAATGCCCTCCTGCGTGGTGTCCATACTGTAATGATCCAGGTCAGAAACTCCAAAGTATTTTATGAAGATAGCCTAGACCCTAAGTTTTTACTTTTGATTTTGGCATGAGTGAGCATAAGGTGTTTCACTCCAGGTATGATTCTAATGACCCACTAGGAAGATTTGTCAAACAAAGCTTATTTAAGAACGCATTTAAAATATAATAAGAAAAATTAGCATAACTTTTACCAATTGCAAAAAAACAACCATGATATTGTATAAACCTTTACAGCTAACTATAATGTTCCAATTCAAACAACCCCCACAAACATACACCTCCTTTCTAGGCTTGGCACGGAAAGCAAGTATGCTCACGTGATGCTGGATTTCACAGCTTTTTAACATCTGCTGTGAATTAGTCCTTTGAATGTTGGATTAAAACTCTGAGGCTTCCCAGTCCTGGAACTTTCAGCACGTCTCTGGAGAGAGAGAGACAGACAGAAACACACTGCCTTCCTCCCTGTAGCAACAATCCCACCCAGACCCTGTCCCCATAACCTACGTATTTACCCTGCCTGACATTAGGGGCGGCATGGTAGCACAGTGGTTAGCACTGCTGCCTCACAGCTCCAGGGACCTGGGTTCGATTCCTGGCTTGGGTCACCATTTGTATGGAGTTGACACATTCTCCTCGTCTCTGTGTGGGTTTCCTCCAAATGCCCTGGTTTCCTCCCGTAGTCCAAAGATGTGTGGGTTGGGTTGATTGGTCATGCTAACTTGCCCCTTAGTGTACCGGGATGTGTAGGTTTGAGAGATTTGTGAGGTAAATGTGTGGGGTTGTGGGGATAGGGCCTGGGGTGGGATTGTTGTCAGTGCAGATTCAATGGGCTGAATGGCCTCATTCTGCACTGTAGGGTTTCTATGTTTCTTTCTATGACTTTCAATGGCCAATTAACCTAACCCACATATCTTTGGAGTGTGGGAGTGTTGTGACTAACAGCAACTCCCAGACAGCAGAATTTTCAAGTCCAGAGAGAGGGAGAGAGACAGAGTAATCAATCCCAAGGGTTTATTAAAACCCTAGTACACTGCATGAGCCCAGATTAAAATAAACATGTTGTCCATTATATTGCTTCAGTAACAGGTAGAGGACACCGGCTACAGACAATATGGCAACAAAATAAAATACCAGGGCCTGTTTGAACAAACAGCAGCGAAACGCGATTAAAATATATTTCTTAAAGGCACAGTATCTCATTGGATGCAGGGCACTTTGGATCTCTTGATATTATGCAAGGCACTGTATAAATGAAAGTTCTTTCTTTCTTGTTATACAATGAAAATTCTTTTGATAAATGACTTTTGGAGAACCTGATCATAAATTGTCATGGTGTTGTTGGCTTTGTGCTCATTGAGTTAACAATGCTTTCTACTTCTTCACCCTTGGCGGGTGGCTTCAGAGTGTCACAGCTGTTGTTTACCTGCCCTCTCGATAAGGCTCAGAGGGCTTGGTTTAGGGAAAGGTAGGAAGGTAGAAAGCAGGAATGTTGCCCTCCAAATTGCATCGTTTTGTTAATCACCGTCCTCATTCCTGTCCTTGGATCAGCTGTGCCAACACCCGTCAGAGTGAATGCCTGGAATTTTGTCTCAACAGAAGCAAAGCTTAGAATATATATAGATAGGAATGTGGAAACGCGGATTACTTAGCAACATACATTTAAGGGAATTAAGGCCATATGAGGTATTCTTCTTCTTAGGCCATCCCTCAGGATTGAAGATGATTTACTTCCATTCCAACTCAATGGGCTCTGACATAGCTAACAAGTCCAATGTGCGATTTGCAGACATTGCCATATACTAGGTAGTTTGTCTGGGCAAATGAGTTGTTTGGAGGCTGGTGCACTCTCTCTGACACTTCACATTTGCAAGTTCCCGACAAAGTTTTTCAATATGTCAGTTGCAGTAATGATGCTCTTTCACAGACTTCATTAGAAACACAAAAGGATTTATTGATAAGAAGAACTGTACAGCAGAACAGCAACCATATGGCTGCACCTAGTGCCTTACATACCTACTGCCTGAGAGAGGACTCCTCCCTCTGGGGTGATTATCCACTCTGAGTCCTGATTGGTCCTCCAACCCAGCCCTTACTCTGCTGTGTTGCCCTTGAAGAGATAACATCACAAATCACCACGGTTACCTCCCTGAATGAGCCTGCTCCATTTTGGTCAGTTATCTAACAAAGCTCTCCAATTTGTCGGTGGATATGTTTTCACCTCTTCAGAAATGCTTTGAGAAGATCCATAAAGTGCTTTCATTGTCCTCCTGGGAGTCTCCCACTGCGACTGAGATCTGAATAGAACAATTGTTTCAGAGTCTGGTGTCAGACATACCAACGTGTTCCACGCAGTGGAGCTGGTTTAGAGTGATTAGCACCCCGTTGCTGGACAAATTGGCTTGGGCGAGAACCACCTTGGACCACCATTATTGCCACCAGATTTGGATGATATTATGATATAAGGCAGAGATGGTGGTACCTCTCCAGTGACTTGAGGTTGTCCAAGTCTCCAAGCGTATAGGAACATGGGGATCACTGCTGCCCAATAAACCATGACCTTAGTCTTAGGTTTGACATCTTGTTCCTCAAATACTCATTTCCTGAATTAGCCGAAATTGAGCTGGCATTTTGGAGGTGATGATGAATTGCATCAGATAAGGTGCTATAAGGAGAATTATAGAATCATAGAATACCTACAGGGCAGGAGGAGGCCACTCAGCCCATCGAGCCTGCACTGACCACAATCTCACCCAGGCCCTATCCCCATAACCCCACATATTTACCCTACTAATCCCCCTGACATTCCGCTAACACTAAGCAGTAATTTAGCATGACCAATCAACCTAACCCGCACATTTTTGGACTGTGGAGGAAACCGGAGTACCTGGAGGAAACCCACGCAGACACGGGGAGAACATGCAGACTCCACACAGACAGTGACCCAGGCTTGGAATTGAACCCAGGTCCCTGGCGCTGTGAGGCAGCAGTGCTAACCACTGTGCCACTGTGCCGCCAAGTAGGATGGTGTACAAGATTGTAACATCTACTGAATGAAGTGAGGTTGGTTGGTCTCCTAGTCTTTATTTGTTTGTAGAAGATTTGATTTGATTTGATTTCCTATTGTCACATATATTAACATACAGTGAAAAGTATTGTTTCTTGTGCGTTATACAGACAAAACATACCGTTCATAGAGGAGGAAACGAGAATGTACAGAATGTAGTGTTACAGTCATAGCTAGGGTGTAGAGAAAGATCAACTTAATGCAAGCTAAGTCCATTCAAAAGTCTGACAGCAGCAGTGAAGAAGCTGTTCTTGAGTCGGTTGGTACGTGACCTCAGACTTTTGTATCTTTTTCCCAAAGGAAGAAGGTGGAAGAGAGAATGTCCGGAGTGCGTGAAGTCCTTAATTATGCTGGCTGCTTTGCCAAGGCAGCGGGAAGTGTAGACAGAGTCAATGGATGGGAGGCTGGTTTGCGTGATGGATTGGGCCACATTCACAACCTTTTGTAGTTCCTTGCAGTCTTGGACAGAGCAGGAGCCATACCAAGCTATGATACAACCAGAAAGAATGCTTTCTATGGTATATCTATAAAAGTTAGTGAGAGTCGTAACTGACATGCCAAATTTCCTTAGTCTTCTGAGAAAGTAGAGGCATTGGTGGGCTTTCTTAACTATAGTGTCGGCATGGAGGGACCAGGGCAGGCTATTGGTGATCTGGACACCTAAAAACAGCTATAAACCTAAAAAGAGAAAGGAACTGAGCTGCATGTCAGAGTTGTGTCTTAAGGTAATAGTTTCCTACTGTCACCAGCTTTGCTGTTGTCCATGCCTAGAATTGTCCCAATTTCCTATCCTGAGTATGATCTCGGGACACCCCCATCACAGGAATTTTTTTTAGTCATTCATGGGACATGGGCGTCGCTGGCTGGCCAGCATTTATTGCTTATCCCTACTTGCCCTTGAGAGGGCAGTTGAGAGTCAACACATTGCTGTGGCTCTGGTGTCATATGTCGGCCACTCCAGGTAAGGATGGCAGATTTCTTTCCCTAAAAGATATTAGTGAACCAGATGGGTTTTCCAACAATCGACAATGGTTTCATGGTCATCAGTAGATTATTAATTCTGGATTTTTTTAATATAAGAGTTCAAATTCCACCATCTGTCGTGGCAGGATTCAAACCCAGAACATTAGCTGAGTTTCTGGATTAATAGTTCAGCGATAATACCACTAGGCCATCACCTCCCCATAACCCCTGGTAGGACCTAAGATCTATGGCAAGGGCAAAGAAAAACATGAGATGCAGTCATGTCTCTGAAGCATGTGCGTTGGACCTCAGATGTCCGAAACCCAGAATGGCAATAGAAGATCCCAAGTGGAATTCAGCATCCTGGGGGCAGTTTTAAATGTTCTGAAGAGACCTACATTAAACTAGCCCCTTGACTATATCTCTATGGACCAAGTTGATCAGATACTGAGCTGAGCAGAGACTGCTGCAAAATCATTTTTCTTATGATCCTATGAAGCAGCCGGCAGAGGTGTTTATCCCATCAGTCCCGACTGGATTGATCCCAGGGGAGAAAAGGAGATGTTGGGTTCTCATGTGGCCCTTAGTCTTCTCTCATTAAAGCATTTTCTTAACAAAAATGATATAATAACATCTTGCATTCTGACGGATATTCAGTGCTTTAGGCAAAGTGGGGTCACAGCTTGCAGAAGCACAACAAAAACAGCATGAAATAATTAGTGCAGTGTTTTAATCAGAGCCGTCAGAAATATGTTCAAAATACTGCTAATACCATGAGAAATATGGGCATTCATTGGATTCCTATAATAAAAAATATGCTTTGAAATAAGAAAAGGCAAATCCTAATATAAGTTAGATATGTATCCAAAACTGGATTGAAAGATTCAAAAATATTTACATTGGTTATCATTTTACTTGTATTCATTAAGGATATTTAAGTGCTAAGTCTACAATGTGATTACACACAGTTACCACACAACCATTAGAATGTCATTTTCCACTTTTGCTTATGTTAATTGCTGCCAATGATAAACTAAGCTATCAAATTAAACACATTTTTCAATTAATTATTCTAAGCAGCTTAAATAATGAAAAAACAGACACTGGGCCCCTATATATTTTCTGCACTTGAGTCCCAGGAAAACTAAGCAGGAAGGCAGAAGAATAGAGAGAGAGAGATTGTCCGATGGGTTGGCAAACTTCAAGGCGTTAACTCCCAACCCTGTTCATGAACACCAGCGCCCGAAGAATGAAAAGCACTGCACAACTGATTGTGACAATAATTGTTTTGCCAATAACAAACTGGAAAATGAAACTGCTTCCGCAGAGACTGTCTTGGCAATTGAATTAGTTCCAGCATTACAGAATGCCTACACTTCAGGGCAGATTCGGTAACAGTGGGACAACTGGGTTTGCACAGGATTTAAACAAGTTCAGCTGCTTAGTGTGACCTTACGGCAAATGAACATTTGCAAATCTTGCAGGGCTATTTCATGCAAATTCTTCCCAGTGCCTCCCCCAAAGTCAGTAAGATAGATAGTGCCCAAAAAATATCAGAGGAGAAACACCAGGCCTGGTGCAAAAATGGCTGTGGGGAACCAGTTAGATTTACCTTCATCACCAATTTTCTTTTAGAGGGACACATTCAAAACCCCATTCAAATGCAATAGCACCTAATTGCTTATGCTAGCACTAATGGTCTTCTTCACTGAATCATAGAATCCCAACAGTGCAGACAGAGGCCATTCTGCCCATCAAGCCTGCACCGACAACAATCCCGCCCTATCCCTGTAACCCCAAGTATTTACCCTGCTAATCCCCCTGACTCTAAGGGGCAATTTAGCATGGCCAATCCACCTAACCTGCACATCTTTGGATTGTGAGAAGGAACCGCAACATTCAGAGGAAACCCACACAGACACGAGGGGAATGTTTAAACTCCACAGACAGTGACCCGAGGCCAGAATTGAACCCGGGTCCCAGTCGGCGTGAAGCAACAGTGCTGAACACTGTGGCACTGTGTCACCCTTGCCACTGAAGACATACTATTGTTTTGATAGCACATAATCTTTGAAGGCAATTTCAGTTCCTTCATTGGACTGAGTTTACAGACACATCTGGATTGCTTTCTCGAGCCAACAAGAGGTGCTGAAAGACTGATGAGGGAGTCATTTGCTTCTGATCATTTGAGAGAGCATTGGAAGACGCCTAGGCCCCGATCCCTGGATTACCCTCCCGACACCTCTCAGCCTCTCTACCTAACTATCCTCCTTAGGGACACTCTATAAAACCTACCCCTTTTGATCAATGTTTTGATCGTCTGTCCTCATATCTCCTTACGTGACTTATGCTGGAATTTTACCGCCCGCCCGCCATGGAGCAGACGAGGGGCAGACAATGGGAAGGTCCGTTGACCTCGGGCAGTATTTTACGGTTCCGGGACAAGCGAGGCCGTAAAAACCCACCCCGGTGTCATACTTTATTTTCTAATACTCTTGTGAAGCACCTTGAGATGTTTTATTATGTTAAAGGTGCTATATAAATGTAAGTTGTTGTTGGTGATGCGACATTAAATTGGGAATAGAGCATGAGAACATTACCACCAGACATCTCTGACGGAAGAGGTTGATAAACACGGGCTGACTGAAATGGGAAGGGCAAAATAGAGAGACAAACTGCAAAGGAATCATGAATAAAAAGCAGGCACCCCCGTTGGAAGTTAGGAATCATTAGGACTCTACTCAGGGGAAAACCTAAGAAAAAATGCAAACAAGGAGTAACTATCGCTCTGTTGGATATACTGAGCTACCGTCCTTCCAAAATTATATAGCTACCTATCCCTGGGATAGACTCACTGAAACTCTTCCTGAAGATTAGTTAGCAACTGTCAACGTGTAACATGTTCAGCTTTCTAGACAGGAACTGCAGCATCTCCCAGCATTTAAAAACTTCTGACTAACACCAGTTATGATGAAAACTCCAGCTTTGTCATATTTTTGGAAATGGTGCAAACCATCGCCTTAGTCGTCAAAAGATAAGGTGCAAACGCGTGAGAGTGCCTGGGCGATTTCGTAATCTACTTATACTTTGGAGCTTGACGCTGGCTCAAAATTACACTGCTTAAAGAGGAACCGTAACTTATAGAGCTGTTACCAAATTGTAAATGGGAAAGAAGGACTATATCTGTAAACATGAAAGGTCAGCCTCAATGTTTCTACCCCTCACCCCCACGCCACACAGCACCACTGTCCCAGCAACCCACCCCTGCTTCTCCCACTACCATTAAAGAAAGGCCGGAAGAGCAATTAGATGATAGAACTTCTATTTTGCTGTGACACAATGAAGTTTCATCCCAATTAGAACATGAAAGAGAGGATGCCTCACACTCTCAAACACTGACCTGTGATGATACGACTGGACCAGGACTCTATCTTGTAAATTTGAAGTTATTTTAAATTACAAACCGATTGAGTGGAAGACACTTCTCCTTTAATAGACATTCGCAATTGCCAAAGAGTCAGAAACAGAACATTCCTAATCAATGCTTGTTAAACCTTGATTTGCATGTGTGGGTGTTCCAGTTTGTGGCTTTTCAAATTTACATTTTATCAATAAAATGTTTAGACACTTTCCAGTCCTTTAGTAATACGGGTTTTGAAAACCTAAGCTTCAGTGATAGGCAATAAAAATAAAACATGCCAATAGGAAGCCTATGGCAACAAATTAAAATTCAAAGAAATGCATTACATGTCAATTAACATCTTTTTTTTAAAGAACATGAAGGATTCATTTAACTGTAGCTATACAGTCCCAGACCTTTATACAGTTAGAAGTCTCACAACACCAGGTTAAAGTCCTGGTGTTGTGTGGCTTCTTACTATGCCCACCCCAGTCCAACACCAGCATCTCCACATCAAGACCTTTATGATAATTCCAGACTTTCAATGTGCAGCAGCAGGAAATTCAGATTCTCCTTGTTCTGATCTGGAGGCTCCGAACCAGGAGAGAACTTACACATTAATATTTCACAGCTGACCATCTAAAGTTAAATATTTTAGAGCATCGAGGGGTGAGTGTCCGCATTCCTTAAAAAGCTTTCTGTGTGTTGTAAGAGGTTTGAGGAAGTGCAGGAGCATTGCTCGAACTCAACACACCTCAATGATGGCATAAGTACAAAAGACAGGCAACCGTCTTCAGCAAGAAGAGCCAAGAGGATGATCCATCTCGGCCACCTGCTGTAGTCTCCAACGTCACAAAATACAGGTCTTCAGTTAATTCACGTCACTCCACATGATATCAAGAAATGGTAGAGTGCAGTGGATATCCCAAAGGCCATGGGCACCAACAATATCCCAACAGCATTGCTGAAAACATGTTGGTGGCGATTTTGAGCTACCTATGCATGTTTTTTGCATCGATGGCACTTTGATTTGATTTATTATTGTCACATGTGTTCATATACAGTGAAAAGTATTGTTCCTTGCGCGCTATACAGACAAAACATACCATTTATAGAATAGATAGGGGAGAAGGAAAGGAAAGGGTGCAGCATGTAGTGTTATGGTCATAGCTAGGGTGTAAGAGATTGTTAAAGAGTTTTAAAAAGTTAGAACAGAGTTTTAGAAGCATAGAATGAGCGTAAAAGATAGAATTAGAGAGTATGTTGGGCATCGCTTGCAAGAAGTTGCCTTGCTCCAGCACCATCTTGGAAGAACTTCTTGTGCTTTAGACCATTCCATTTCACATCTTTCTGTAATGGAGGTAACACTGTTGCAGAAATCACAAGTAATATTGGACTACGCCTTGAAAAGATCTAAGCTCATATTTTGGTTTCAGGGTATTTATCTTACTTTTTCTCTCACTGACTATAGCTACTTTTCATTGATTTTCAGGGTAAGGAACGTAAGTTTGGATTATACAAAAGCACATTGCTCCTTTTCAACTTCATATTGTGATCACTGAGCCATTTTAGCACTTCATTCAACACTTGAAGACTCGGTTGCAACCAATACGTCATCCTGATTAAACAAGCAGAGCGACACTCCTTGCAAAATCCTAACCTCTGAAGTTCTGAAGATCTACACCAAGTATGGGGCAAATTCAGCTTCGAGAATATCTTAGATCCCGCTAATTCTGCGTACAAATCCTGAGAGGTCAGTAATGGATACAGCTCATAATGCATTGCCTGATCAGTTGTGACATTATAGTCTCAGTATTGATTGACAATTTTGTTTGATTTGGACGCTACTACACTCACTGGGATCTGTTTTCACTGGTACACCATTTCTATCTTCTTCTTTAGTTCCTCTTCAGTGTGGGTTTTGAGGGCACAAGGCCTTAGCCTTGCAATATATTGCTTTTGTATAGAGCCTAATTTAGATGTGCATTCCCACACCTCCATAAACGTCTTTGAAAATGTCGTTGCAGCTATTCAATAGCTGATCAAGTTTAGTTGACTTATATTGAAAAACATTGTTGCTTTCAACTTTGAGCCCTTGACTGGGATTCAGAGAACCATGGAATCATAGAATCTCTACAGTACGGAAGTAGACCATTCGGCCCATCAAGTCTGTGCTGACCACAATCACACCCAGGCCCTATCCCCGCAACCCCACACATTTACCCTATTAATCCCCCTGACACGAGGGTCAATTTATCATGGCCAATCAACCTAATCCGCACATCTTTGGACTGTGGGAGGAAACCGGAGCACCCGGAGAAAACCCACGCAGACACGAGGGGGAACGTGCAAACTCCACACAGACAGTGACCCGAGGCTAGAATCGAACTTGGGACCCTGGCTCTGTAAGGCAGCAATGCTAACCACTCTGATGAGATTCCTTGTAGGATCATTAGCTTCCCCAGGCAAACCTGGGTACTGGGGCGGTACTGGGGCGGAGAGGGGTGGGGTGGCAGGCACGGTGTGAACGCTGATCCATTGCTCCCCTGGGAGTCTATGTGCACTCAACACAGCAGGACTGCTTGGATTAGGGACTTTTGCATTCGCTAAATAAATAAAATTGAAAAATATGCATCCAAATGAACTTCAGTTTACGCAGCCAGTCTTTATCCATTAATGTTGGTTTGTGGACGTATCTCGTTAAAATTTTGTGAAATTTGAATGACTTGCCCTTACATTGGACATTACAATCCACATTTGTCCACATGTTTCTAAAATCTGATTAAAGCAAATTAATGCGGATGCTGGAATCTGAAACCAAAAGAGAAAATGCTGCAAAATCTCAGCAGCTCTGGCAGCATCTGTAAGGAGAGAAAAGAGCTGACGTTTCGAGTCCAGATGACCGTTTGTCAAAGCTAAAAGGCAGAGAGGCATACCGCCCTTTGCTTCCCATTTCCCCCTTTTCCTCAATTTTTCCTCTCTCCCACCCATCACCCCCCTCCCCCCACATCTTCACAGTTTACCCTCTGATTTCAGCTTCTCTGCCGTTTGGCCATTCACACCTTCTATTCTTTCTATGGGCTGCCATTAGCACCTCTTAGCCCTGGTTTCTGTGGCTATGACTCACCTTTCATTCCCTCCCCCTGCAGTATAAATATTTCCCACTTTCTATACCTTTTTCGCTTTGACAAAGGGTCGTCTGGTCTCGAAACGTCAGCTCTTTTCTCCCCTTACGGATGCTGCCAGACCTGCTGAGATTTTCCAGCATTTTCTCTTTTGTTTCTGACACTTCACCAGTTAGAGGTACATCGCTGCATTTGCTCTCACTGAATTTGTCTCTACTCATGTTTGAACAATTTGCAGCCGGATTGATGCACATGTCGATTTACCAACACCTGTGAAGATAAATTTCTGCCACTTAAGTGACTGCTATTGGCATAAAAACTATACATCCCAAGCTCCTCGACGCCTAAGCACTCTGGATTCACTTCAGGATAGTGAACTTCCGTCTTGTGATGTTGCTGTTTTCCATTCCCATTGGAATGAGTTCTCTTTCCTGTTTTGGCTTTCGCTGAGCAGGCAGCTGCGATTTTGACAATTAAAGTATTTGGTATTTCCATGCAGTCCAATGTGGTTCCTGATGCACCCCAATGAGCACCCGGAAACAAGGCTTTATAACTGAAGGCTTTAATCAGATAACAACGAAACTGCTAACACTAATACAACCGTTCAGACTGAAGGGGTCCTGCCGGAGCAGGGGGTCTTATACCCTGCCACCGGAGGCGGGACCCCACTGGAGTGTGCCAAGACAGCACTTAGAACAGGTAAACACCCTAACCCAACAACCTAGTACAACCCCCATAACAACAACAACACCCTAGCCCAACAGTAACATAATAACAACCCCAGTGGTGAACCAACGATGGTTCACCACATTCACCCCTCCTTTAGGAACCAAAGGTGGCGGGGTGAATGAGAACAGATAATGACAAAAAAAAATAATAAATAACAGGATTCACAAGTCCAGACGGTCTGGAGGACCGCACCGACGCTGCGATCGTCTCAACACCGGTTGCGAAACCGGAGCAGGTGCTTGCGGTGGCTCTCTCAAAGCAACATCTGGCTGTCCCCTCAAAGACTCCCGGGCCGGCCGGCCCTGATGAGGCGATGGTGCAGGGGATCCTGGAACGATTGGTGGTGCTGGTGGTGGTGATGATGGTGGCGCCGATCTCCGAGTCTCAGGCAAGCTGTACATGGGGGTAAAAGTGTTATGCACTGGTCCCGGTGCTGACCGCGCCACGTCTGGGGAAGAAATGAGGAGTAGTGGATCTGTGACTGGGGGAATAGGAGCGACAGGAGTTGCTACGTCCCCTGCGGGCGCCAGGTCTCTGATGGAGACAGTGTCCTCTCGCCCGTCAGGATATGCCACATAGGCATACTGAGGGTTGGCGTGGAGGAGTTGGACCGGTTCGACCAAGGGGTCGGACTTGCGAGCCCTCACATGGCGCCGCAGAAGGACGGGTCCTGGGTACGTCAACCAGGCTGGCAATGAGGTCCCCGAGGACGACTTCCGAGGGAATGAGAACATCCTCTCGTGGGGAGTAGCATTGGTTGCCGTACACAGGAGGGAGCGGATAGAATGGAGCGCATTTGGAAGGACCTCCTGCCACCGGGAGACTGGAAGGCCCTTGGATTTTAGTGCCAGTAGGACAGCCTTCCAGACTGTAGCATTCTCCCTTTCCACCTGTCCGTTACCCCTAGGGTTGTAGCTCGTGGTTCTACTAGAGGCAATCCCGAATGAGAGCAGGAATTGCCTCAAGTCGTTGCTCATGAACGACGAGCCCCTGTCGCTATGAATATAGCAGGGGTACCCGAACAGGGTAAAAAGCTCACTGAATGCCTTGATGACGGTGGCAGTCGACGTGTCCGCACAGGGGAAAACAAACGGAAACCGGGAAAATTCGTCTATTATGTTAAGGAAATAGACATTCCGATCCGTTGAGGGAAGGGGGCCCTTAAAATCTACACTCAGCCTCTCAAAAGGGCGAGTGGCCTTGACCAAATGTGCCCGGTCTGGTCGATAAAAGTGTGGTTTGCATTCTGCGCAAGTCCTACAACTTCTCGTAACTGACCTGACCTCCTCCACCGAGTAGGGTAGGTTGCGGGCTTTTATAAAGTGGTAGAGTCTGGTGACTCCAGGATGACATAGATCATTGTGGAGAGCCTTCAAGCGGTCCTCCTGCATGATGGCGCATGTTCCGCGCGAGAGGGCATCCAAGGGCTCATTGAGTTTCCCTGGACGATACATAATATCGTAATTATAGGTGGAGAGCTCAATTCTCCACCGCAAGATCTTATCGTTCTTGATCTTGCCCCTCTGCGTGTTACTAAACATAAACGCCACGGATCGTTGATCCGTGATCAGGGTGAACCGCTTACCTGCCAGGTAATGGCGCCAGTGTCTGACTGCCTCCACAATGGCCTGAGCCTCCTTTTCCACCGCCGAGTGCCGAATTTCGGGGCCTTGAAGGGTGCGGGAAAAAAACGCGACGGGCCTGCCTGCCTGGTTTAGTGTGGCGGCTAGGGCGAAATCAGATGCATCACTCTCCACCTGGAAGGGGATGGATTCATCCACCGCGTGCATCGTGGCTTTCGCAATGTCGCTTTTCAAAGCCTTGAAGGCCAATTGGGCCTCCGGCGTAAGTGGGAAGGTCGTGGACTTAATGAGCGGACGAGCTTTGTCCGCATAGTTGGGGACCCACTGTGCATAGTACGAAAAGAAGCCGAGGCATCTCCTCAGTGCTTTCGTGCTAGCGGGCAAGGGAAGTTCAGTAACGGGGCGCATACGGTCTGGATCAGGGCCGATGACCCCGTTTTCCACCACGTATCCAAGGATAGCTAACCTGCGCGTACGGAATACACACTTCTCCCTGTTATAGGTCAGATTCAGGTGAGATGCAGTGCGCAGAAAGTGTTGGAGATTCGTGTCATGGTCCTGCTGGTCATGGCCGCAGATGGTGACGTTATCCAGGTACGGGAAGGTAGCCCGCAACCCGTTCTGGTCCACCATTCGGTCCATAGCACGCTGGAAGACCGAGACCCCATTGGTGACACCAAATGGAACCCTGAGGAATTGGTATAGACGACCATCCGCCTCAAAAGCCGTATATTGTCGGTCCTCTGGGCGGATGGGGAGTTGATGGTAGGCGGACTTAAGGTCTATGGTAGAAAACACTCGGTACTGCGCAATCTGATTGACCATATCAGAAATGCGCGGGAGAGGATACGCATCCAGCTGCGTATAACGATTAATGGTCTGACTATAGTCGATGACCATCCGAGGTTTGTTCCCGCTTTTGACTACCACGACCTGCGCTCTCCACGGACTAGCACTGGCCTGTATGATCCCTTCCTTGAGGAGCCGCTGAACCTCAGATCTAATAAAGATCCGGTCCTCAGCGCTGTAACGCCTACTTTTAGTAGCGATGGGCTTGCAGCCAGGTACCAGATTCTTAAAGAGGGATGGTGTAGTGATTTTCAGGGTGGATAGATTGCATGCGGGGCGCTTTGGGCAATTTGGAGGCTGCGGCTGATTCCCTACTGCCAGTGAAGGGAGTGGCCCACCGTACTGTAGGATCACACTCCTCATGTGGGCCATAAAGTTTAGTCCGAGGAGAATCGGCGCGCAAAGGTGAGGTAACACAAGGAGCCTGTATTGCTCGTAAATTGTGCCCTGTACCTCAAGAGTTACCATACATTGTCCTTGGATCGGTACAGACCGGGACTGTGATGCCATGGAAATTGTCTGTTTGGCAGGGAGAATCCGGAGTCCACACCTTTTAGCAGTTTCAGGGTGTATGAAACTTTCGGTGCTTCCGCTGTCAAACAGACAATTCACAGTTCTGCCACTAACCTTTACCTCCATCATAGAATGTTCCAGTCTGTAATGCCTGGTCTGATCCAGAGAGATCGACGCCACCGTTGGCCCCTGGGTGTCACTGCATGCTGCCGATGTGGATGCTGAGGACCCCTGCTGGTCGCTGCTGCATGCTGCCGATGTGGATGCTGAGGACCCCTGCTGGTCGCTTCTAGTCGTCGTGGACCATGATGGCCGCCCCCATGGATAGCATGTGGCCGAGGGCACCAAGCGCAGCGACTCCTGGTGGTCTTCCTGCTCCTCTGTTTGCCACGATGGCGCCGTCCTGAGATCGCACGTGGTCGGACCTCGTGGGTACTGCGGCGTCGAAAGAGACGGTCTCCGTTCTGGAGGGTTACAAGCTGCACTGCCGTTTTTAGGTTTGGACCTGCAGACTTTGCCGTAGTGGCCTTTTTTACCGCACTGGCTGCAGATTGCCGTTCTTGCCGGACACTGTTGCCGTGGATGCTTGGCCCCACCGCAAAAATAGCATCGCTGGCCACCTGGAGCTGCCGCCGTCGTCGAATCGATCTGGGAGCGCGTGTTCGCGGGGCGAGGAGGGAGCAGAGATTGTTCCAACCACGTTGACTGCACGTGGTCCTCGGGGTACAGCGCCAAGCTCTTCGACGCCGCCTCCAACCTCACGGCCATCCCCATTGCCTGGGTCAAATTGAGTTTCCCCTTTTCTAATAATTTTAATCTGATGTATGAGGACCCTACCCCTGCTACGAACGCGTCTCGGGCGAGGTCGTGCATGTACTGCTCGGCGGAGACGTCCTTACAGTCACAAGCCCTGGCAAGCTGCAGGAGTTCATTGGCGTAGTCTTCTATGGTCTCGCCCGACTGCCGACGTCGTGTAGCGAGGAGATAACGAGCGTGAATCTCGTTGGGTGGCGTAATGTACCTATTCTTTAGGAGCTCGACGGCACCCTGGTAAGTGGAAGCTGCCCGAATGGCTAGGTAAATCGTGTCGCTTACCCTAGCGTGGAGGACTTGGAGTCTATCACTGTCCGTAGTGATAGCTACCGAGGCTGCCAGGTAGTCCTCGAAGCACTTCCACCAATGTTCGAACGTGTTAGCTGCACCGACCGCACGTGGGTCCAGTGTCAGACGATCCGGTTTTAGAATCTGTTCCATGTTCTAAGTTATCTGATTAAATTGATGCACCCCAATGAGCACCCGGAAACAAGGCTTTATAACTGAAGGCTTTAATCAGATAACAACGAAACTGCTAACACTAATACAACCGTTCAGACTGAAGGGGTCCTGCCGGAGCAGGGGGTCTTATACCCTGCCACCGGAGGCGGGACCCCACTGGAGTGTGCCAAGACAGCACTTAGAACAGGTAAACACCCTAACCCAACAACCTAGTACAACCCCCATAACAACAACAACACCCTAGCCCAACAGTAACATAATAACAACCCCAGTGGTGAACCAACGATGGTTCACCACAGTTCCATGCAGGGGCGGCACGGTTGCACAATGGTTAGCACTGCTGCCTCACAGCGCCAGGGACCCGGGTTCAATTCTGGCTTCGGGTCACTGTCTATGTGGAGTTTGCACGTTCTCCCCTTGTCTGTTTCCTCTGGGTGCTCCGGTTTCCCCCCACACTTCAAAGATGTACAGATTAGGTTGATTGACCATGCTAAGTTGACCATAGTGCCAGGGGATTGGCAGGGTAAATTGGTGGGGAATAGGGCCTGGGTGGAATTGTGGTCGGTGCAGACTCAATGGGCCGAATGGCCTCCTTCTGCACTGTAGGGATTCTATGGTTCGCTGCGGTCATGTTTGTTCCCCATGGTTGCCATTACAGCAATAGTAAGCCACTAAATCTCTCTCAACAGCACTCCTCCGACCGCACTCCTGGCTTGAAACTTGTCACAAGCCCTTGACAGTGGACAGAAGTTGTATTAATCAGTTCCATAAGACAAAACTCGCGAGAATACTTTGATGCCTCCTCCATGGTCAAATATTACTCACTAGCTCAAATATAATATTTTCTGTGTTTAGTAACTACAACAGAATTCTTTCACCCATTAATCAGTGGGCAAATCTGTCTCGTATTGTGTGGCTTGAGAAAGTGTAATATAATGTTTCACAACCCTTCTAGTTTCTTGTTCCAAATTTATAGCTTTCTGCTACCTCAGGTGGTTTAAGATTAAAATCTGCCTCCAACTTGGTGATAATTATTTTGATGGTGAAACATTTGCCTTGTCGGGAGCAAGAATGTTTGTTAGCGTACCTTGCACTTCCAGACCATAATTCCCCTCACAAATTGTCTTATTTGCAATCTGGGCCTCATCACTTTCACCTCTGAGTTCTAGTATACTAATAGTGCTGAAGAATGTGTCTAGTTTTACTAGATGGGGTGGCACAGTGGTTAGCACTGCTGCCTCACAGCGCCAGGGACCCGGGTTCGATTCCCGGCTTGGGTCACTGTTGTTCTCCCCGTGTTTGCGTGGGTTTCCTCCGGGTGCTCCGGTTTCCTCTCACAGTATAAAAGACGTGCTGGTTAGGTGCATTGGCCGTGCTAAATTCTCCCTCAGTGTACCCGAACAGACGCCGGAGTGTAGCAGCTAGGGGATTTTCACAGTCACTTCATTGCAGTGTTAATGAAACTAAATAAAAGCTATTTCTATTTTTATTATTTCAACATATGAACAGAATTGTTCTCGCACTCCATCATAAACTCCTGGCCTTCCATTACACAACAATTTTTGCCATTGTTTTCCGAGGTAACAGTGACCCAGTAAACACTTCACTGTGGCTATCCATAACCATGATGCTGAACCTAAGGCAGCCTCATCAGAATAAACTGATGAAAGCCAATGGCGTCGAGAATTGATTCAGATGGACACTGTGACACTGCAGCAGCCTATTCACTGAGTGCAGCCACGTGTTTTCAGAAACAATGGCCATAATTCTCCGACTTCGCCCCGCGGCTGGGATTCTCCAGCCCCGCTGCAGTGAATGGAGATTTGACTGAGCACCAGGCAGGCGGACCATACCGGAGAATCGAACCCGGGTCCCTGGCGCTGTGAGGCAGCAGTAGTAACAACTCGGCCACCGTGCGAATGACAGGATTTTTCACCTCCTTTAACTGTTTCGGCCCTCCTTCACTATGTATCTTAACCCAGCACTATTTTGACTGCAATGTCTGTGCCTTACGTTTGCAATTTTTAATAAAGCCTCCTTCAGAGGTTCTAATCAGGTGTGCTGAGCAGCTGAGAGCACATTTGCATTTTCAGTGACATGGTGCTTCTCCTGTCTACTGGCAACCTTCCTTCCCAACCAAACTCCGCACAGACAGTGACCCAAGCCAGGAATCGAACCCGGGTCCCGAGCACTGTGAGGCAGCAGCGCTAACCACAGTGCCCTTAGAGTTACTGTTAGTGCAGTGTTGTGTTGCAATTGGCTGCAAGTCCGCTGTGACTCAGGTAATCACACTCACAGGATACACAGATTTCCAAACTGCACTTTGCTATAGTTTTGTTACCAGTTCATTAGCAACAACGAAACAAAAAAACACACATTTTGCCGGTTTTTCTATAAAAGAAGAATGTTGCACCGATTTTTGCTGAACTATGGCTCACTTTGGAGACTGCACCCACTTAAACCTGAGATAAGTTCCAATTTGATTTAATTGATGCCCATTATAATTAATGGCAAGTGGAGGCTTTCATTCCATCAGTCTGAATTGATTCAAACAAACCCTGGCAGATTTTTTTTTTATTCTGTCAAGCTTCAAGGCACTTAAATGCTTAATTAAATGTATTTGCGTAGTTTTAATGCTGTGAACCTCATATTGTGAGTCATTATAATATCTTCTCTCAGTATTATCTATGGGCGGTGGATGGTGATTTTCAAATTAAGACCGCCATCTGGTGGTCAGGCCATGCATTGCAGCAACAAAAAAAAACCTTTACCCATATGGGCTGGAGTTAAGAACATAAGAAATAGGAGCAGGAGTAGGCCATCTAGCCCCTCGAGCCTGCCCCGCCATTCAATAAGATCATGGCTGATCTGACGTGGATCAGTACCACTTACCCGCCTGATCCCCATAACCCTTAATTCCCTTACCGATCAGGAATCCATCCATCCGCGCTTTAAACATATTCAGCGAGGTAGCCTCCACCACCTCAGTGGGCAGAGAATTCCAGAGATTCACCACCCTCTGGGAGAAGAAGTTCCTCCTCAACTCTGTCTTAAACCGACCCCCCTTTATTTTGAGGCTGTGTCCTCTAGTATTAACTTCCTTACTAAGTGGAAAGAATCTCTCCGCCTCCACCCTATCCAGCCCCCGCATTATCTTATAAGTCTCCATAAGATCCCCCCTCATCCTTCTAAACTCCAACGAGTACAAACCCAATCTCCTCAGCCTCTCCTCATAATCCAAACCCCTCATCTCCAATATCAACCTGGTGAACCTTCTCTGCACTCCCTCCAATGCCAATATATCCTTCCTCATATAAGGGGACCAATACTGCACACAGTATTCCAGCTGCGGCCTCACCAATGCCCTGTACAGGTGCATCAAGACATCCCTGCTTTTATATTCTATCCCCCTCGCGATATAGGCCAACATCCCATTTGCCTTCTTGATCACCTGTTGTACCTGCAGACTGGGCTTTTGCGTCTCATGCACAAGGACCCCCAGGTCCCTTTGCACGGTAGCATGTTTTAATTTGTTTCCATTGAGATAGTAATCCCATTTGTTATTATTTCCTCCAAAGTGTATAACCTCGCATTTATCAACGTTATACTCCATTTGCCATATCCTCGCCCACTCACTCAGCCTGTCCAAATCTCTCTGCAGATCTTCTCCGTCCTCCACACGATTCACCTTTCCACTTATCTTTGTGTCGTCTGCAAACTTAGTTACCCTACACTCCGTCCCCTCCTCCAGATCATCTATATAAATGGTAAATAGTTGCGGCCCGAGTACCGATCCCTGCGGCACGCCACTAGTTACATTCCTCCAACCGGAAAAACACCCATTTGTTCCGACTCTTTGCTTCCTGTCGGATAGCCAGTCCCCAATCCACTTTAACACACTACCCCCAACTCCGTGTGCCCTAATCTTCTTCAGCAGCCTTTTATGGGGCACCTTATCAAACGCCTTTTGGAAATCCAAAAACACCGCATCCACCGGTTCTCCTCCATCAACCGCCCTCGTCACATCTTCATAAAAATCCAACATGTTCGTCAAGCACGACTTTCCCCTCATGAATCCATGCTGCGTCTGATTGATCGAACCATTTCTATCCAGATGCCCTGCTATCTCCTCTTTAATAATGGATTCCAGCATTTTCCCTACTACAGACGTTAAGCTGACCGGCCTATAGTTACCCGCCTTTTGTCTCCTTCCTTTTTTAAACAGCGGCGTAACATTAGCCGTTTTCCAATCAACCGGCACTACCCCAGAATGCAACGAGTTTTGATAAATAATCACTAACGCATCCACTATTACCTCTGACATTTCTTTCAATACCCTGGGATGCATTCCATCCGGACCCGGGGACTTGTCCACCTTCAGTCCCATTAGTCTACCCAGCACTGCCTCTCTGGTAACATTAATTGTATTAAGTATTTCTCCTGCTGCCAACCCTCTATCGTTAATATTTGGCAAACTATTTGTGTCCTCCACCGTGAAGACCGACACAAAAAACGTATTTAAAGACTCAGCCATATCCTCATTTCCCACTATTAACTCCCCCCTCTCGTCCTCCAAGGGTCCAACATTCACTCTAGCCACTCTATTACTTTTTATATATTTATAAAAGCTTTTACTATCATTTTTTATATTAATTGCTAGCCTAGCTTCATAGTCTATCCTTCCTTTCTTTATCGCTTTCTTAGTCTCTCTTTGTTGTTTCTTAAATTTTTCCCAATCACTTGTTTCTCCACTATTTTTGGCCACTCTGTACGCAGCTGTTTTTATTTTAATACTCTCCTTTATTTCCTTCGTTATCCACGGCTGGTTCTCCCTTTTCTTACAATCCTTGTTTTTTGCTGGAATATATTTTTGCTGAGAACTGAAAATGATCTCCTTAAAAATCCTCCACTGTTCCTCAGCTATCCTACCTGCCAGCCTGCTCTCCCAGTCTACCTTAGCCAATTCATCCCTCATCCTATCATATTTCCCTCTGTTCAAACAGAGGACACTGGTTTGGGACCAAACTTTCTCCTCTTCCATCTGAATCAGAAATTCGACCATATTGTGGTCACTAGACCCAAGAGGGTCCTTCACAATAAGATCCTTAATTCTACCTACCTCGTTACACAATACCAGATCCAAAATAGCTCGTTCCCTCGTCGGTTCCGTAACATGCTGTTCAAGGAAACTATCCCGACAGCATTCTAAGAACTCTTCCTCCATTCCACCCTTACCGACTTGAGTCTGCCAGTCAATGTGCATGTTGAAGTCCCCCATGATTATTGCCATTCCGTTTTTACACGCATCCCTTATCTGCTTGTTTATAGCCCTCCCTACCTCAACATTATTATTTGGGGGCCTATATACCACACCTACTAGTGTCTTTCTCCCTCTACTATTCCTCATCTCTACCCATAATGATTCCACGTTTTGTTCCTCAGAGCCTATGTCATCCCTCAGTACTACCCTGATATTATCTCTTATTAATAGCGCGACCCCACCACCTTTTCCTTCCTGTCTATTCTTCCTAAACGCCTGATACCCCTGGATATTCATCTCCCAGTCCTGGTCACCTTTCAGCCACGTTTCTGTAATGGCCACTAGATCGTACCCACTTGTGCTGATTTGCACCATCAACTCATTTACCTTGTTCCGAATGCTTCGTGCATTCAGGCAAAGTGTCCTTATTCCAGCTTTTATCTGGACCCGCTTTGATGAGTCGCGAACACCCTCTCCCTCTACTCCCTTATCTAAATTACCGCCTTCATTCACTTGCACCCTCTCCTCTACCATTAATTTTGTAATTCCCCTTACCCCTGCATCCTCCCCCCCATCAATTAGTTCCTTGATCCTAGTCAACTCTTCTAGCTCCCCTCCCCCCAACCTATCTAGTTTAAATTCTCCCCAGTAGCCTTAGCCAACCTACCGGCCAGGATATTGGTCCCCCTGTGATTCAAGTTCCACCCGTTTTTTGTATACAGATCACCCCTGCCCCTAAAGAGGTCCCAATGGTCCAGGAACCTGAATCCCTGCCCCCTGCACCAGTCCCTCAGCCACACATTCATCTTCCACCTCACTCCATTCCTGCCCTCACCTTCCCGTGGCACAGGCAGTAATCCTGAGATTACTACCTTTGCTTTCCTCTTTCTCAGCTGTCTCCCTAATTCCCTGTACTCCCTTTTCATGACCCCTTCTCCCTTCCTACCCACATCAGCGGTACCAATATGTACCGCTACCTCAGGCTCCTCTCCCTCCCACCTCAGGATTTCCGGGACGCGACTAGCGACATCCTGGATCCCGGCCCCAGGGAGGCAGACCACCATGCGAGACTCCCGCCTACCTCCGCAGAAACGCCTGTCTGAATAGGAGTTATCCTATTCGGATTGGGCAGTATGGTGGCACAGTGGTTAGCACTGCTGCCTCACAGCGCCAAGGGCCTGGGTTCAATTACGGCCTCGGGTCACTGTGCGGAGTCTGCGTGGGTTTCCTCCGGGTGCTCTGGTTTCCTCCCACACTCCAAAGATGTGTGGGTTAAGTTGATTGGCCATGATACATTGATCCTAGTGTAAGGGGTACTAGCAAGGTAAATATGTGGGGTTACAGGAGTGGGGCTTGGGTGGGATTGTGGTCAGTACAGACTTGATGGGTCGAATGGCCTCCTTCTGTACTGTAGGGATTCTATGATTCTAATAACAAGTCATAATTTACATATTCAAAGATTTCTTCCCTGATCATCCCTTAATGCGAGGCTTGGGTTCCACAAGTGCTTTATTGGTAAGCAGCTCACCATTTTTCTTGTGTCTTCATAGAGATGGAGCATTGGCAGGCTGTTCAAGTAAGCTGCGGCCAGGGACGGAAGGAAGAGAAGACAAGTCCAGTATTTCCACAAGTGCATTGGATCAGGAATAAGGGGCAAATTCCTCCCAGCGACCAAATGTTTACTGGCTCATTGAAGCTGAATGAGTGAAATCAGTTGGGATTGGTGCTTGATATGAAAGGCTCGTGTATCAGAGAACACCAGCATGAAGACCCAACTCAGCCTCAGGGCTAGCTTTCTTACCTTGAAGTCAAAAAGTTGCAGATTTGAGTCTCACTGTAGAGACCAATGCACATAGCCTGGCTGATGCTGTAGTGCAGCACTGTATGGGAGTGCTACATTGTCACTGGCTGGGGTGGGGGGTGTTGGAGACCATTGTCATGGTTGTCCCTGGACATGTGTAAGTTTTGTGAGTTTCATTTATGTTTGGGCCACAGTGGGGGGGTGGCAGTTGCAGTTTAAGCAAAGGCTCCGGCATATTGCCATTTAGTACTGAAGGCTCTGCGATGGCTGTGTGTATCTCCTGGTCGGCTGCAGTGCCTGACATTGGGAACTTCAGGAGCTGTTGGCTGCAACCTATAGAGTCCCAAACCAGGGGGGTGGGTAACACCATTAGAGTGGCAGTGAAAGACAGCAAAGGAGGTGCATCCATTCACCGTGCCTTCTTCATGAAGAGAATCATTTTGAGATCCCGTGGATTCAAAACTCTGGACATCTGCTGTCTGCAGGACTTCCCCAGAGCTGGATACATTGGTGAGATCTTCAAGAATGTGGCAGCATGCTTGGTGGCACAGTGCTTAGTACTGCTGCCTCACTAGCACCAGGGATCCCAGTTCAATTCCCAGTTTGGGTCACAGTACGGAGTCTGTACGTTCTCCCCGTGTCTACGTGGGTTTCCTCAGGGTGCTCCAGATTCATCCCACAGTCCGAAAGACGTGCTGGTTAGGTGCATTGGCCATGCTAAATTCTCCCTCAGTGTACCCAAACAGGCGCCGGAGTGTGGCGACTAGGGGATTTTCACAGTAACTTCATTGCAGTGTGAATGTAAGCCTACTTGTGACACTAATAAATAAACTAAACTTTAAAAATTCCTCAAGTTGTTCAGGGAGAAGAGAAAGCTGAGAATGCCCGTGGCTGTTTACTCTGCCATCACAACAGGGCTGGGTGGTGGCTATGCATCTCTACAACCCTCATGTTCCTGATGGGACGTACTTATCTCTCTTGCCAGGTACGTCAACAAGGTTAGATACTGAGGTCAAAGATGCTTTTGCAATTTGGACCAGTAAATGGCAGGTCAAGGTGACCCTGAATGTGGATGGTGAGGGAGATTTCCTCCACCCTTCCTCCAGCTTCACTATCGGGGGAAGCCATGACTAACTTGTCTACACCAGGCCAAACGGTTGGCGTTCTGTGGGAAATCTGGCATGTGGCAGCCAATTGCAGTGCCACCGCCATCTGCAAGAACTACAAGCAGAAAGGTCACCTGACAAAAACTACAAGCTGACTAAATGCTGTAACCTGTGTGGTGGGGCAGGCCACCTCTACAGGAAGTGCCCAACACACTGTCTCAGTTATGTACTGGTGATGAGAACCAAGCAAAGACATGTGGAGGGGACAATGAACAAGACAACCACCCAGGACACCTACAACCCTCCACTCTGGAATATGTTGAGCATGTCCCAAACCTTGGCAGCTACCTCTCTCAAAAGGCTGACAACTGAGGGGGATATCCAACACCGGATCAACTGCACCAGCTCAGACAGATCTATGGCAGTGAGTGTTTGACAACAACGACCTTCATAAGTCATTGGAAGTCCCACACTCCTTTACTGCAGTGAGATATAGACTGTGTATCAGTGACACTTAAGAGCACCAGAGAAATCCTATCAGCAATGTCTCCACCGCATCCTCCAGATTGAATGAAGGGCCGTACAACAGAAACAAGTCTTCTCTTGAAGCCACCTCCATAAGCCTACAGGTAAAACACCTTCAGTACTAACAACGATGGACTAGACCCTGTGTCTGGATGCCCGAAAGGCATCTACCCCCCCAGGTCTTGTTTTCTCAACTCTCATAACCAGAATTCCAGGGGAGGACAAAAAAAATACACTTCAAAGATGCTTTGAGTCTCTCCTTGAAGTTTTTTTTAATTCATTTGTGGGACACGGGCGTCACTGGCTGGCCAGCATTTATTGCCCATCCTTAGTTGCCCGAGGGCAATTGAGAGTCAACCACATTGCTGTGGCTCTGGAGTCACATGTAGACCTCGTGTCTGCGTGGGTTTCCTCCGGGTGCTCTGGTTTCCTCCCACAGTCCAAAGATGTGCGGGTTAGGTTGATTGGCCGTGCTAAAATTGCCCTTTGTGTCCTGGGATGCGTAGGTTAGAGGGATTAGTGGGTAAATATGTAGGGATATGGGGATAGGGCCTGGGTGGGATTGTGGTCGGTGCAGACTCGAAGGGCCGAATGGCCTCTTTCTGTGCTGTAGGGTTTCTAAGATTCTAAGAAACATCAGATAAGGATGGCAGATTTCCTTCCCTAAAAGACATTAGTGAAGCAAATGGGTTTTTCCGACAATCGACAATGGTTTCATGGTTATCAGTCGACTCTTAATTCCAGATATTTTTTATTGAATTCAAATTCCACCATCTGCCGTGGCAAGATTCGAACCCGGTACTCCAGAACATTAGCTAATCCTATTAACTAGGATTAATAGTCTATAGCCACATTACTGGCTGCAGTCTCAGAATCTACTACAGAGATTTGTGACAACATTGGACAAGTGGTGGCTACAGTCTGTGAGCTTATCCCGCAGTCTCACCAATTGGCTAAGGCCATGGGCTATCCAACAAGTTCCCTGCGAAGGGAAGAAAGTCAAGGCTCCAACTCAATGGAGTTTCAAGCTTCTGCAGGTTGGGCTTTAGTGGACCAACGAGGTTGTCATAATAGATGGTTTAGTCTGTCTTTGGAGCTGCCAATAACTCACCCATCCACTTTAATTAGTGAGTTTGTCAGTGAACTCCACATTGGTGGGTTGGCATGTAGGGTCCATGTGACCTATTCTTCCACCACTTTGGGAAAAACTTTGGTATGTCCCCAGTTCGACCCAAGCATCTGAAGCAGTGCTTAAGGATTCCAATGGCTTCTATTACCTGTTGGTGAACAAATAAGCCTCATTAAATTACAGCTCTACCTCAAAACATGGCACCCAAAATGGTGTCATCAGCCCATGACCGCAAAGAGGATACGACTCACCTCCAATGAACCAACTATTAGATCATTTCCTCGAATATGTGAGCTACATTTACGTTCCATACAATAAAGGCAGCATGAGTTGATCAGTATGCAAGGCATTCACATGTACATTTTGCAGATAGGTATTGCACATTAACTGATCATGGAGTGGATTCACTTTCTGTTCAGATAACTCTCATTCATCACTGGTGACCTTCAAGTTCATGACTACCAGCACCTTTGGGAAAATAACTTACTTTTGCATGGCACTTTTAACCTAACAGAGTAATACCAGGAATTTCACTTGGTCATTAGAAAGTAAAATTTGATATCCAGTCACACAAGGCGATATTAGGTCAGATGGCCAATAACTTGATCAAAGAGTTGGGGTTAAGTGTCTTAAAGGAGAAAAGAGACAGAGGTAAAATGTGCCTTGATGGGCCCTTCAGGGGATGCCGAGAGAGGCACAGGGGAAAACTGCAGACTTGTATAAAGGGGGATAGGTCTGGGATGACAGCAGCAGAATAATGAGGTTGAAGAGTTGAGGAAAGGACCCGAGAGGGAAGGAATGAAAGTAGATGTGATGACAGGAGGATCCTCAAGAGGGTGAAGAAAAATGAGAAAGAGGAAATGATTATTGGACTTAGGTCTGGAGTGGCAACAAATACATGCATGTGATTGGACATAGGGAAAACGTAAGTTAAATAACAGATATTGAATTTATATATCCTAGTAGTTAAACAAGGAAAAAAAAATCATTAAAATCAGAAGCCTTTCCCTATCAAGAGAGACTAAATAGTCTGGGTCTGTATTCCTTGGAGTTTAGAAGAGTTAGGAGTGACCTCATTCAAACTGATGGAGCTTGACAGGGTAGATGGTGAGATATTTTCACTCGTGGGAGAGTCTCAAAGGGACATAGCTACATGATAAAGGGCCAGCCATTTAAAACTGATGAGCATAGAAATCTCTTCTCACAGAGGGTGGTGAATCTTTGGAATTCTCTGGCCCAAAGGATGGTGGAGGCTGGATCATTGGAAGTATTTAAAGTGGAGGTGGTTAAATATTTGATTGGTCGAGGAATAGAGGGCGATGGGAAAATGGCAGAGAAAAGATGAGGCCAGCGTAAATCAGCCAAGATCATATTAAATGGCGGGACAGGCTTGAAGGGCCTGGTGGCCAACTCCTGCTTCTATTTCTTGTGTGCTTGTGTAGAGGGATAGAGTTTGCATTGGTCGGGTGGAGACAGCACGGAGCATCAATGAACTGTTCAGTGACATCTGTGGCTGGCAACTGAACCCTAGAAGCTATAAGAAGTTTAGTTTTTTTAAAGTAATGTCACAAGTAGGCTTAAATTAACACTGCAATGAAGTTACTATGAAAATCCTCTAGTCGTCACACTCTGAGGGAGAATTTAGCATGGCCAATGCACCTAACCAGCACGTGGTTCAGACTATGGGAGGAAACTGGAGCACCCAGTGGAAACCCACGCAGACACAGGGAGAACATGCAGACTCTGCACAGACAGTGACCCAAGCTGGGAATCGAACCCAGGTCCCTGGTGCTGTGAGGCAGCAGTGCTAACCGCTGTGCCACTTGAAGAGTGAAGTATTGGCTGTTTAGGGGTACTTCCATGTTTGTTACCATGCCTGTGAAACGTCGTGGAACATTTTACTACATTGACGCAAATTATTGCAGCAAGGTCATTTATTTGTTCAGAAACCTAATTTTCTGAAGTGTCCTGATTCCATTAAGACCTAACTCTGGAAGGCTTTAGCCTTGATGTCCATTAATTGTATTTTTTAAAAATACATTGTTAGGTGAAATACTAAGTTAGAACTGCCTTTTAAAATAGCGTATAATGCTGACATCTACACTGCAATAAAAAAGGCAATATCATCCATGAATTCAAGGGACTATAATGCCTGCGAGGTTCTGCATTCTAAGTATGTGATAAAGAGACTCGACTGGTGAATGGCTCAGCAGAAATTGATTACACAAGTCAATAACAGACCTGGTTTCAAGTGAAAGGCAACAACTTTATTGTTCTCCAAAACGATGAAAAGATGACTACAGTAACTGGCGTTGATTGATAGCTTACATCAGCTTGGCTTAGCTATTTTGGTTTGTAAATTGGTCAACTTTCCAAGTTTGTTTGCAACAATGAACTGGTAAACTTATCTCTGCAGCCAAAATGTCAGATTATTAGTGGCCTGTACCCTGTTCAAATTACCTTGAACAGTAAAACATAATTCTTTGAACAAACTCTACGAGCAAAAAAAATTAAATGTCCAAAACCAGCTGACAGAGGAAGGCTCTCCATTCCACTGAATGTGCTATTGTGGTTAAATATCTTTCTGTTTAAACTTGGGGACTTCCTGACACAGTAAACATTCTGCAAACGAGCACAAAAGTAAACTTAGAAAAGGGAAGTCCCAATAGGCAGGGTAAACATTATTACTTAAGCGAAAAACTTGTGAACCTATAGAACAATGTACAGGGAGAGAGAGGTATGAGCAAGCTCTAGACGATAGGTATTTGGCAGTAATAGCAACCGAAACGTGAGAGATGGGGTGGTGCATAATGGTTTTCAAACATCGGAGACTAGCCAGATGGACTGCAGTTGTGCCTTTCAGTCTTATATATTAAACATACCAAATGCAGTGCATCAGAAGTTATTAAGATGATTGGGGAAACACAAGCTTGTACAGTGACTTTGAATGCAAAGGTAAAATCTTGATTAAAGGCACAGAGTAAATTTATAAATAGAATCAATATATTGAACGAGAGACAATAACGCTAATCAGGCCACTTTAGTGCTGTGCTCAGTACGACAACGATTTCCGCGCAAAGTTTTACTTTAAAAGAAAACATTGCCACGTCTTTAAGTGGTTTCTCAAATTAACTTGTAAAAAGAATAGATTTTCAAAATTTTTTAATTGTTTTTATTTCAGAAAAGCGTTTGAAAATATACTGATAGGGCGCAGCCAGGTCTGAACTGCAAGTGTCCACAAATAAAAATGAAGCATTTCAAATGTATAAATTTTCATACAGGTCAAGAATATTCTTCTCATCGCCAGCCCTCTTTTCTTGAAATTCCTATGCTTAGATCAGCAAAGTTTAGTCTCAGTCAATCAGCTGACTTAAGATCCCTCCCCCCACCCCCCTTTCTACCTATTCCATAAAAACAACAAGACATTTTCATTTGAGAACACAAAAGTGTGAGGAAGTACTGTAAAGGTTTCATAAGCATCTGGCCTAAGGTTCCTTCAGATACTCATTCAGAAGAAGCGATTTACATGGAAAGTACTGCAGCTTACGGTCCTCAATCCACGCAGCGAGCATGCAGAATCTTCATTACATCAGTTTCTTTCATACTGTACAATGGATCTACAAGCTTATTGTGAACATGCAATAAACCTGGGGAAGAAATAGAAACAAAAGGGATATAGGAGCAACATTAAAAATATTCTGTAATAAGTCCTCGAAGACATAAGTCCCTTCACCAAAATCCCTTTATTTACAAGTCTGGCAATAGCATACAGAGTGCTTTTAGTTAGCAGTCTACACGAGGAGTCCCAGAGGAACTGACATGCCTGGTTAAGTACAAAACAAGAGGCTCCCCGATTGGCCCATCAATTTGGCCCTTAATGGTGGAGCTCATATTCTAACAGGCCAACCTCAATTGCCTGATTAAAGTTATTACACACTCAGACAACAATTTGCATTTGTATAGAGCCTTTAATGTAGTTTTGTTTTAGTCATTTTACGGAATGTGGGCATCTCTAGTTGGGCCAGCATTTATTGCCCATCCCTAACTGCCCTCCATTTTAGAAGGCATCTGAGAGTCAACCACATTACTGTGGACCTGGAGTCGCATGTAGGCCAGACCAGGTAAGGACGGCAGATTTCCTTCCCTGAAGGACATTAGTGAACCAGATAGGTTTTTAAACGACAATCGACATGGTTTCATGATCATCATTAAACTTTTAATTTCAGACTTTTTTAAATTAAATACAAATTTCACCATCTTCCGTAGCAGGATTTGAACCCTGGACCCCAGATCTTGCTCTGGGACTCTGGATTACGAGCCCAGTGACAATACCACCATGCCACCACCTTCTCAAAGCAGTTCCCAGAAGCATTAGCAAACATTTTGTCACCAAGCCTCGTGAGGAGATATGTGATCAGCTTGGTTAAAGATATAGGTTTTAATGATCATCTTAAGGGGTATAGCGGTTTGGGGAGAGAATTCCAGTTTTGGGCCTTGGCAGCTTATGGGACAGTCGGCATTGGTGAAGCGTTGAAATACAAAGATGCCAAAGAGGCTAGAATTGCAGGAGCACAGAGGTCTGAGGGTGGGTGGGCTGGCTGGGATTACAGAGATAGGGAGGGGCAAGGCTGTGAAAGATTTGAAATCAAGGATGAGAATTTCAAGATTGATTTGATATATTATTGTCACATGTATTAGTGCACATTAAAAAGTATTGTTTCTTGCGTGCTATACATACAAAGCATACCGTTCATACCGAAGGGAATGAGAGAGTGCAGAATGTAGTATTACAGTCAAAGCTAGGATGTAGAGAAAGATCAACTTAGTGCGAGGTAGGTCCATTCAAAAGTCTGATGGCAGCAGGGAAGAAGCTGTTCTCGATTCGGTTGGTATAGGACGGAGGTGCTGCCGAACAAGGAGTTCAGGGGCGATGGACTAAATGGACTTTAGTTCTGGTCAAAGCACAGGAAGCAGAGGTTTGGATGAGCAAGTGAATGGTGGGTCAAAGTGGGAGGCCGGCTAGAAGAACATTGGAATAGTCAAGTCTAGAGTTAACAAAGATACGAACAATTACAACTGTACAGACAGTGCAATTTTAAAAAAGCCAATCATGAGGATTAAACAACTCCGAGAAAATAACCCATTTATTATGGTTTAATTGCAAACCTGTTATTCCAAATGTCACATGTAATTTTAACCAGGACCTTTAATGTCATAGAACTCTCCCGGCAGAAGCAATTCACAAGCAATTAACCTGGAATTTTACAACTACAGTCACGTGTCTAGGTTGAACAAACATTTTCAGGCAACAAAAACTTTCACTTCCATTTTTTTCAAGATCATCGATTATAAACAAAGGAATCCAACCCTCAGTGGTAGACTTTCCAGTCTGTCTTAGAGCACGTGACCAGTTCTGCAGCCTGGTAGAATTGCAATACGGAAAGCAGACAAAGTGCTTGATCATGTTGCACAGACAGTCAAGCAGCACTTGGAAGATATCACACTAAATCCACGGAACACCTGGGTCAGACCTTGAAGATGGTGTTTAGATCCGGTCAACACAACACAAGGCGGGATGTTCAAGCAGTGGGTGTGATGCAGCAGAGAGCCGCAAGGGTGGATCCTGGGATCAAAGGGTTGATTATGAGGAAAGACTGGAGAAACTGCAGTTCGTTAGCTTTGAAAGGAGGTGTCTAAAAGAAAGGGAATTTTATAGAAGTATGCACAGCATTAAATCAAATAGATAAAGGTTAAATCAGAGCACAAACTCGAGGTGAGCCAAGACACTAAACAAGTAGCCAATTAAACTGCGGAAAAAGATAGCTGACAGACATTCAATTCATGTGTAGCAATCAAAACTGAAATGATCTTCCAAGCAAAAGGACCTTCAGATTATTTCAAGGGACAGTTAGAATCATAGAATCCCTACAGTGCAGAAGGAGGCCATTCGGCCCATCAAGCCTGCACCGACAATGATTCCACCCAGACCCTATCCCCATAACCCCAGGTATTTACCCTACTAACCCCCTAACCTGCACCTCTTGGGACACCAAGAGGCAATTGAGCATGGCCAATCCACCCAACCCACACAGTGTGGAAGGAAAGCGGAGCACCCGGAGGAAACCCATGCAGACATGGGGAGAATGTGCAAACTCCATACAGTCACTCGAGGTTGGAATTGAACTCAGGTCCCTGGCGCTGTGAAGCAGCAGTGCTAACCACCGTGCCTCCCCATTAGATGGCATGATAAGAAAAATTGAAGGTTTTTATTACACACGGTGGGCCAAAATGCCCCCCCTGGTATCTCTCTGGTGATCACATCTTAATACTTCCCCTCCCCTGCTCTCACTGACCCATCCTAATGGACTTGGAGAATGAGCAAGTTTAGAAAAACTCCAGAAAGTTATTACGATCGAATATCTTCACTGAATTTCCCCAAAGACTGCAAACTCTAGTAATAATCAATTCTCTGGGCGGCACGGTAGCATAGTGGTTAGCACTGCTGCTTCACAGTGCCAGGGACCCGGGTTCAGTTCCCGGCTTGGGTCACTGTCTGTGTGGAGTTTGCACGGTCTCCCCGTGTCTGCGTGGGTTTCCTCCAGATGCTCTAGTTTCCTCTCACAGTCCGAAAGATGTGCTGGTTAGGTGCATTGACCCGAACAGGCGCCAGACTGTAGCAACCAGGAGAATTTCACAGTAACGTAATTGCAGTGTTAAATGTAACACTGCCTTACTTGTGACTAATAAATAAACTTTAACTTTTAAATTACCTTTAAAATACTGGACTGTTTTTACACGGAGTTCCATGGTGGCATCTTCATCGCACACAAACAGTGTTTTTGGATGCTGCTGAAAAGCAGATACAGTCCACATGTGGTTGACACCATCTTCTATTGCTTTACACAGAGCCAACGCTTTATGAACTCCCGTGATAAGAATCATTACCTACAGGAATAAAAGGAAACTCATTGAGAACCTTCCATTACGGAACAGTGACGATCACAGAATGCTAGCAGCTGTTGTTTCTCTTCCTGCACCGAGTGGTGCCCAAGGCAGACTTTCATCTCTTCCCATTCCTATAGTTTTTCCTGGACCGTGTTGCTAGTCAGCCGTCAGAGGCCAATTGCTTGAGGAGCGCCACTCCACATCAAGCATGGCTGACCAGGAGTCTCTCCCGCACTTAGCGCCTCCCATCGGTGTGTTGGAAGGATTTGCAGGTTGATACTCAACCTCTCTGACCACCTTCCTTGGCCACGAAGCCATCGGGTGGGGATCGAATCCAGAGTTTCCAGCTCAGAGGCAGAGGCGCTTCCCATTACACCACAGGACCTCCTCGAAAGCTAGCAGTGTGTCTTAAAAATTATTGCATTGATCTTTTTGCAAGGAAAGGACAGGAAGAAGCAAAAGGAGGGCTAAGTTTGGAGGACAGTCAGAGGGGCATAGATCAGTTAGAGAGTCGAGATCTTTTCCCAAAGGTAGGGCAGTCTAAAACTGGAGGGCACAGGTTTAAGGTGAGAGGGGAGATACACAATAGGGTCCAGAGGGGCAATTTTTTCACACAGAGGGCGGTGTGTGTCTGGAACAAGCTGTCAAAGTTAGCAGTAGAGGCGGGTACAATTTTGTCTTTTAAAAAGCATTTAGACAGTTACATGAGTAAGATGGGTATAGAGGGATATGGGCCAAATGTGGGCAATTGGGATTAGCTTAGTGGTTTAAAAAAAAAGGGCGGCATGGACAAGTTGGGCTGAAGGGCCTGTTTCCATGCTGTAAACCTCTATGACTCTAAATATTTCAGGACAGCAATGTTGTATTGGAATGCAAATACAATGCAGTTTAATAAGGCCCCTTTCTCGAGCAGTTGCACGCTTGCCAGAGTATGACTGTCTGGACCAATGTCTAGAGTTAAAAACATTTCAAATAATAACTCCAAAGACAATGTTTTTCATGTAAAGTCCATGTGGACAACCAAAGAATCAGAGGGAAGATGAGAATAAATGCAATAAGTTGCTTAGCATCCAAAGCAGAGTCAATAAAACTTTCAAAAGGGAACTAGATATGTGAAAATTAATACATTTGCAGGATTATGGGGCATGAGCAAGAGACTGGGACTAACTGGATATCGCATTCAAAGTTGCATAGGTTAGGTAGATTAACCATGGGGTTACAGGGGTAAGGCAGTGGGGAGGGGCTGGGTAAGATGCTCTTTTGGAGAGTCAGTGCAGACTCGATGGGCCGCATGGTCTCCTTCTGCGCTGGAGGGATTCTATGGTTCTTTCAAGGAGTACAAGTACGCAAAATAGCCTCCTTCCAGTCAGTAACATTCTATGATTTGAAAAAAAAAAATCCAGTTCTACTTTTCTACCAGGTCTTCAAAGCTGCAACACCGACTGATAAAAGGATGCAAGGAGTGAGGGTAATAAACAGGTAACTTGCAAGCAGTACAAAAACATAATTACATCCAAGAGGCAAACTTGGTACATTTAACACATTGGGATGTTTTCAAAACTAAAGAAATATAAACCATGCAATTTAGCTGCCATTTCTTTACCTCTCTCGCATCCATTACAGTCCCCACTCCAACAGTCAAAGCCATGGTTGGGACTTTAGACAAATCTCCATCAAAGAACCTGGCATTGGCCAATATTGTATCCAATGCCAATGTCTTTACTCTGGTGCGAGACACCAGACTGGAGCCTGGTTCATTGAAAGCAATGTGACCATCTGGACCAATGCCTATTCAAAGCCAAAGAGAAAATAGAAGTGTGAACAAAACATAACAAAAACATTTCAACAGAACTCATTGGCAGCTTCACCCAGGGTTAATCCTGTTTTGGGGAAATTTTAAACCCAGCTCAAAACTAATCCCATTACCATGAGTTAAACTCCGTTTCCTTCAAAGTGGGGGCACAAACATGACTTGTGTAGAGAAATGGTAATATCACACTGCTCTACTTGAAAGACTCTGCATTGTGCTCATAGTAAGGGAAGAATTTACACTGCGCCCAACTAATACTGTGCCTGATAGTTACCCCAGGAGTTTAGAGTAAAAAAGTAATAATTTCCCCAATATAAACATGCGCCCTTTGATAATCACAAGAACAAACTACACCTCCAAACTAAACAGATTACAACTATTGTGTAAGTAGCACCAGCTTCAGGAAGATGGAATTAATTCTATATAGGTTACTGCACAGTACCACCAACGAATAGCTCGATTCCTCCTGCTGCTTTAATCTTCTCCTCAAAAGCATCGCACTCTGCCTCCAGGTCAGGAGCATTTCCATCGAGAATGTGTGTATTTTCAGCCAAGATGTCAATGTGCTTAAATAGATTGTTCCACATGAAGGAGTGATAGCTCTCAGGATGGTCCCTTGGAAGGCCTGCCAGGGAAGTGCAACATATTGCATAGTCATTAAAGTATAACCAGTGATCAAATACATTGGCCCCAGATTCTCACGTTGATGAGTACGATCCCTCCATTACTACTCCCACATTACAAAAGGACACAATTAAACATTAAGACAGGGAAGGTTTGTTTTCTCCTAGCTGATGGGTCAATTATTAGGGGGCATAGATTTCAGGTGATTGGCAGAAGGATTAGAGGGGACATGAGGAAAAATGTTTTTCACCCAGAGGGCATCTGGAATTCACTGCCTAAGTTGGTGGTTGAGGCACATATAAAAGGTCCTTGGATCTGCATTGATGGTGCTGTAACCTGCAAGGCTACATATGAGCTGCTGGAAATTGGGATTAAAATGAGTGGCTAGTTTCCTTTTTTTGATCTGCGCAGACATGATGGGCTGAGTGGCCACTTTCTGCACCATAACTTTAGTATGGAGAGCTCTGGAATTTTGCAACATCTCAAAGCTGATTTCAATGTAAAGACCAATCAAATTCTGCCACAAGAGAATGCATCTGTCCAGCGATGGAGATGCTCAGCTTTCTTAGTTCCACCAATGCCGTTCATAAGTCAGCCTTAATGAGCTGTTTAAATGCAATGAGGTTGGTTCGGGGGACACACATTTAATCTCCCTCCCTTTTCAGTCGTGCCTGACCTCTGCTCAACGTCACCCTAACGCAAAGCATGTAGCACAGATAGGCCCAAGCTATATCCCAGTATTGTGTGGCACTACATACTGACAAGTCTGCCATACTATCATTGTGATCACTTTTATTAGGTCTGTGCATGCAACGTTTCCTGCCAGATCTTACACAATCAAGGTGAAGCTAATCTTCGACAGGAAAATCCTGAACATTAGTTGGCCACATTCATGGAACCCATTCTGTAAATTCAGTATGAACAAACCTACAAAGTAGTGACAGACTGCTACATTTTATCATTGACATTTTTCCAGCAGATATATATCAGGTTTACAGTATACATTATTAATACAGTATTTATTACACAAGATCTCATGCAGCTGACTGAAAACCAAATGCAAAACTGCTGAGAAGACTTGTTTTTAGCAGCAACAGGCATCACACAGGAAATGCTTCATATTTAAAGTTTATTTATTAGTGTCACAAGTAGGCTTACATTAACACTGCAATGAAGTTACTGTGAAAATCCCCTAGTCGCCACACTCCGGCACCTTTTCGGGTACACCGAGGGAGAATTTAGCATGGCCAATGCACCTAACCAGCACGTCTTTCGGACTGAGAGAGGAAACCCGGACGAAACCCACGCAGACACAGGGAGAATGTGCAAACTCCACACACACTGTGACCAAAGCCAGGAATCGAACCCGGGTCCCTGGTGCCGTGAGGCAGCAGTGCTAACCACTGTGCCACACAGACCCAGTCACCTCATGTCAGTCTCCAATGGGTTTTAGTAAATTACCTTTAGAAATAAAGTAGATGGGATGTGTCTAAAGTGAATGATTTGAAAGATAATAGCCGGAAGTTTTCAGCCGTTCACTGCCCACCGCCACTGCCAGTGCAAACGGAGAATTTGGCGCTCAGCTAAATCTCCATTCGCCGCGCGGGAGCTCGGAGAATCCCAGCCGCGCGGGAGCTCGGAGAATCCCAGCCGCGCGGGAGCTCGGAGAATCCCAGCCGCGCGGGAGCTCGGAGAATCCCAGCCGCGCGGGAGCTCGGAGAATCCCAGCCGCGCGGGAGCTCGGAGAATCCCAGCCGCGCGGGAGCTCGGAGAATCCCAGCCGCGCGGGAGCTCGGAGAATCCCAGCCCAATGTTACGTAATATTTGAAACATATACAGAGATAATTCATCGCTGATATTAAAATCCCTTTTTAATTATGTTGCAGTGCACCAAGATATGTGTGTCAAAACCTATGCTACTGTATCCAGGCAATGTACAATCACTGAATTGTTACAGCACAGAAGGAGGCTTGTCAGCCCATCATGTCTGTGCCTGCTCTCTGCATGAGCAGTTCACCCAGTGACACTTCCCCCCCACACACCCTCTCCATCTAACCCTGCACATTCTGGTTTTTGATTGAACCCTCCTTCACCACTATCTCGGGCAGTGCATTCCAGATATTAACCACTCTCTGCCTGAAAACGTTTTTCCTCATGTCTCCAGTGTTTCTTTTGCCAATGGCCTGAAACACCTCACATTCGTACACCAGTGGGAACTGGTTTTTTCCCAATCAATTTTATACAGACCCCTCTTGATTTTAAATCTCTATCATGGATGGGGTTTTGCCAAACCCACCCCTCTCCCCTCCTCTCCCCCAACTCGTCGGCCCTTTTTTCAGCGGCAGCGGTGACCTGCCATTGGCCGATGGCAGGATCTTCCGGTCCCGCCACTGTCAACAAGGTTTCCCATTGTTCACACTCTCCAATGCCAGGGAACCCGCTTTAGGGTCTCATCATCACACGGGATCGGACAATCCCACCAGCGGAAATGACTGGAAAATCCCACCCACATCTTTTCTCAAAGAAAGATGGTCTCAACTTCTCCAATCTATCTACCTGACCGAAGTTCCGCATCCCTGGAACCATTCCCATGAATCTTTTCTGCACTCGCTGTAGTGTCTACACATCTTTCCTGAGGAATTAAACAAAACTGCAGTTAATGCTGAACCAGTATTTTATAGTTTAACATAACCTCCTTGCTCTTGTACTCTGTCACTATTAATAAAACCTGGGATACTGTATGCTTCATTAATTGTTCTCTTATCCTGTCCTGCCACCTTCAACAACCTGTGCACTTATACACCCAGATCCCTCTGCTCCTGCATCCCCTTTAGAATTGTACCCTTTATTTTATATTTATCCTCCACATTCTTCCTACCAAAATGAATCACTTCACACTGAACCAGTGTCCAGTGGCGTACCACAGGGATCTGTGTTGGGGCCCCCTATTATTCATCATTTATATAAATGACATTGATGACTATATGGGGGGTAGGATTAGTAAGTTTGCGGATGACACAAAGATTGGACGGATGGTTAACAGTGAGGCAGAGTGTCTTGGGCTACAAGAAGATACAGTCGGAATGGTCAAATGGGCAGATAGGTGGCAGATGGAATTTAATTCTGAAAAGTGTGAGGTGATACACTGTGGAAGGAAAAATTTGACAAGAAAGTACTCAATTAATGGTAGGACACCAGGAAGTTCTGTGGAACAAAGGGACCTTGGCATATTTGCCCACAGATCTCTGAAAGCAGAGGGGCATGTTAGTAGGGTGGTGAAAAAGGCGTATGGGACACTTGCCTTTCTCAATCGAGGCATAGATTACAAAAGCAGGGAAGTCATATTGGAGTTGTATAGAACTTTGGTGAGGCCACAGCTAGAGTACTGTGTGCAGTTTTGATCACCACATTATCAGAAGGATGTGATTGCACTGGTGGAGGTGCAGAGGAGATTCACCAGGATGCTGCCTGCGATGGAACATTTAAGTTATGAAAAATGGTTGCGTAGGCTTGGGTTGTTTTTGTTGGAGCAGAGAAGACTGAGAGGCGGCCTGATCAAGGTGTACAAGATTATGAGGGACATGAACAGAGTGGATCAGGAGCAACTATTCCCCTTAGTTAAAGGGTCAGTCACAAAGGGACATAAGACCATAAGACATAGGAGCGGAAGTAAGGCCATTCGGCCCATCGAGTCCACTCCACCATTCAATCATGGTTGATTTCAACTCCATTTACCCGCTCTCTCCCCATAGCCCTTAATTCCTCGAGAAATCAAGAATTTATCAATTTCTTCAAGAATTTATCAATTTCTTCAAGAATTTATCAAGGTAGGAGGTTTAGGAGGGATGTGAGGAAAAACCTTTATACCCAGAGGGTGGTGACTGTCTGGGATGTGCTGCGTGGGAGGATGTTAGAAGCGGGTTGCCTCACATCCTTTAAAAAGGTATCTGGATGAGCACTTGGCACATCATAACAATCAGGGCTATGGGCTAAGTGCTGGCAAACAGGATTAGGTTCAGGTGTTTCTAATGTGTCGGTGGGGACTTGATGGGCCAAAGGACCTCTTCTGCACTGTATGATTCTCTGCACTGAATTTCATCTGCCACTTATCCACCAACACATCTACATTCTTTTGAAGTTTTACCTAATGCTCCTCACGGTTCACAATGCTTCCGAGTTTCCTATCATCTGCAAATTTTGCGGTTATGCCCTGCACACCAAAGTCTTAAAATATCTATATCAGAAAAAGCAAGGGTCCCAACACCAACCAGTGATGCGCCACAGGTATCAGTGCTGGGGCCTCAACTCCTCACAATTTATAGAAATGATTTGGATAAAGGGATTGACGGGATGGTCGCCATATTTGCTGACCACACAAAAATAGGTGGGAAATTGTGTTGCAAAGAGGACATAAGGAAGCTACAAAAGAATGTAGATAGGTTAGGCAAGTGGGCACAGATCTGACAAATAGAGTACAATGGGGGGAAATGTGAAATTGCCCATTCTGGCAGGAAGAATAATAAAGAAGCATATTATTTAAATAGTGAGATTGCAGGGCTCTGCGATACAGAGGCATCTGGGTGTTCCAGCAAATGAGTCGCAAAAGATTATTTCTCAGGTACAGCAAACAGTTAGCAAAGGTAAATAGAATGTTATTGTTTATTGAGAGGGGAATAAGTACAAGAAAAGGGAGGTTATGCTTCAGTTATATAGGGAATTGGCGAGACCAGATTTGGAGTAGTGTATAGTACTGGCCTTTCTATTTAAGGATATAAGTATATTGGAAGCGGTTCAAGTTTACTAGATTAATGCGTGGAGTGGTTGTCTTACGAGGAAAGGTTGGACAGGCTAAGCTTGTATCTATTAGAGTTTAGAAAAGTGAGAGGTGACTTGATTGAAACATACAAGATCCAGAAGGGGCTTGACAGGCTAGATGTGGAAAGGTAGCATGGTGGTTACCACTGCTACCTCACAGCGCAGGGACCTCGGTTCAGTTCTGGCCTCAGGGGACTGTGTACACATTCTCCTTGTGTCTGCGTGGTTTCTCCGGTTTCATCCCACAGTCCAAAGATGTGCAGGTTAGGTTCACTGGCCATGCAAACTTGCCCCTTAGTGTCAGGGGAATTAGCAGGGTGGATACGTGAGCCTGGGTGGGATTGTTGTCGGTGCAGGCTCGATGGGCCGACTGGCCTCCTTCTGGACTGTAGGGATTCTATGATTCTTGTGGGAGAATCTAGAATTCACAATCACTGCTTAAAAATAAGTGTTTGTACAATTAAGTCAGAGATGAAGGGCACGATCTTCACACCACGGTCCCACTGCAGCGAGGTCGGAGAAACTCCACTCACTGCAACAGGATGGGAAAATCCTGTCGGCAGCATGAATGGTGATGAGATTCCGGCCAAAGGAAATAACTTCTGAGGACTAAGAGACTTTAAAACTCTCTTCCACAAGAGACAGTGGAGCCAGAGTCTTTGAATATTTTTTGAGGTAGATAGATTCTTGATAAGCACAGGGGATCGAGGGGGTTTGAAAGGTCATCAGCGAGGTAGGCAGGAATGTGGTTAAAATTAGATCACTGATTCAGATTATTGAATGGTGGAACAGGCTCCAAGGACTGAGTGGCCTACTCCTCCAAATTTGTACGTTCACACGTACTGACCCCTGGGGAACTTTACTACAAACCTTCCTTCAGTCTGAAATCAGTCATTAACCATGGCTCTCTCCTGTCACTGAGCTAAGTTGCTACTACCTCTTTTATTCCTCAAGCTATAACTTCGTCACAAGTCAATTGTGCAGCACTGTGCCTTTTGAAAGTCTATGCACACCATATCAAAAGCATTACCCTCATCAATGCTCTCCTCTACCTCTTCAAGAAACCCCAACAAGTTGAACATGATTTGCCCTCAACAAATCCATGCTGTCTTTCTTTAATTAAACCCCAGTTTCCCAAGCAACCATTAATCTTATCTTAGATTATTATTTCTGGAAGCTTCCCCACCATTGAAGTTAAACTGACTGAGCCGTTGTTGCTGGGCTTACACTTACAGCCCTTTCTGAACAACAGTGTAGCATTTCCAATTCTCCAGTCCTCTGGCACCACCCCTGAGTTTACGGAAGACTGGAAAAATATAGCTGGTTCCTCCGCAAATTCCCCTCACTTCTCTCAGTATCCTTGGATGCATCTCATCTGGTCCTGGTGTTTTATCAACATATTGCATTAAAAAATACAAATAAATGAATAACTTTTGGTTTCGGGATCCAAATCAATTTGTTCAGAGTTATTTTAAATACTAGTGAGAAGGGTGTAGAAGAACTAATCAGCAGGGAAATTACAGAGAGATGCAAACATTGTTGTGTAGTTATAATGGCGGACTTTAATTATCCAAATGTAGTCTGGTGGGATGTAAAGGGCAAAGAGAAACAAAAGTTCCTAGATTATGTTCAGGAAACTTTTCTACAGCAGTACATGTCTAGTCCAAAAGAAAGGATGCACTGTTGGACCTGTCTCTTGGAAATGAGGTGGGCCAACTCGATCAAGTGCTACTGGGGAAACATTTAGGAGACAGTGATCATTGCATCATATGGTTTAGGATGACGATGGAAATATTAGGCAATCCAGACCAAACATAATTAACTGGGAGAGAGCTGATTTTAATGGGGCAATAACAGACCTGGGCCGGTTAGACTAGAATGAAAGGTTGCCAGGAAAAACTAGCTGAACAATGGGCTACGTTTGAAACAGAAATGGTCCAAACAAGGTCAAAGTATATTCCCTTGATAGGGAAAGGTGGGGCAAACAAATCCAGAGCTCCCTGGATGAAAAAGGAGACAGAAATTAAAAGAAGAAAAAAAAGTGTGCTTATGACAGGTAGAAAATACAATTGTGAACCAAGAGAAATACAGAAGGTTCAGAGGGGAGGTGAAAAAGCACAGTGCAGAAGCAAAGAGGGATTATAAAAGACTGGCAGCCAACATAAAGGGGAATCCCAAAGTCTTCAACAGGCATATAAATCGTAAAAGGGTGGTAAGAGGAGGAGTAGAGTCGATTAGGGACATAAAATGGAATTTACACATGGAGGCTGGGGACATGACTGAGATATTAAATTAATACTTTGTATCTGTCCTTACCAAGGAGACAGATGCTACCCAGATCATAGCAACAAACAATAAAACTCTGTCCCAATAAAGGTTCGAAATTGATAATGAGTAAGTGTTGGTAATTAAAAGTTGACAAGGCACCAGGACTGTGCGAGATGCATCCAAGGATATTAAAGGATGGGAGAATGGAAACTGCAGAGGCACTGGCCATAATCTACCATCTTCCCTAGACCCAGGGGAGGTATCAGAACCGGAGAATTGCAAATGTTGTACCCTTGTTCAAAAAAGGTTGTAAGGGTAGTCCCAGCAATTACCAGTCAGTTTAACTTCAGTGGTGGGGAAGCTTCTAGAAACAATTATTCGGGATGGAACTAGTAGTCACATGGAAAGATGTGGGTTGATTAGGAAGAGCCCACATGGATTTCTAAAGGGGAAATCGTGTTTAACTAATTTGCTGGGGTTTTTTTGAGGAGGTTACAGAAAGGGTCAATTAGGGTAATACTGTTGACGTGGTGTATATAGACTTTCAGAAGGCATTTGATTTTGCACCACACAACAGACTTGAGAAAAATTATAGCTTGTGGAATAAAAGGGACAGTAGCAACATGGATACAAAATTGGCTCAATAATAAGTAGAGAGTAATGGTCAATGGATATTTTTGGGCTGGAGAAAGGTTTGTAGTGGTGTCCCCCAGCGATCAGTTTTGGGACCTTTGCTTTTCCTGATGTATATTAATGATCCAGATCTTGGTATGCAGAGAACAATTTCAAAGTTTGCGGATGATGCAAAACATGGAAGTATTGTAAATTGTGAAGAGGACAGTGTGGAACTTCAAAAGGGCATAGACACATTGGTGGAGTGGGCAGATAGATGGCAGATGAGATTCAATGCAGAGAAGTGTGAGGTGATGCATTTTGGTAGGAAGAACATGGGAGCGACAACATAAACTAAGGGATAAAATTCTTAAGAGGGTGCAGGAGCAGAGGGTCTTGGATATATATGTGCATAGACATTGAAAATGGCAGGACAGGTGGAGAGGGCAGTTAATAAAGCATATGGTATTCTGGACTTTATTAATAGGGGTATAGAGTACAAGAACAGGGAGGTTATGCTGAACATGTACAAGACACCAGTTAGGTCTCAGCTGGAATATTGTGTACAGTTCTGGATGCCACGCTATTGGAAGCGTGTGAATGCACTGGAGAGAGTGCAGAAGAGGTTTACAAAAATGGTTCCAGGGATGAGAAACTTCAGTTATGATGATAGATTGGAGAGGTTGGAACTGTTCTCCTTAGAGAGAAGTAGGCTAAGAGGAGGTTTGACAGAGATATTTAAAATCGTGAAGGGTCTGGACAGAGTAGATAGGCAGAAGTCATTCCCACTTGTAAAAGAACCAAGAATGAGAAGGCACAGATTTAAAGTGATTTGCAATACTAGGAAGTGTGATGTGGGAAAAAGCTTTTCCACACAGCAAGTGGTTTGGGTGTGGAAACAATTGCCTGGAAGTGTGGTGGAGGCAGGTTCAATCGTGGCATTTAAGAGGGCATTAGATGATTACTTGAATAGAAACAATGTGCAAGGGGTATGGTGAAAACCCAGGGGAATGGCACCAAGTCATCATGCTCATTTGGAGAGCCAGTGTAGACATGATGGGCCAAATGGCCTCCTTCTGTGCCATAACAATTCTGTGCTTCTGCGATAAAATTTAAGTTCTACTGTCCCACACTCACCCACATATTCATCCATATTGAACGTCTTCACATATTTGAAAGATAGATTTCCATCATTATAATATTCAATTAGCTTTTTATAGCATCCCAGTGGAGTGCCTCCTGCAGAAAGATATTAAAGAAAACACTACTGCATATGAATTCTGCAGAGTTTCACAGCAATAAAACAAACTAAATTCAATCACCACATTTATTTATTGCCTCAGCCAGTATAATGGAACATATGGTCTGTGATTTAATCAGAAATGAGTTTTAAAAGAAGCTCTCATATTTTCTTTTCTTCTTTCATTGGATGTGGGTGCTGCTGAAAAGCCAGCAGCTGTTTTCCTATCCCCAGTTCACCCTCGAGTGGTTTACTGAAGGATAATCAAGAGTCACCCACATTACAATGGATCTGGAGTCACATGTAGGCCAGATCAGGTAAGGATGGCAGATTTCCTTCCCTAAAAGACGTTAAGTGAACCAGATGGGTTTTTACAACAATCAATGATAGAAGTTTCATGGTCACCATCACTGTGGCTAATTTTCAATTCCGGAGTTTATCAATTGAATTTAAATTTCAAATGGTGGGATTAGAACTTTTGCCTTCAGAGTATTAGCCTGGGTCTCTGGGTTACTGTGACATTAGCACTATACCATCATCTCCCCCAAATGGCAATATCTATGGATACAGACTCATATCTGCTGTACATTTTAGGCAGGATTATTTTCACAACTTTGGAAAGCTGGAAGATCCGGCTGCTCGCAACAGGATTTCCCGTCGAAAGCACCTCCTGTCACCAGGAAACTCGGTGGGGTTGGAAGATCTTGCTGGCATGAACGGCTGGACAGTGTCGGCCTTTATAAAATATGCATCGTCCTATCATCAAGCTTCACTTACAGCAGTTTAGAACTTAAAAGGTATAACCAGTTCATGGACTAGGATGTTCAGCTGGAGACCAATGGAGTATGGCTTTTCAATGCGGAGTCAGGAACCCGACACCCAAATAAATTCCGCGTCTCGTGTTGAATTGCTCTTGCAACGCCATTTTTAAATGTAAATGGGCTACTTGGCCAAGAGGCCATCAGGAGGCGAGAGCTGCCTGTGGCAAAGTAGGAGGCACCCATGGTAGTGGCTGCCGCTGCCTCCCATTCGGAGCAGGCAGCTCCAGGGAAGCTGGGAAAACCATGGAGATAAAACGAGGCAGACAGTGGCCTTGCACAACAAGATAGGACAAGCACTTGCGCCAACGCTAGTTAGCCCCATGGTTTTGTCTTGAAGACAATTACAAACAAGTGTATTTGGGCCCTGTGGCAAACCCGACAGTTGTGTACTGATGTGTACAAGACTGTTCAAGGTCACCAAAAAAGTATTTGAAAGTTGCATTTGGGAACAGAGCTCTCCCTACCCTTTCAAAATTCAAGACTGTGCCGATGCATTGGAATCCCGCGACAACCTCCAGGACTACGATTTGCAAAACCCTCCCCCTGCATTGGGTCCCGACCCTATGGCCCTTTGAAAATCCCATCCTGGGAGTGTGACTGCTGCAATGACTTGTGAGACAAGGTAAAACCATTTGGTTTAATAACTGCACTTGAAAGCAGAAGACTATAGACTGAAGTCAGAATGCAAGTTTCTAAGCAAGTATCAGAGAATAGCACATTCACATCAGCTTTTACTCCAGGTGACTCCATTGCACTAACGCTGCAATACGTACATTCTAACCCTTCTTCCCAATTCCCAAATCCTGTCTTGGCTTTTACTGATTTTAATTCTCCCATTTAAATGGCTGCTTGCATTACTGAGTTGCTGCACATGTCAAATTCAGAGAAATGAATTACTGGTCCAAATAAACCAGCAGCCTGAATAGTGTTTGGCCCCCGAGTTCCGATTAGCTCACCTTAGTGTGTAGGAACCATTGGTTCAAAAACTCATATACTTGTGATAGAAGCCCAGCAAATATTTACAAGTGTCAAAGAGGTTTCAGATGATGGGGTGGTAGGGAAGAGAAGGACAAGAAAAAAAACGGTCAGGCGGAAAGATCTAGGAGCAATGCTATTGCATTCATGGAAATGGCCACATGCTGGACTATTTGTAGTCTTCTGGCCAAAAGTACCACTTGTAGTTGTTTTTTTTTATATCGAGGAAGGAGAGAAATATCTCTGTTTGTTTCATTCAGTTCTGACTGGCTGTTAACAGGACATCAGAATACAGACATTTGATCTCAGAAATCAGTCTTCAAAAGGGCAGCACGGTGACATTGCTGCCTCACAGCGCCAAGGACCCGGATCAATTTGGGTTGCTGTCTGTGTACAGTCTGCACATTCTCCACGTGTCTGTGTGGGTTTCCTCCGGGTGCTCCGGTTTCCTCCCACACTCCAAAGATGTTCAGGTTAGGTGGATTGGCCGTGCTAAATTGCCCCTTAGGTGTCAGGGGGATTAGCAGGGTAAATACGTGGGGATGCGGTGATAGGGCCTGGGTGGGATTGTTGTTGGTGCAGACTCAGTGGGTCGAATGGCCTCCTTCTGCACTGTAAGGATTCTATTTTAAAAAAGCCAAATAAGATTGATGGAATACAAGAGACCTAGATGATGAGTTTCTTTTTAAACATAGTCAACAATACAACACAGATCTACCCATAATCAGACACTAATTTGGCAGTACCACAGTGAAAAGGCCTATCTTTTGATGTTAATGGGCATTGCTGAGCATTTACCTGGACATTAAATTCAACTCTGAAAGATTCAACCAGACTAAATGACCAACATTACAGACTCAATTCATATCAAATATCTTTCATTGTTGCTCTTGTTACATACCAGTTGGCAAACCTAGGGTGAAGTACCTGTCTGGACCAGGATTGAACATAACGATCCGATTCCTAATGTATTTTGCAGCCCATTCGCTGACTTTCATGCGGTCCTCCAATATTATTAACTTCATGGTTGTTTCTCATATATTCAAGGAAACTGGAAAAGGAAAACAAAGGGCTTGGTGTTAACTCTTTAAATGTGCAATGCTGCCTCGATGAGGTATCCGAGTTCTGGCTAGGTCCTGGAGCAAAGGCTCCAGTGGCCTGTTGGCCAGAATATAACAAATTTCCTTTAAAATATATCAACGGCAGAGACATTATTTTGCAGTTATATGCTAGACAGAGTGTCTGAGAACATTTCCCCCCATTTTAAAAATGGACATGCGTGAACTAAAAATCATTGCAGGGAAGGAGAACATTATTCTTGTTAAATAACAGGAGAATGCATCTAAAAGTTGAGATACGGCAGAATGCTTGCTGAACATAGTTGAAAGCCAGTTCATTATTCATAGGGTGCCCATCATTTTATTCACAACCGCAAGGGATTAGAGTTATTAGCCAGTTCTGGGTGAGATGCTCTGTCAGAGAGTCGGTGCAGACTCGATGGGCTGAGTGGCCTTCTTCTGCATTGTAGGGATTCTATGATTCTGCTGTTTCTTCGAGTCACTTACAACCTTTAAAGACCATGCGCTGCAATGGTGGGCATCAAATTAAAGTGTTTTCTCGAAGGGAGGAAACAGGGAGAATTCATTAACTATTGTAAATTGTTGATTTGTACAAACATTGTCAAAAATCAATTCCCAATTTTGGTTTCCTCCCCTTACACTGAGATTTTTCAGTAAATGAATTATTTAACCATTATTAGATAATAGGCTGCCTTAAACGATGACAATTCAAAAACTTGCAGTGAAAATAAATGAGTTAGCAGGAAGTGAATTTTATTTTACTTAGTTGATGTCATTCTTGTTGGTGAACATAAAATATATTGCTCCTCCGTTCCTGATTGGGGTTTTTTCTAAGTGAGTGGGAGTACGATCATGACATCTCGCACACCTGACTGCTTCCATTCAGCCTCAGCCCACTTGTACCGAGTCCCCTGCTCTCTTTCCTCAATGGATCAACAATGAAGAATGCAGAGAACAAATTATTTCAAATAGTACTGAAGGGTGCATCTGTACAAGCAATAAGTGCTGGCCTTGTCAGCAAAGCTCATATCGTGAGAATGAAAGTAAGTACCATTCACTGGGTCACACTTAGCAAGAGTAATTTTGAATGGCACTTACCCAAAGGTTTAGGCTGAACCTTTGTGATTGATGATTTTACCCTGCCTATGTGCCATTTAAAGCATGTAGCTACATCAATACATCTTCTAGCTAAGTGTCGGGAATAATCATAAACCACACACATTGGGCTGAAGAATGGTTGAGCACCAAGCTGAACGTACAGGACTCTGCATAGAAAAGGGGCCCGTATTGCAATTCTTTCATTCAAAAATACATTTAATTAAATAGACTGGAACACTAACTTCACACACACCCTAGAATTGGCTTCCTAGCTGAAGAGGTCACGTAGAGGAAGATGAGAGACAGGTTTGACTTGATTTGATTTATTATTGCCATGTGTAAAAGTATTGTTTCTTGTGCACTATACAGACAAAGCATGCCGTACATAGAGAAAGAGAGGAGAGGGTGCAGAATGTAGTGTTACAGCCATAGTTAGGATGTAGAGAAAGATCAACTTAATATGAGGTAGGTCCATTCAAAAGTCTGATGGCAGCAGGGAAAAAGCTGTTCTTGAGTCAGTTGGTACGTGTCCTCAGACTTCTGTATCTTTTTCCTGGGGGAGGAAGGTGGAAGAGAGTATGTCCGGGTGCATGGAGTCCTTGATTAGGCTCACAGGAAACAATATAAATGGATAACCAAAACAACAATATATTTTAATATAGTATTGTTAATTGAAATGTCCCAAGACATTTTACAGAAGCATTCTAAAATGAAGCATTCCGAGAAGATTTTAGGTCAGATAACTAAAAGCTTGGTCAAAGAGGTAGGTTTTAAGGAGATTCTGAAAGAACAAAGGCAAGGTAGAGAGGTGTAGAGTGTAAGAAGGGAATTCCAGAGCTTGAGACCGAAGCAACTGTAGGCACGGCCACCAAGGGGGATGCACAGGAGGCCGGAATTGAAGTAGCACAGATATCTCAGACGGCTGAGGGGCTGGAAGAGATTACAGATACTCTGGTTTAAAACTGAGTGCTAGCCAGAATTTACCAGTCGTCTGTTTCAGTTCTGAAATTTGTTTCCCTACCTTTGAGAAGAGTGCCAACAAAAAAAAAACCCAAAATGAACTGAAACTTGCATGCAAAATGGAAGAAAATCTGATGAAAACTAGCGGGAAGGTTTTTCCTGGGAGAACATTGGAAAGCAAAAATGAAATAAACAGACACAGGGGGACTTAGTAGCCATCAAAATAATGGGAATTATGGAGTGAAAAGGCTGTGAACCTGAAGAGGAATATGCAGGTGTTTCAAGATGTTTGGCGCAGCTTTTAAATAAACAAAACGCCACCATTGCTGAATGAACCAAACGGCTCCCTCTGTGGGATTAAGCAAAGAATTGCTGTTGGCAATGGCACAATAGATTTGAAGAGGATGTTTAAGAGAACACACACAGTATAATGACTGAGGTTGAGCGGATGGTGGTGTGGAGAGGTGGATGGGGCAGGAGAGAGAGAGAGAGGAATGATAGAATCTCTACTGTGCAGAAGAGGCCATTCAGCCCATCGAGTCTGCATTGACTCTCTGACAGAGTATCTTACCCCGGCCCTCTCCCCCGCCTTATCCCTGTAACCCCACACATTTCCCATGCTTAATCTCCCTAACCTACACATCTTAAAGTTTATTTATTGGTCACAAATGAGGCTTGCATTAACAGTGCAATGAAGTTACTGTGAAATTCCTGTACTCGCCACACTCCGTTGCCTGTTCGGGCCACCTAACCATCTTGGGACACCAAGGGGCAACTTAGCACAGCCAATCGACCTAACCCGCACATCTTTGGACTGTGGGAGGAAGGAATCCCCCATGCAGACACGAGGAGAATGCACAAACAAGACAATAAAAACAAAATGAAAGACAAGAGATTACTCCTTTGGAGTACTCACCCAAAAGCAATGTGACCTAACAGTGGTGAGCTACACTCTCAACAGGAAATATAAAACAAAGCACTGAATATTCATACTTTAAAACACGCAACAGAACTCTACTAATCAGCGCCTGCAAAAAGAAGTCTGCTCTTTATTAATTGCAAAGATGTAAACCAGTGGTGTCCAAACTATGAAAGTGCAATCTAACTGGCAATCCTGGCTACAAGATCCAGGATACTCATCTCATTCACAAATCTATTGTTTATGTGTTGTTAGTTCATTTATATTGCCCTGACCATTCCCAATGCTGTTAGCTGCTCAATCTAAAAGCACAAGACCTTAATATGAGCAACCTGAGGCATATGTAGATGAATAAGAACAGTTGCTCTAAAGAAGCCTACGTGACCCGAGAGGGGGAAAGCCTATGGGTTGCTGCAGTGGACGGTCCAGTGGTCACCGGGGAATACTTTAAACTCAACTTTCACACCAGGTACAGTTATGGTGCAATTTGGTTTGGAATCAAAGCGAAGGTGGGGCAAATGGAGCACTCAGACTTATCAGGGAAACTGGGGGCTTTAAGCACTCGCCCTTGCTGAGGAGGGACAGACACAATTTCCAGCAGCCACAGTGATGCTGCTGACTCGGGGGGTGGGCACACTGCTAAAGGGATGGTCTTCTTGCTTTTTTTCCCCCCCGCCCAAAAAAAAGGGTCTGGAAACTGTACCTTTGCAAATCAAAGTGTAAATGTGTCCAGCTTGCTTGTGTATGGAAGCATTTCAGCTCCAGCCCTGCCGAGATAAACTCTGAATGCTGGAGATTCAACAGGTCTACACCTTCTGTGCTTCCCGCCTTACAGACAGTAGGAGATACAGTGTAAATTGGCTCGTTGATATTAATCTGGAGCGACCACCCTGATCCTACAGCCCACCCACCCAGCCAGCTAGGGTGCTTTTCCACCTCCCGCCTGCCCACAAATAACCTCGTCACTATTGAGGTTGGTGTGGGTGCAATTTAACTCCCAGTGTTACACTTTCCACCTCCCAATCCCCAAAAAAGTAGCAGACACCGGGCTGAAATCACACAGCACAACCCCCGGGATACTGCAACATTGGAGCGAATGTTGCAGTTTCTGTTCCCGCTTTCAACCCCGTTTGAGTGGAGACACTTTGCAAGTGGAACGCATCAGACACCCACTGGCTGAGGCGGAGGGGGGTACAAATTGCAGAATCCGAGTTTTTAAACAAGTGGCAAAGTGGATAACTGGTGGACAAGAGCTTAACCCTCCCTATAACAACTATCAATCTCATTTCCCCCAATTTCTGATTCAAATCTACAGCAGGTGTAAGGGACATACATACACACACATGGGGGGGGGGGGGGGATCTTGGCCCTGACCAGCAAGGTTAAGCGGATTGATGATGTTGTCACATTGCTCGAAGAATTAAAATCTCACTTTGCAACACAAACTCAACAATTCAGTCAATCCCCCAGAGTGAGTCCCGTGGTGTTGGGGAGCCTCCTTGCTCTCAATACAACAATCAAACCAACCCCGTCAACATCCCCAGCAAGGAGCCTATTCGATAGGTTGCAGCGGAACAGGAGCTCAAAGGGATTCAACATCCTGCTCCCCAAGACTTCCAGTAACCCTGTCGCTCGCCCATGACAGTGAAATCACTTACCCTGAACTCTCGCGTTTACATTTTCACTGGTTTTTATTATATGTTTAAAAAAAACACCACCAACAAATGCCAGTTCTTCTTACCTCCTTCATCAAGCGGTAGGAATCCCTTTATCTTCTGGCTCTCCTCCTCTTATTATTAACCCCCCAGCGCAGGAGAGAACAGTCATCTGATTTTGCTGCCGGTCAGATGATCGGAAGGGAACAGAGAGAGGGAAATCAAATCTCTTGTCAGGAAAAGCGCTGACTCTGCTTTCGGAAGTTTAACATCAAACTCCACACACATAAACAGCACGAAAAAAGGTCACCAAACCATAGTTATTAAGCTTTGTGCTTATTTATCTCCATGTCGATTTTTTTTAAAAAGACAGGTTTGCATTCTGCATCATTGTTTATGGACTCCCGGGTATTTCTGACATTTACCCTGTAATCTGAACTCACAATGATCTGGGTAAAGGGACTGAAGGGATGGTTTCTAAATTTGCTGGCCGCACAGATAGGTAGGGAAGTTAATTGTGAAAAGGATATAGCAACATAGGAGTTAAAAAGTTTATTTATTAGTCACAAGTAAGGCTTGCATTAACACTGCAATGAAGTTACTGTGAAATTCCCCTAGTTGCCACAGTCCGGTACCTGTTCGGGTCAATGCACCAAACCAGCACGTCTTTCAGAATGTGGGAGGAAACCGGAGCACCCGGAGGAAACCCACGCAGACACAGGGAGAACATGCAAACTCCACACAGACAGTGACCCAAGCTGGGAATCAAATCCAGATCCCTGGCGCTGTGAGGCAGCAAGTGCTAACCTCTGCACTACCGAGTTAGGAGCAGAAGTAGGCAAATTCAGCCCTTCGAGCCTGCTCCGCCATTCAATCAGATAGGTAGATCATGGCTGATCTCTCCCTGGTCTCAAATCCACCTCCCCACCTGTTCTCCATACACAAAGAGGCTACAAGTGGGTGGGCAAAAATCTGGCAAATGGAGTATTATGTGGGTAAATGTGAAATTGTCCATTTTGGCAGGAAGTATAAAAAAGAAGTTCATTATCTAAATGGTGAGAGGTTGTAGCGCTCTGAAGTGCGGAAGGATTGGGGTGTCCTATTGCATGAATCACAAAAAACTAGTGTACACATACAGCAGGTAATTAGGAAAGTTAATATAATTTTATTGTTTGGTGGGAAGGGAATTGATTACAAAAATAGTGAGGCTATACTTCAGTTCAAACCATTTCATTGGTGAGACCATTTCATCTGGAGTATTGTGTACAGTATTGGTCTTTTTATTTAAGGAGAGGTGTAAATCAGTTGGAAGCAGTTCAGGAGAAGGTTTACCGGAATAGGCGGTGTTGATTTCTCTGGTTTCCTGTAACACTGGCTGCAGCAAGAACTGTGGTAACAGTAAATTTATTTAACTAACTCGGCAGCTGCAACAATCACTTCTCCACTGCCCAAGATCCCGGGGAATTCTGGCCAGCTTTCGTCACTAGACCACATAATGCCCAATGTGACCACTCATCACCTAGTCATGTGGTGGCCCGGTATACATTCTCCCCGCTTAGTTTGCATCCTCAGTAGTATGAGGTGCAACGATGTGTGCAGTGCAAACTATATACAATGATCTTGGTTTTGGATTGAAGACAGCATAGGTCGAGCAGTTTCCTGTCTGTTCAACATGTCACAAGGTTGTGTTCTCAGCCCCCTATTTTATTCCTTATACATCTATGAGTGTGTGGCCAAATTCCCCTCCAACTCAATTTTCAAGTTTGCTGACGACACCACCGTAGTGGGATTGCAAACAATGACGAGACAGAGTACAGGAATGAGATAGAGAATCTGGTGAATTGATGCGGCGACAATAATCTCTCCCTCAATATCAACAAAATGAAGAAGATTGTCATCGACTTCAGAAAGCGTAGAGGAGAACATGCTCCTATCTAACGGAGATGATGTAGAAACGATCAAGAGCTTCAAGTTTTTAGGTGTCTAGATCACAAATAACCCATCCTGGTACCCCCCATGCTGACCCTATAGTTCAGAAAGCCCACCAACTTTCTCAGAAGACTAAGGAAATTTGGCATGTCAGCTTCGACTCTCATCAACTTTTACAGATTCACCATAGAAAGCATTCTTTCTGGTTGTATCACAGCTTGGTATGGCTCCTGCTCTACCCAAGACTGCAAGAAACTACAGAAGGTCGTGAATGTAGCCCAATCCATCACGCAAACCAACCTCCCATCCATTGACTCTGTCTACACTTCCCGTTGCCTTGGCAAAGCAGCCAGCATAATTAAGGACCTTACGCACCCACATTCTCTCTTTCACCTTCTTCCGTCGGGAAAAATATACAAAAGTCTGAGGTCACGTACCAACCGACACAAGAACAGCTTCTTCTCTGCTGCTATCAGACTTTTGAATGGACCTACCTTGCATTAAGTTGATCTTTCTCTACACCCTAGCTATGACTGTAACACTACATTTTGCACTCTCTCGCTTCCTTCTCTATGAATGGTATGCTTTGTCTGTATACTGCGCAAGAAACAATACTTTTCACTGTATGCTAATACATGTGACTATAATAAATCAAATCAAATCAAAACATGCCCAGCATTGAGGCACTAGTCACTCAAAACCCACAGAGCAGGACATGTCATTCATATTCCTGACAGCAGAGTGCCAACGTAATTCTCTACCCAGAACTCAGTCATGGCAGGAGACTGCCAGGAGTTCAGCAGAAACATTGTAGGGAAGACCTCAATGCATCCCTGAAGAGGTCAAACATCCTTGCCCACTGGGGGGAGTCCAGGCTTTGTCACCAACCAAAATGGACAAGGATGATTCGGGAAGATATGGAACATTATCAGCAATGGGAACACACAGAGAGTGAACAATCTTTCAAAAAACTCATCTACCTGACCCTCCAACACCACCTGGCCCACATGTGGCAGAGTCTGCGGATCGCACATTGGACTTAATAGCCATCTTATGTCCACCAAACTGGAGTGGAAGCAAGTCTTCCTCAATCGTGAGGGACTACCTTAGAAGAAGACTAGAATATTGGCCACTTTTGTCCTTCCCAAATCTGAGGATTTTGAGATCAACTGTCGAGTCCCAATAGTAACCTAGTCAAGGTCAGATAACTCAGCACTGTATGAAATTTGAACCTAGGACTTTTCTAATCTGTATGGTTCTGTTAATTACTGTTATATTTTTCTAAGATAAGCTAAATGATGACCTAATTTTCTCTCATTAGAAAAGGAAAGAGTTTAATGAGGAGTTGGCATATTTGTCCCCTCTCCCATTTTAGAATAAGTATCCATCAGGTTAGTTTTATCTCAAAAAGGGTTCAAAGGTTAAACTAACTGCTATATATCTGATGGCTCATTTTAGATCCCAAAAGAGAAAATGCTGGAAAATCTCAGCAAGTCTGGCAGCATCTGTAAGGACAGAAAAGAGCTGACGTTTCGAGTCCAGATGACTCTTTGTCAAAGCTCTTTTTCAGATTCCAGCATCTGCAGTAATTTGCTTTTATTGACTCATTTTAGATAATGAGGACATTCACTAGATTACTAATGTGGAATTATATTTGGCCTGGTGGAATGACCGAATTCAGGAATTGGCTGATATGCAGGAGGGGGATTGAGCTTGGAACTAGTGAATGCTTCTTTATGTAGTCCGAATGCGGAGCTGTGGACTGCATAGTTACAGGGCAAGGATAAGTTACAGTGAATCCTGAGAGGAAAATGGTGGCAGTCCTTCAAAGCTACCTTAAAATGATAGGGACCATGATACCCACTGAAACCCCTCCACTAGTCCCATCATTTTTACCCGTAGCATTCTACTGTTCCATTGTGATGACTTCTCTTGCTATAGCTGCCTTCCAAAAGCATAGTCAAAACCCACATGTTATTGACACTGTCATAGATTAGGTATCCTAATTGTTCAAGGCATTGATGCACTGGCACATTCCATAATCAGACTGAGTTTGACCCTGTATATCCTCATATGGTCAGCAGTCAATACTATCTGTTGCATCAGAGGGTAAGAACACGAAACAGGAAAATCAGAGGGCAAATAATATCAAATGATTGTCCTGCCTCACTGAGAAGTGAGTAAAAGTGTAATCGTCACAGGAGGCTAGGGGCAAGTGTGGCCTCATTATTGTGTAATAACTTATGGTAATCTGAAGAATGGAGAGCAACATGTAAGTTTCAGTAAGGGTCTTACGTCAATTGCCCATCACTTAAAACACGTGCAGCACACCATAATTTCCATATGGCAAGTGTCCATAGCATCACAAATCATCCATCAGACTTTAGTCAGCCAAAAATCCTCCCCACTTAATATCTTCTTATGAGAGTTAGTGTCAAGGACTTGTAAAGGACCTGGGAAATTTTTATAATTAGTATTTTTCCCTGGAAAAATACAAGTTATTGTTGTTTAATAATCATACCATTAATTGTGGTATAAGTTGATTTGCTCAAGTATTTGTCTGTCACTGGACGGATAGGAAAATCTACTACTGTAATGTCCTAACTATGTTAGAGGTTGTGGGTTTTACACAGAGGGGACGTAGGCAGCATGGTGACACAGTGGTTAACACTGCTGCCCCACAGCGCCAGGGACCCGGGTTCAATTCCCAGCTTAGGTTACTGTCTGTGTGGAGTTTGCACATTCTTCCCATGTCTGCATGGGTTTCGTCCGGGTGCTCTGGTTTCCTCCCATAGTCTGAAAGACGTGCTGGTTAGCTGCATTGACATGAACAGGCACCGAAGTGTGGCAACTAGGGGAATTTCACAGTAACTTCATTGCAGTGTCAATGTAATGTTTACTTGTGACTAATAAATAAACTTCACTTTGAAAGAAAAGCTGTGATTTGCACATGTAGATTCAAACAACACAACATGTTTTATTGAAGAGCTGCTCTCTCTGCACTGCAGTGTACAAAATTGAAAGTAAAACAGCAGCTTAAGCACGCACCCTCATGACATCGTCACTAAATCATGTGATCAGCTCTTAACGCAACCTGCACCCTTTTTTAAATATATAACAACCACCATTATTAAGGAGAAAACAACCCAGACAAAACCAATTGAATAGTTAAATGTACTTTATCAGTCAGAGCTGAAATCATTCCTTACAAAGAAAATACTGCCATGGATGGCTAAAGAGGCAAGGGACAAGATAAAATAAAAAGAAAAAGCATTCAAAAATAATAAAATCCAGCACAAACCCTGACAATTGGGAGAAATACAAAGAACAATAAAAGATGGCAATGCAGATGGAGTAACAAGAAGGGAGTGAGAAAAGCAACTTCCAAGGCATATCGAAATCAATGCAAAAAATGGTTACAATTATATTAGGAAAAGAAAATCTGCATGACACTCGACTACTCAAGAAAGGTGAGAGAAGAAAATCAAAGAACTCTAGACTAGTTAATATGACATCTGTTGTTGGGAAATTACTATAATCTATCATTAAAGAGTGACTGAACACCATTTTAAAATTTTCCGCGTTTCCGAGAGAACCATCATGAATTCGTAAACACTTGGTCATGTCTGACAAACTGTTACCTTTTTTTGAGGAAGTAACTAAATGAGTGGACAGAGGGATATCTACACTGTCTACATTTCCCGCTGCCTCAGAAAAGCAGCCAGCCTAATTAAGGATCCCACACACCCCGGACATTCTCGCTTCCACCTTCTTCCGTCGGGAAAAGGTACAAAAGTCTGAGGACACGTACCAACCGACTCAAGAACAGTTTCTTCCCTGCGGCCATCAGACTTTTGAATGGACCTACCTCACATTAAGTTGATCTTTCTCTACATCCTCGCCATGACTGTAACACTACATTCTGCACTCTCGCCTTTCCTTCTCTATGAAGGGTATGGTTTGTTTGTATGGTGCACAAGAAACAATACTTTTCACTGTATACTAATACATGTGACAAATATAAATCAAATCTATGAATGTTATCCAAAGGGACTTTGGGGAAACATTTGATAAAATCTCTTAAAAGACACTATTATTTAAAGTTGAAGCTCGTGGCATTGAAAGCAAGACTTGGCTAAAAGATTGACTGAATGGCAGCAGACAGAGAGTGGGAATAATGTACAGGTAGTCTAATTGTCAGGTGTGATCACCGATGTCCTGCAAGATTCTGTGTTCGGGCTTCAATTATTCACCATTTTTTAAAACAGTTTAGATGCTGAGATAAAAAGTCACTCATCAATGTTTGCCGATGACATAAAGATAGGCAGCATTATAAAGTGTAGATTGTGACAATACTGTGCCCTTAAGAAATGTATTTGCGCCATGTTCTTGTGCAGGATCTGTTGTCGCAGTTTTTTATGCACTCAGAGCCATAGTGTCTACTATTATGCTGTATTGTTGTTGCAGCAACCTAATTGTTTCTAATGGCTAGAATGTTGGTTTTAATCTGAACTAATGCTGTTCTGCTGTTTTCCCCTGGCATTTTGCAGAGTGAGGCTTCATTGGGATGATTAGCAGGTCATGTGATGGGGAAGCTGGGCTTTTTCACTGAATATTCAAGCTTAAATGCTGCTTTTGAGTTCTCTTTACCCCCTCTCTAAAGTTGGAGACAGGAAGCTGCTAGGAAATAAATCTCTTTTTTTGGAGATTATGCTCTATGACAGTTGCTTCTTTGGAAGCTGCAGAGAGAGAGATATCCTTTTCTGTCTCTGGCGTCTGGAGACTGAGAACTGCGAGAGGCTGGGTTTGATTCTCTGAAGTTTTGCTCTTTTGAGGATATATCCTTCTCTGAAAATTGCTGCCTGGACTTTCATCCAGAAGTGCTAAAAAGCTGAAAATCCAGCATCATGTGAGCATACTTGTTTTTGTACTAATTCTGAAGAAGAGTGTGTGTCTATGGGGTATCGCTTTAAATTGGAACAACAGAGATAGCTAGCTGTTAAGAAAAACGCTTGTGTTTTTTGTAATTTGTAAAACTTATGCTAATTCTTTTTGTTATATTCTGTGTTGTTAATTAAACTTTGTTTGATAAAATCTTCCTAGTGGGTCACTTGAATCATACCTGGAGTGAAACACCTATGCTCACCCATGCCAAAATCAAATGTACCCATGCCGAAATCAATGTCCTAGCCTAACTTCACAAAACACTTTGGAGTTTCTGGTCTGGGTCTTAACAAGATGGAAGCGTAAAATTGCAAATAGATATTAATAGATTAAGTGAATGGACATAACTATGGCAAATGGATATCCGTGTAGGCAAATATGAGATCATTCACTTGAACTTATAAAGGTTAGAGCAGAGTACTTTCAAAATGATGAAGAGCTGGAAACAATGTGGCTGAAAGAGAATTAAGGATCCATTTACGTAGGTTAAATGTTATGAACACAGACAGAAAATAATCAGAAAAGCTGTTCTTTATTCCTAGAGGACAAAAATACAAGGAAATATAAGTTATGCTTCAGTTGTACAAAGCCCTGGGTAGACCACAACTGGGAGCACTTTTAGGCAACACACCTTCAGAAGTTCCGTGTAAATTTACCAGAATGATACTTAGACTCCCAAAATTAAATGGCAAGGAGAAATTATACAAACTAGGGTTGAATTCTCTGGAGTTTGAGGTGAAGGGGCATTAAGGGGATAAACTAGGATAAACTAGATAGGGAGATTTCTGCTGGTTGAGGAGTCTCTGATGAGGGGCATAGCCAGGCCATTCAGGAATGAAGTTAGTAAAGACTTATACACATAAAGGGTAGTCGAGGTTCAAAACTCTCTTCTGCATAATGCTCCATTATTTTAAAACAATAAGTCTTCCAACTCACTGTAAGCAAAACCACAAGGAATTAATTATAATAATAAAAATGACTGCATTCAGTCAACCTTATGAAGACTATTCAACTTAAAGTGCTAAGTGCCAAATATACAAAATATCATTTAATTCTACGTTATAGCTAACCTTGATGGAAATGGCCCGCATATGGACTCATAGTACAAGAATGTGAAGTTATCCACTTTAGTAGGAAAAACAGAAATGCAGAGCATTTCTTAAACAATGAGAGAAGTGTTGATGTCCAAAGGCTCCTGGATGTCCTTGTTCATGAATCATTGAAAGCAACATGCAGGTTCAGCAAGCAATTAGGGAGGCCAATCGTATGTTGACCAATTGCAAGAGATTTGAGTACAGGAGTAAAGCTAGTCTTACTGCAATTGTATAGCACCTTGGTGACACTGCACCTGGATTATTGTGTGCAGTTTTGGTCTCTTCATCTAAGGAAGGATTATAATTGCCACATAACTGCCAAGGTTCATCAGACTGGTGCCAGGGATAGTGGGATTATCCTATGAGGTGACTGCACCTGTAATCTCTAGAGTTCAAAAGAGTGTGAGGTGATCTAATTGAAGCGTACAGGGCTCAATAGGGTAGATACAAAAAGGATATTTTCTGTGGCTAGAGGGTCTAGAACAAGGGGCCACTGTCACAGAATAAAGAGTAGGTCATTTAGGGCTGAGATGAGAAGGAATTTCTTCACTCAAAGGGTGATGAATCTTTAGAGTTTTCCACCGCAGAGGCCATTTAAGGCTTAGTCAATTAGTAGCTGGAGACAGAGATCAGTAAATTTCTCAATGTTAAGGGGTATGGGCATAGCACAGGAAAATTGCTTTGAGGTAGATGAGCCATTGAAATCATAGAATCATAGAAACTCTACAGTGCAGAAGGAAGCCCATCGAGCCTGCACCAACAACAATCCCACCTAGGCCTTACCCCACTACCTCACACATTTACCCCATCAATCCCTCTAACCAACACATCCCAGGACACTAAGGGGCAATTTAGCATGGCCAATCAACCTAACCCGCAAATCTATGGACTGTGGGAGGTAACCAGAGCACCCACGCAGACACGGGGAGAATGTGCAAACTCCACACAGACAGTGACCCAAGCCGGGAATCGAACCCAGGTCCTTGGAGCTGTGAGGCAGCAGTGCTGACCACTGTGCCACCATGCCACCCATGATCTAGTTGAATGGCAGAACAGGCTCAAGGGGCCAAATGGCCTTCTGCTCATATTTTCTGTGTTCCAAGAACATCTCATGTTTCCTTTAATTAAATATTTTATGTAGCAACTAAAGAAACAACTGCTCTGTATTGTTTGTAATATTAAGTTTTCAGATAGACCTGCAGTTCACATTATCCTCTCCCTCTTTCAACTGTTAATGAATTAGTTATACCGCACCCTCTTGATAACAATACCAGCTACACCACCTGCATTACACCTCACTATAAAGATCCAAGTGAGAATCGTATAAATCCCATTATAATACAAAATATCTTTGCCTTTTACATGCAGCAGTAGCTCATCATTTTTCCCAAAGAAGCTACTTAGTGCAATCTTGAGCAATAAAATGTATAACCTCCAGCAGATTGAAAAGGTGGGTTTCGACTTTTCTGAAGATAAAATGTGAACAAGTTCCAAAGGTTCCTGAAAATGCTGCAATCAGAGGTGAGGCCAAGGCAGTGTCTTATTATTCATTTAATTAGCTGGTATGTTGTAAACCCGGACAGGTTAAAACAATATCACAGCAGGTACTTCAAGTCTGCAGTTTCTCACGAGACAAGTTCATAATTTTGGTTGTTTCATTAAGGATCAGCGCACAAAAGGGGGACTCCACATGAAAGCAGTTTTGCAGCACAGGTTAGCTACGGAAAGGTGTGTTTTGCATATTTGGACTTGTGTCCTTTGTCTTTTGCCCCGAGGAGTCTATTTCTGTAACTGGCAGGAAGTCAAGATGAAAAAGCAAAGGTTAATGGGGTCAGTGCTTAGCATCAGGTTTAACTGTGAAAATGTGAATATCTTTTATAAAGTAGCCTTTGAAACAATAATCTTTGATCTTCCTTTCAACTAAAGAGAACTAGAGAGAACTCCTCCAGTTGAATTTTTAATTTTATTTTCTCATCTTAATCATTTTGTGGCTATTCCATTCTGGTCATAAAAGTGAATGGTTTCTGGAGTAACAGATATGCTTTTAGTGAAGGGTCCAAAAAATCTGTACTAAAACTCTGTTAGGAAATTGATTAGTCAGTGGAATGATTTCCTTTCGTCGTGACCTGGTTGGCCAATGATAATTATATGCCCCTTTCTACCAATTAATAGTAGCTGTGCCAGGTCTGATAAGGTTAGACGCTATTAATGATTAAAGGCAGGTTGTTCTGGGCCTTTACACAAGTTCAATAGTGCAAGATCTGTACTGACGTTGCTTATGTTATTCATTTTTCTTCTTCAATTGTATTAATGTTTGCAGTTGGCCTCACAAACCTGCAGGGTGAACTCCAGAGAGACCACATTTTCTTTAAATTAATGTAAAGTGTATTTTCAGATTGTACACTCTTTTGGTCTGATTTACCCCTGACCCTGTGAGTGGCACAGGTTTCCAAAGAAAATTAACAAAGACAAATTGTCATTGGAAGAGTCCACCAAACTATAAGAAAATCTTTCCAAAATTCGCCACGCAATCCGAAAATCTTTCCTCATTCAGTTTGAACCGATGTTGATGAAAATAAATCACTAACTAGCAACGGGTGTGGTCAAAGTGATTGCCGCTTCTTGGCCTTTTGGCTAAGATCAAGCGTCAGATCAAGCCCAAAATAGGGTGCAATGCCTTATCTTGTCAACTTGGATCTTGTTTGTTTCTCTTGTGGGGACTATAAATTGGATTCAATTGGATTTTGAATTTGATTTTTGGAGCGAGCAAGGAAGAGATTCGGATCTGCACAGTCCATGCTAAGCATCAGCTTTATAACTTTCAGAATGGAGTCGACTTTTAAAAAAAATGACAGTTCAATGGACATTGTGTGCAGGTTTACTTAACAAATATTTAGAACCATTTATGAACAACCTTAGCCGCGTTTCTCAATCATCTAACTGTGACATGAATTTATCAGACACAGCAGCACATCTTAGTGTGCCTTCTAGGTTTTTGTTCAGCTGTTGCGACCAGCATTTTGACTTTCTCAGAGTGATTGTGTGAGGCAAAATTCTCGGCAATGAAAATCACAAAACCTGTCCCGGCTCTCCATCTGGAATGTGGATGGATGCTGTTTGTCTGTTGACATGATGTAGCCTTTTGGAGCTGCCCCATTATCACAGAAGCCTGCCGACTTGGAAAGCCGATTGATCGAGCTGGGCTGACCCCAATGATGTATTCGCCTTCTGTGTAATGCTGCTGCTGTTTCCGTGGTGCTGAAGTCCAACGTTTGCCCCCGTGTAACTCACCATTTTAATAGATAAGTAATAATCAGTGACCAAGGAAGTAAAGACTACACAGTGATTTTTTAAAAAACATTTAGCTTTTGGTCTTGATTTTACCAGTAAACTTATAAAGAGATTTACAAACGCATGCAACTGCTGTGTGTGTTGAGATCAGGGGCTGTATTTTACAAGGGAGGGGGGGGGGGGCGGCAAGTGGAGGGTGTGGGCAGCTTGTCACCCGAGGAAGGAAAGTTGGCTGGATACCTACTTGCTCCATGCCAGCCTGCCCCACTGCCATGACACACTGCGGCAGGCCAAATTGGTGGAAAGTGGAAAACAGTTCCATCCTGGGAAGCTGCAGGTTAATTGGATTAGCCAGCAATCCTGGCAGCACCAAGATCTCATTAATGGGCACTGTCAGGACTGCAGCCAGAAACAAGAAGGAGGCCCAATGGATTTCAGAGTGTGGTATGTCAAGGGTATTGAGAGGGGAGGGATTGGCCAATTTAGGGGGTGGTGAGCTTTAGGGGCATGGGGGAAGGAAGAAAGGATGGGGGTTTAATATTAGGGGGGCTGCCCCTCACCACTTAAAGTACACTCCTTAAAGATAATAACCCCTTCCTTCTCACCCTTTTAAAAACATTTTTTAAAAATAGCGTGCCCACTCCTGACCAACTGCCCACAACAATCGTCTGACAGCATGGGCAGTATATTATCGGGGTCAATTGGCTTGTTAACAAGTTCAATTGACCTTTAATTATTTATTTATGTATGGTGGGCGCCCACCCACCTACCTTGTTATGGGGGCAAAGAGGAAGATGGGAGGCTGGGCACTTATCCTATTTTACATGCGTTCCCACTGAAAACACATCCAGTGGGGAGCATATAGTATCCAGCCCCAGCATCTATTAATTGCTAATTTACACATCAAAAATGCAATTAGCCATATCTGGTTGCCCTATTAACCAAATGTGGGTAGTATATATTACATATATTAAACAACGCTACTTTAAACAAGTTATAGTTTCACATCTAGATTTTTTTCCCCATTGCAAGTTTTTGTTCAATGCAATGCCAAGCAAAGTTTGGGCGGCACGGTGGCACAGTGGTTAGCACTGCTGCCTCACAGCCTGGGTTCGATTCCCGGCTTGGGTCACTGTCTATGTGGACTCTGCACGTTCTCCCCATGTGTGCATTCCCTCCGGGTGCTCCGGTTTCCTCCCACAGTCCAAAAGACAGGCTGGTTAGGTACATTGGCTATGCTAAATTCTCCCTCAGTGTACCCGAACAGGTACTGGAGTGTGGCAACTAGGGGATTTTCACAGTAACTTCATTGCACTGTGAATGTAAGTCTTCTTGTGACTTTAAAGTAGATATATGTGAGTAATAATTTAATTGCATTTGGCTTTTTGAAGAATGTATATTTAGAACTTCATGAGCACCCCCACAGAAAATCTACTGGAGTAAGATAACTTTGAACCAAACAGGTTTGGAGGTTGATTGAGTGAGATAATGGAAGTGAGCAGGTAAACAAATCCAAGCAGTAGTCAGAGATCTAACTGTTTTCTGCTGTTGCCATTGTACAGCAATCCATGTAAATGTATTGTTTTCTAAAAATACACTTTATTCATAAAAAAGTTGCAAAGTGACATTCTACAACTGTTCAAATTGGACATTACCAAAATTGCAACCCAATTCAAGTTTTCTTCCATACAGCATGTGGCAGTCTTGAGGTACTGCAATACAATCACAATTACACATACTTAAAATATACATTCCATATAAAGATACCACTCAAGGGGTAAAGTAAAGTTTATTTATTAGTCACAAGTAAGGCTTACATTAACACTGCAATGAAGTTACTGTGAAATTCCCCTAGCACAGTTGCAGTTTCCCACCCTTCAGTGCACAATGACAGATGGACCTTAGACAGTGTCCTTTCCCCATTGAGCTTGTGTGGTGGCTACCCACGCTTTAGTGTGTCCCTCAGCACATGGCCCTGGACCTTGGAATATGTCAGTCTGCAACACCCGGTTGTGGACAACTCTTTGCACTGGAGGACCAGGAAGTTTCAAGCAGACCAAAGAGCATCTTCACCAAGTTACTCCAGCAGCCATCGATATTTGTCCTGAGTGCGTCCCTGGGAATAGCCCGTAGAGCTCAGAGTTCTGTGTCACGAAGCTGATCGGGTTGAATCTCAACAAAACCCACAGTTTCCCTTTCTGGACTTTCTTTGTTAAGGCACATTCTAGAATGAGGTGAGCAACAATCTCTTCCCCACTGCAACCTCCTCAAGGATAATGTGCAGAGGGGGATGAGACCACAATACATGTTTTGACTGCTCCGGTAACAAACACAAATAAAAGACATGCAGCTGGAGTAAGTATTTGGAACACATTACAGAACACGTAGGCTTCCTTCAAGTCTCCCTGACTGATGTTCTTCCCCCAGTGACTAGTTTCTGTCCTTGGCACTTTTACCATCTTAGGCACCTGCAAGAGTTTGGCATTCAAAGTAATCTCCAGAGAACAGTTTGAAAATTAATGTTTCACATTGTTCTGATGTTTCTTAATTTATAAAAACAAATTCAGTTCACATTCAGAACAACATTCACTTGGCAAGCACTGCTGCCTCTCAGTACCAAGAACTCGGGTTTGATTCCAGCCTTGGGTGACTGGCTGTGTGGTTTACGCATTCTCCCATTTCTATGTGGGTTTCCTCCGGGTGCTCAGGTTTCCTCCCACAGTGCAAAAATGTGCAGGTTAGCTTGATTGCTAAATTGTCCCTTAGTGTCCCAAAATGTGTAGATTAGGGGGGGGGTTAATGGGGTAAACACATGGGGTTATGGGAATAGGACCTCATTAAACAAAAAGGAAGGAGAGGAAATCTGTATAGGTTGATGGAATAATAGATAGTGAGGAAATGAGATTGGCCAGTGAGCAATGCAGAGGAATGGTAAAAGGTCACCGGAAGGAATCAAGCAGCAAGTTTAAGACAAGAGGGTGGGGGAAGGGAGGAAAAAAGAAGAAAAATCGTTCCCCTCAATCCAATAAATTGGGTTTGACAAGCCTGGTTAGTTATGCAAAAACATTTTAAAAGGCATGACATTTTCAAAAGCAATTTAAAAGAAATGGGAAAGTTCATAACAGGGAACAAAGAAATGGCTGAGGAACTAAATTGCTACTGTCTTCATAAAGGAAGACATGAATAATGTACCAGAAGTTCTGAGAGAAACAAATTTTAGTGAGGAGCTGAAGGAAATCAGTATTAGTAGCGAAATGGTTTTGGGGAATTGAAGGTGAATAATCTCCAGGTCCTGATAATCTTCATCCCAGGGTACTTAAGGAAGTGGTAGATCCATTGGTGGTCATATTCCAAAATTATTTGCACTCTGGACTGGTTCCTACAGATTGGAGGGTAGTTAATGTAAGCCTGCTATTCAAAAAAGGAGGTAGAGCGAAAACGGGGAACTATAAATCAGTGAGCCTAACATCAGTGCTGGGGAAGTTGCTAAAGTCCATTATCAAGGATTTCATAGCTCAGCATTTAGAAAGTGGTATAATTAAAGTCAGCATGGTTACAAAGTGAAAATCATGAACCCAAAAGAGAAAATGCAGGAAAATCTCAGCATAAGAACATAAAAAACGTAAGAACGTAAGAACTAGGAGCAGGAGTAGGCCATCTGGCCCCTCGAGCCTGCTCCGCCATTCAATAAGATCATGGCTGACCTTTTCGTGGACTCAGTTCCACTTACCTGCCCGCTCACCATAACCCTTAATTCCTTTACTGTTCAAAAATTTATCTATTCTTGCCTTAAAAACATTCAATGAGGCCTCAACTGCTTCACTGGACAGGGAATTCCACAGATACACACCCCTTTTGTGTGAAGAAGTTCCTCCTCAACTCAGTCTTAAATCTGCTTCCCCTTATTTTGAGGCTATGCCCCCTAGTTCTAGTTTCACCCGCCAGTAGAAACAACTTTCCTGCTTCTATCTTATCTATTCCCTTCATAATCTTATATGTTTCTATAAGATCTCCCCTCATTCTTCTAAATTCTAATGAGTATAGCCCCAGTCTGCTCAGTCTCTCCTCATAAGCCAACCCTCTCAACTCCGGAATCAACCTGGTGAATCTCCTCTGCACCCCCTCCAGTGCCAGTATATCCTTTCTCAAGAAAGGAGACCAAAACTGTACATAGTACCCCAGGTGTGGCCTCACCAAGACCTTATACAGCTGCAACATAACCTCGCTGTTTTTAAACTCCATCCCTCTAGCAATGAAGGACTAAATTCCATTTGCCTTCTTAATTACCTGCTGCACCTGCAAACCAACTCCTTGTGATTCTTGCATAGGTCCCTCTGCATAGCAGCATGCTGCAATTTTTTACCATTTAAATAATAGTCCATTTTGCTGTTATTCCTACCAAAATGGATGACCTCACATTTACCAACATTGTACTCCATCTGCCAGACCCTCGTCCACTCACTTAAGACTATCAATATCCCTTTGCAGATTTTCAGTGTCCTCTGCACACTTTGCTCTGCCACTCATCTTGTCATCTGTGAATTTTGACACACTACACTTGGTCCCCAACTCCAAATCATCTATAAGTCATAAACAATTGCAGTCCCAATACTGATCCCTGAGGCACACCACTAGTCACTGATTGCAACCAGAAAAACACTCCCACTTTTTGCTTTCTGTTAACCAATCCTCTATCCATGCTAATACATTACCCGTAACACCATGCACCTTTATCTTATGTAGCAGTCTTTGGTGCGGCACCTTGTCAAATGCCTTCTGGAAATCCAGATACACCACATCCACAGGTTCCCCATTGTCCACTGCGCATGTAATGTTCTCAAAGAATTCCACCAAATTAGTCAAACGTAACCCGTCCTTTATGAACCCATGCAGCGTCTTCCCATAGGGACAATTTATATCTAGATGTCTCGCTCTTTCTTCCTTGATGATAGATTCAAGCATTTTCCCTACTACAGAAGTTAAGCTGACCGGCCTATAGTTACTTGCCTTTTGTCTACCTCCTTTTTTAAACAGTGGCGTCACATTTGCTGTTTTCTAATCTGCAGGAACTACCCCAGAGTCCAGCGAATTTTAGCAAATGCACTAGTGGTGATTTACCATCTCCCCCGCCATCTCTTTTAGTATCCTGGGGTGCATTCTATCAGGGCCAGGAGACTTGTCTATTTTTAGCCCCATTAGCTGGCCCAACATTACCTCATTCGTGATGATAGTTTCTAGGTTCTGACCTGCCGTAGCCTTCATCAATTTTTGGCATGTTATTTGTGTCTTCCACTGCGAAGACTGACAGAAAATACCTGTTCAATGCCTCAGCCATTTTCTCATTTCCAGTTATTACATCCCCCTTCTCATCCTCTAAAGGACCAATGTTTACTTTAGCCACTCTTTTTCATTTTATATATTCGTAGAAACCTTTGTTATGTTTTTATATTCCGAGCTAGTTTACTCTCATAATCCATCTTACTTTTCTTTATAGCTTTTTTTGTGGCTTTCTGTTGACCTTTAAAGATTTCCCAATCCTCTAGTTTCCCACTAATCTTTGCCACTTTGTATGCATTTTATTTCAATTTGATACCCTCAGAGCTGGCGTTGAGGCCAGATGACCCTTTGTCAAAGCTTTGACAAAGGGTCATCAGGACTCGAAATGTCAGCTTTTCTCTCCTTACAGACGCTGCCAGACCTGCTGAGATTTTCCAGCATTTTTTCTTTTGGTTTCAGATTCCATCATCCGCAGTAATTTGCTTTTATAAAGGGGAAATCATGCTTGACAAACCTATTGGAATTTTTTGGGGATGTAACTAGTAGAGTTGACCAAGGAAAACCAGTGGGTCTATTTAGACTTTTAGAAGGCTTTCGACAAGGTCTCTGATTGCACACTACTATATAAAGTTGTGGGTAGTGCCTTGAGCAGAACAGAAAGCTGGTTAGCAGACAGGAAGCAAAGAATTGGCATAAATGGGTCTTTCTCTGATTGGCAGTCAGTGACTAATATGGTTGCGCAGGGCCCCAACTGTTCACATTATATATTAATGATTTGGAAGAGGGAACTGAATGTATTATCTCTAAATTTGCAGCTGATACAAAGTTGGATAGGAAGGTGAGCTGTGAGGAGGATGCAGAGATGCTTCAGCATGATCTGGACAGGCTGAGTGTGTGGGTATATGCAATATACTGGATAAATATGAGGTTATCCACTTTGGTAGCAATAATAGGAAGGCAGATTATTATTTGAATGAATGAAAATTGAGATTGGTGGATACTCAGTGTCCTTGCTGAAAGTAAGCACGCAGGCAGTAAAGAAAGCAAATGGTATGTTCATAGTGAGAGGATTTGAGAATAGGAATGTTTTACTGCAATTGTATATGACATTGGTGAGGCCACGCCTGGAATAGTGTGTGCAGTTTTGGTGTGCTTATCTGAGGAAGAATTGCTATAGAGAAAGTACAGTGAAGATTTACCAGGCTGACTCCTGGGATGGCAGGTCTGTCATATGAGGAGAGTCTAAGTCAGTTAGGATTATATTCACTGGAGTTTAGAAGAGGGAGAGGGGATCTCATAGAAACTTATTAAATTCTAACAGGATTAGCTAGGGTAGATTCAGAAAGAATGTTCCTGATGGTGTGGGAGTCCAGAGCTAGGGGTCATAGTTTGAGGATAAGGGGTAAACCTTTTAGAACTGAGGTGAGGAGAAATTTCTTCACCCAGAGTGGTGAATGTGTGGAATTCACTATCACAAAGTAGTTGAGGCCAAAACGTTGTGTGATTTCAAGAAGAAATTAGATGTAGCTCTTGGAGATAAAGGAATCAAGGGATATTGGGGAGGGAAAGGCAGGATCAGGATATTGAATTTGATGATCAGCCATGATCAAAATGAATGGCAGAACAGGCTTGAAGGGTTGAGTGGCCTACTCCTGCTTCTATTTTCTATGTAAAACTGGTTCCTATCCAGGGAAGACAACATTTCCTTTTCTTCAGTGGAACAGAAGCAAGAGGAGGCCATGGCTCATGGATAATCCTGTGTCAGCAGATATTTAGGGGAGATCAGAGAAACCAAGTGGGCCTTGTGCAGTGATTACAGCACCTTCACTTAGTGGGAGGTTATAATTACAGTACAAATTCACATTGGCAGTTCCTCGCAGTGAGTTATAAAATTAGATATTGGAATTTATTGCTGAAAGACTATGCAAGATTTTTAATACAAACTTATGACATTACACATGGTAAGTCAAAACCAAGTGTAGTCTTCAGGTAAAGTAGTATATACTTGAATCCTACATAAGCAGGAGCACGAGAACTGTTCCAGTGGATGGGGACGAAGGTGTGACAGATTTACACAGCTTCTCACTATTATAAACGTGGAGGTAACTTATAATGCACAATGTTGATGGGGTTTGCATATAAAAGATCAGGAATGCATTTAAAAATATACGATGGATCTACAATGGGGAGATGAAGTTTTCCATTGTAGCAATCTTATGGGGGAAAAAAAAGCCTTTTCCACTTTATGATAAACTAATGTTCAATTTCAAGATCAAACACAAAAAGATCCGTAAACTTTACCGAAGAATAAAGCCTAGGCCAATGCGTCCATCAATTGTTTATTTGACAGAACTGTAAACCTCCATCACATCCTTTGATACAAGAAAATTTTCAATTTTAGACATCTTATTTGTATATTCTAACAGTTCAATCTAAATACACTATTTCACAGCAGTTAAGGTTTTTATTGTAAAACAATATAATCTTTCTTTGAAGATTGTATTTTTAAAAAACACTAATCCCAAAATTATGCCTATTTGAAGAACTTCATAAAACTAAGAAAGCAACATTTCCCGATAAGACTTTTCTTGTGAGCTGATCTAATTGTAACTTCAGTTTTGGGTAGCAGATCATGCCATGAAAAGTAGAGCTATGTGGATAAAACTAGTTGTTTTAATTGAAGACCTTATATCAGGATTACAATAGGAAAGCTCTTGGTGATGGCAAGTTCAGAGGAAAACAGAGGGATCACAGTATGTACCCAAGGATGTAGCAATCTTAGGATTAAACAACATCTTAAATGGAAGGTGCTTCCACCATTTCAGCTTTACCAGTTTCTCCAACCAGTACAGTACATAGTAGATGTTATGCTTCCTCGCAGTGAGTTAATAAACCTCAGTGACTGTAACCTAAACATTAGTATGAATATCACTACACATTAGCTACAAAATGATCTCTTACGAAATTAGACCTAAATGATCCACACTGCAAAATAATAGATATGCACAATGGTAAAATCCTAAGTAATTATAGGGGTCACTGAATTCGGGAGGGGGTGGGAGGGCGCAGCAAGAAAGGAAACACTAAATGTTCAAATAAGTTAGATATATGTTACTGCATTGAGTAATTATCAAGGATTGGGATAAATCACTGAAAGCTCAGGTGCATTATTATGGGTAACCAGATATAATTAATAAATCAGTTAAACTTGCCAAGAGTGACTTCCTTCAGTATGGACTTTGTGGTCTTTTAAGCAGGAGAAATTTGATACAAATCCAGAATGGTCACTAAATCAAAACCAGGGTGATAGAAGGAAAGTGGGTCAGGTAAACATGTGGCTCCATCAATCATAGTAAACTCAAATACTGCGCGCTATGCTTTTGTTTTTTAAAAAATTTCAAATTTACAAAGTGATCAGAGATGATATACTTTTCAACGGCTACACCTATTAATGAAACCCCAAACAGGAAATCTTTTTTAAAATTTGCTAACTAAGAAAAGAGGCAACTTGAAGCTCTATGGCTATTTCCTTCACAGAAAAACTCATTGTTGAATGTTAACTTCTGAAATTCACTGCCACTGAAGTAAAAATGGTCGGTGCACATTTTTTCCATGTCACATTATTGAAATGAGACTGTAGGCTGCACTACATGACATTATATTAATTTAAAAACAAAGTTAACTGAGATTTAAAGCACCCAATGATTATTCAGTAGGCACATGGTTAACTAAAGATAACTGCAAATATTTTAGTGTTGTTGAGAACATAGGATTACCAAAAGTCATGAAAAAGTCTTTTTATTCAATTACTACTTGGATTTTAAAGAATGTTTATTTTCCACGATACTTTAAATGAGACTTGCATAAAAGGGAACATGGTGGCATAACAGATTACGATTGCACAGCTTAGATGAAAGAAATGCCTTCCTTAAAGGCATAAAGCCAGCAGTTTGGCTTATGTAAGAATATCAAGGAAGCATTACAGGAATGCAGTCCAAACTGCAGCAACTAAAAAGTATTCATAACATGACAAGCTCATCATTTCAGGCTGATCCACCTTTTAAATAATTTTAGATTTAAACCAACAATTCTCTTGCTCATTTCTATCACGCACTTGTCCAGGAGAGGGATTGCAGATTTGCTCCTAGACCAGTTGAAGCAGAAAGGCCAACAGGTTTATAGTTCACTGCAGATTAAAGGAGCTGACAGACATTTTCCTCTCCCTTCATAGATGGAAAACTCTTGAGGATTCAATTCCCTTTCTTCAACTGACCAGAATCCTGCCATCGCCATAGTTTCCTATTTGCACTGAATTTCTCAAATTAGTACAATATTGTTTCACTAACACTCAAAACAAATGGATCATCAGGAAACAAAGAAAAAACCCAGGGGACTTCTATGTGTATCAAAAAACAACAGAAAGATGTTTGATTTGTGATAGTACTAAAATCCAGCTCAAGCATACCGAGAAGGTAAATTGCCACTTAGAGATTCAAAACCCAATTCACCCAAAGAGAATATCACAACCAAATGTCTTTCAAAATTACAAACAATCATTAACCTGGATATCCATTTTTATTAAGTATCTCTTGACTATTTATACAGAGTTGAACTTGCTGGGAGGAGATTATAAGCTCGTTACATGGATTTATAATTACTTATGAAAGTTGTGATTTCTTGGTTCTGCAGATTCCTTTATCCAATTTCTTTATTTAAAAAATAGTTGTCACTGTATACTCCAATATATTGCTCTGCTATAAGCATTTTATTTTGAAGTGTGAAGGGCAAGAAGGAGTGCAAAGAAACTGTTCTTGTTCAAATTCTTGTCTATAATGTTTAAGTTACAACTGCAATAAATGCCATTGAGTCATGGCTATCAGGTTTACAAATTCTTGTTCACAATTCCTGAAATAAGTAGAGGTATCTCCTAGAACACCTTCTTGCAGCGATTCTCTATTTTAGTCACCATTACCACGAGACATTGTGTATGCATATTTAGAGGAAATAAAGAAAGTGCTCAAGTGACTGGCAGGGCTTTTGGGTGAAGTGATCAAGATGGATACAGTGAGAAATAGCAGGATGGGACGTCACAGTTTTCCCCACAAACAAGCACTCCAGCAGTAAAGTGCATCCGAGTGATTACAATAGAGAGCAAAAAATGAATTAATTTCCAGGAAAGGAGTGGTACTGGTGGTTGGGGGGGGGGGGGGGGGGGGGGGTGAAGAGAAAGCAGAATAAAATCTGACTAACTGGCCCATATTTGGCTAAAGGAGCATTAATTTCACCTTTTAATTTCTAAAGTGTCTGTTTCCTCCTGTTTTATATGTCATAAATCATTCCTTTGGTCACAAGTTTTGGGCAAGCAAAGGCATCAAATAATGAAGAGTTCAAAGATGCAGTTCTGTGTAACAGATAATGAGTGCTGCCTGCTATGGGAATTCAAAGAGCACTGCAACTCAGGGTGACTGCTCCATTATTACCACCCTGCACTTTTTTGCATTGTACAAATGTAAACTTTTATATGGCTCTTTTCTATCTTACCTACTGCACACCCCACCCCACCCACCCCCACACCAACCATGTTACTGAAACCAGTGGGTAAAAACATTAATTTTAAAAAGGCAAAATACTATGTATGCTGGAAATATGAACTGAAAACAGAACATTCTGGAAACACTCAGATTGGTTGGTATCTATGGGATAGAACAGAGTTAATGTTTTTGGTTCTGAAGATAGATCATTGACATTAATTGTCTCTCTCTCTCTCCACAGATGTGACTCAATATGCTCAGTATTTCCAGCATTTTATCTTTTTAATGTAAAAGAAAAATCAGGACTAGGATAAAGCCTGTGTCTGTTCCGATGTCTAAACTGAAAATAAATCAATAAAAGCCACACACAGTTTGAACCGTTGCACAAAGTAGGGAAACTCCATTCAGAAACTATAGCCTGTGTTGGCTTGCAGACCTCCATGATTAAGTGGCCCATCAAGATAAAAAGTTTGGACATCAATATCTTCGCCAATAGGTCAAGAGCTGCAGCAAGAGGTCTACAAACAATTGCTACAGTGGGCATTATCTCAAGGTCAAAATTTCTGGAAGTTTGGAAGGTTGTGGAGGAGAAACTCTTTTATTAAACTGGAAAATAAAAATAGCATTGATATTTCTCTATGGTCAATTATTTTTGAAAATGGCTCCCATTGATAAGAGTTCTTAATTTTACTCAACTATATAAATATTTTTCTCTCAAATTAAACGAAACATGATCTTCCTCTCAAACTTGTCAGCTTAATCTGCTCAAATATATTGTGCGTGCATAAATATTTAAAGCTGAAAACAAAAATCCCTGCCAAACTATATAATCTGAGCCACATGTTTCATCACAGATAAATGCTAAATCATTGTCGGGGTTGTTTCAACTATGATCGATGGCACTGAAGATAAGTTGCATGTCAGTTTAAGTGGTCAAAGCATGAGCTTCACATAATGATGATTCAGTAACTTCAGAAAATAGCTTAAACAATTCCATCATCATCTTCATCGCTCAAGAAATCCTCTTCTGCTTCAAACTCAATACCTTGGAAAAGCCTAAAAAATAAAAAGTATCATTATAAAAAGCCCACAATTGAATCTCTCTTGAAGCTTGACCTACCCATATCATTATTTCAATTTAGTGTGCATGAACCATAACTGCAACATTTAACAGAGCAACTTTTGGGCTATAGGACAGGGCTTAAATTTAGGCACAAGGCAGGTGCTATAAGAGTCTTGTGTAAAATTAGTTCTGTTAGTTGAGTGGACAATGTTGCTTTTGTCATCAAAGTACTGTCATCCATGCCTGGAGTACTTTTTCTAGAAAACAAAGCTGTAATCAGAACATGGGGAACATTCTGACACATTTATGGGAAGCAAGCAGAGACTGATTTCTGAGAAATTACATCTAATCAAAGCACACAAATGGTCTTCAAACATGTTGCTGAAGAACGTTTCCAAAATTCCTTTCAGCACAGGGTGGGTCATTAGCCACCCAACCATAAACCCGTGAAAATATAATTTATAACCAACATATTCTGTAGAAACAAAGCTTGTCAAGACTCACCTATTTTATCTTTCTATAACAGCAGAATGTTTATTCCCCTCATCTTGGTAGCTTTGCCTTCGCTACTTCTATTTCGTTTATCTAACACTGGCTCCTGACACTTGGGCCTCTATGTACACATCATAATACAGGACTCTGCAGATTCACTGCTCCTTATGAAACACATGTTTTCATAAGTGCATGTGTAATCTTCTCTACAATGATGGATTCTCTATGTAGAACGTGCCACACATGCAGTAAAAGTCCATATCACTATTTCACTGGGCACACCACAGGACACAGATGTACAAACATTTTCAATTTGCACTTAACGTCACCACTGTTTTCACAATTACTGGGGATGTTGAGACTGCTTTTGATGTTTTAATTTATATTACCAAGGAATTAAGGCTTCTCTATGCCATTCTACCACCTTTCCTATCCTACAAAGGATCAGTGAGCACCCTCTTCTCCGGTGTGAAATGCCATGGAGCATTCTTCTACATCAATAGGTGCTGTATCAATGAAAGTTGTTGGGCAGGATCTTGAACCCGCACTCTCCATCTGCAAGATCGCCAGCGGGAATTCAGCAAAACCTGGAAATCGCGAATCTCGCTGGCAAAATCGTGAGCTCCAATTTTCACTGCCCCTCACCGGCGACACATGAGAGGGGGACATGGCCTGGAAGTGCCCTGGCACTGCCACCTGATACAGGTTGGCATTGCCAGGCTGGAACAGACATTGTGAGCAATGGGGATGCCGACAATGATTGGGGGAAGGCAGCAGGCCACAGATACCTTTGAGTTGAAGGGGGAGTGGAGGGAGATTAATTTTTGTTTCAGTGATCCGAGTGCTCTTTAAAACGGGCGCCCACCCGAGTGACAGCACAAATGACACCCACGTTTTCTTTTGACAGTTAAAGTGAGAAGATGTGGAAAGAAAACCGGTCAGTGGACCTGGAGAGTTCCACGTCAGTTTTCTCACCAGGACTGACACTCTACCAAATTCTCCTAAGATTCTGCCTGTGGTTTCTGCCCCTAACCTTCGTGGGATGGTTTCATCTTGACAGCTTGGCCACATTCAGGTTGCTCTATTTCCAGCTGTCAGCCACCACAAAATCTCTCTCTTCATGTTGAGCTGCACTCTATGTACATAGCTTTGCATCCACCAATGCTATTCAGCCATCTCCAAGCTCATGTCCACAAATCGGAGGTTCATGGCAATTTCAAATTGACATCACTACCCATACTCCGATGTCCAAGCCCCTGAAGTCCTCCTTCCTTCTGGCCCCTTCACGTTAGAATCATTCCACTTGCTACCCATCCAAGTGCTTCCGGTGAATTGCTGCACTTGTTAAAAGCAATGCCACAGTAATTCTACAATGCCATTGATTGTAAATCACATGATGCAAGCCTGTTAAAGAAAGGTACAACCTACAACTCAATAAACATCAAATTTACTGTGTTTGCTTTAAGTTAAAATGCAGTTTGAACTTGTAATAACCTATAATTCACTTACTTTGCTTATGTGATGTAACAATCACGTGACAAATACAACAAACAAATAATAGGTGAATGTAGGTTCGAACTGTATTACAGCAAGGAATTAAATAAAATAAATACTGACACATCTTCAAATTTACAAGACTTGCTGCAGTTTGCATCATTTTGTGGACAAGACAACCTCCACTATCTGAACAAACACAGTTGTTGGTCAGTACTACAAGCAGCAAGTTATCAGAGGAAGATAAACATGAAAGCCTTATCAGCAATCTAATGTTTAAGAATATAGCAGAATAAAACTATTTTAATAAATAAACTCACTCATTGAAGCAGGGCGATGAGGAATCGCTGAAGTGACTGTATGGATTTACTTTCGAAAGTGGTTGTATGCAAAGCCAACAGAAGTACTGCTTACAGCCGGTGCAAGTCATCTTATTGCATCCATTCACCTTCTGAAAAAGAACATAAATAACATCTTACTACAGCAATCAATAACAAAGTATTCCATTATAAACTAGTTAATTTTACATTGTTATCAATGATATTGTGACCAGGCAAACATTTGGTATTTCTTATTTTATTCATTAGTGTCACAAGTAGGCTTACATTAACAATGCAATGAAGTTACTGTGAAAATCCCCTAATCGCCACACTCTGGCGCCTGCTCGGGTACACTGAGGGAGAATTTAGCAAGGCCAATGCACCTAATCAGCACGTCTTTCGGATTGTGGGAGGAAATCGGAGCACCTGAAGGAAACCCACGCAGAGATGGGGAGAACTTGCAGACACAGGGCTTAGGGCCATTGTTGGTAGGGGCTGCAGCCACAGCATCGATCGTCACGAAACTCTAACAATACCGGAAGTTTATAGAAGTAGAAATGTGATAAAATGTGCATTGTGCATAAGAATTTGCACTTAAATAGCATCCCATGATATCCACAAGCACTTTACAGCCAACAAGGTACTTTAAGTGGTCACTGTTGGAAAGCAAAGAACTTGATGCCAAGCAGGTTTTATTTTCCACCTGGTTCCCAATATCAAACTTGTCACTGCACAATAATGATGGGTATGGTTTACCCATTTCCTCTTCAGGCTGGAAGGGAAAAAAAAGATTTCCTTGGGCTACCCCACTATACTTTAGTAGCTGACTCACGCTGTATTAATACCAGAGCACAGGTATCATGCTTACAGTAGCATACAAGTAGACATACCTGGAGATTTCTGAAAATGGATTCCTAACAATGATCAGAAAATGTTTAGCTTAAATAGTAAAAGTACTAAAAAAAGTATGAAATTAAATGTTTCTATTTTAACCAAATAGTTCCACTCAAGTTATGTAAGCAAAGAAAACGGTGCCTTAATGTAACAAAAACAAGATCACTAGATTGGGTTAGGCATTCAAACCGCAACTATAAGGGCGGCATGGTGGTTAGCACTGCTGTCTCACAGCGCCAGTGACCCGGGTTCGACTCCTGGCTTGGGCCACTGTCTGTGTGGAGTCTGAGCATTCTCCCCATGTCTGTGTTCCCTCCGGGTGCTCCAGTTTCCTCCCACAGTCCAAAAGACAGGCTGGTTAGATGCATTGCTATGCTAAATTCTCCCTCAGTGTACCCGAACAGGTGCCGGAGGGTGCGACTAGGGGATTTTCACAGTAACTTCATTGCAGTGTTAATGTAAGCCTACTTGTGATGCTAATAAATAAACTTAAACTTAGAAATCTCTTCTCAACAGAGCAAATTAAAGTAAAAACAATGAATTCTATGAACAAGAAAATGTGAAATATTTACATGATACATGAAAAACATCAAAAACAAATGCAAAAATAACCAACGTTTAAAATGTTTCAATTCAATAAATATTTAAATTGCTGAAAAGTATTTTTAAAATTGAAAAGACAAACCTCAAACTGAAGGTCACAAAGAACAACGTCTAGTAATGTTAGAATAAAAACCTGAATTCAGTGTGTCCCCTCAGGATGATCAACTAACCTGTATGTTTGTGCCACAGCGAGGACATGGCTTTGAGTTCTTATCAAGCCATTCCTGGCTGCAGAGCTCCTCCACTGCTTTCTGAAGCACTCGGCGCCCATAAGACTTCTCCAAACGCTGTTTGCCAGATTCATCGGCCTTCAAATACTCATCGCGCAGCGCAGAAAGTTTCTCTGAAAAGGAAAAAATCCCAATGAAGACTGAGAAACAAAGTAACTAGCTGGCTCACAAATAACAGATTTCTTTCCTCATACTTCCTGCCCATCTAGCCAAAGTTCAAGTGTGAATGAGTGGAATTCAAAGCCTAGCACGTCCTAGTCATCAATCCTATTGCTCCAACATTTCAGTTACCAGAATGAACATTATGTAGAAAATCAGGAATGTCACCACTTAAAATGACAAATCATACAATTAGTCAAACCAAACAATACAATCCTCTTTTCATTCTCCCGTAATTTAAGATCTAACAGATGCTCCTTGCTAAATTGCACACTTGATGAACAACTCATATCTTCCATGTGCTAAATTTGTACGTCATTTAGATCTAATCTACCTCAGTGGAATTAAGGCTCTTTAAACAATATAGTTTATTTATTAATTTTCAATAAAAATTGAATCAAGAGCATTTCTAAAAAGCAATGTCAATCCGAATGCCTGACAATTTATATATTAGGTAACTACCAATAATTAATAGCTCGAATTTTTCGCCTGTTGGGTGTGCACACTCGACGGGCTCAGAAGCAGGTGTGAAATGCATTCCTGGCCTCGTTCAGCCCTGGGGCGCAATTTCACTCTGGCTCACCAGTTAACAACCATCCACAGTGAAATGAACTTTGTGAAAGGCTGAGTGCTACAATGGAGGGCAGGAAGAGGGCAGGCACTGAGGAAATGAGCAGACTGGCACTTCCAATGTGCTCCCTCGGGGACAGCCACTGTGGAGCTGTCTCAGGGAGTTGCTGACCCGTTAAAAATAAATATCAATGTTAAAACTATGCCACAAGCGTCCGGCAGCACACTCATACACAGACCTCTGTCCCCAGACACACTTGTTAATTTTATTTGAGCCCTGACTTTCATCCTGCCCTTGATCGAGGTTGCAACTTAAATGTAAAGGCTGCCTTGTCAATCACAGTAAGAAGTCTCACAACACCAGGTTAAAGTCCAACAGGTTTATTTGGTAGCAAATACCATAAGCTTTCGGAGCACTGCTCCTTCGTCAGATGGAGTGGATATCTGTTCTCCAACAGTGCACAGACACAGAAATCAAGCTACAGAATACTAATTAGAATGCAAATTTCTACAGCCAGCCAGGTCTTAAAGGTACAGATAATGTGGGTGGAGGGAGCATTCAACACAGGTTAAAGAGATGTGTATTGTCTCCAGACAGAACAGCTAGTGAGATTCTGCAAGATTAGGGGGAAAGCTGTGGGGGTTACTGATAGTGTGACATAAATCCAACATCCCGGTTTAGGCCGTCCTCATGTGTGCGGAACTTGGCTATCAGTTTCTAATCCAAAAAGACATAGACTAGCAAAAGTGCAATACAACTATTCTGAGCATGTTTGTTTAAGGGAAAACATGGCCCTTACCTGCTTTTAATCTACATGGGGAAATTCCATGATAAGCCATTTCACATAATGCACAAAAAGCATAACGACATCCTGGACAGAAGCCCATGGTGTTTCCAGGCTCAAGCATCACCACCGATTTGCAAACAGTACGAGGACAATAAACTACATCTGTCATTAGGTCCAATGTAGACTGAAGGAGAAGGCGATCGTATCGTGCAAATGTCTCCTCCTTGACCAGTTCTTTGACCTATAAAAATACAATGCTTCAAAACGTTAAAATCAGACTCCAGAAATTGAAATTTATCTAAAGACAAGTTTAATTCAGTATTATTTTTAAACATCTAAACATGGGCAGCACAGTGGTTAGCACTGCTGCCTCACACCACCAGGGACCTGCGTTCAATTCCGGCCTGGGTGACTGTCTGCATGCAGTTTCAGGCTTTGGGGTGACTGCCTGTGTGTGCAGTTTCCAGCCTAGGGTGACTGCCTGTGTGCATTCTCCCCATGTCTGCGTGGGTTTCCTCCGAGTGCTCCAGTTTCCTCCCACAGTCCAAAGATGTGCAGGTGGATTGGCCATATAAATACACAGGGTTACGGGGATATCTTTCAGAGATCGGCGCAGACTCTTACTACAATGTAGAGATTCTATGGTTCTAGAGGACCTTCTAAAATGGACATTAAGATCAAACTGCTTCTTAGCTGATAAGATTCCTTTTTCGAACTTTCTAAAAACTCTGCTTAGATAAACTTTGGAATGAAGTAACCAGTACTTCAAAATACATGCATTAGCAATCAAATCACTAATGTCCCAATACTAACAGAACAATCAGCCCGAATATAGAATTTCTGGCAAAGTAGCAATGATTCCATGTGGGTGGAATCAAATATTTTTCTTTCTGTAGTTTTTTTCAGCCAGTACTTGGGAAAAGTAATGAAGATAATAAAAAGGGAGATAAATAATTGAATTTTAATTTGAACTAATACAGTAGAAAAGTGAGGAAAGACTTGGAGAGAGTTGAGAGAAAAGCGTGATGAATGAGAAGTGGCAGATATAAGTAATTAAGCAAACTAGAAGGAAAAAATGGAGTCTGGATTAAGTCAGGTGTATGCACACTCACAGAACTTCTTCCGAGATCACAATGTTTTTAATCTAGCAAGGAAAGAACTTTGATTTCAGTCTGGGAAATGAAGATCGTAGGAAACTCCCCGTTCCATCCATCCAATGCCTTTCCGATATTATTCTAGTACAATGGGTCATATCACTGCCCTATGTTTCAAATTCCTAGATGGCAAATCATTTCTCTCATATCTCAGTAAACTGAGGACTGTTCACTTTCATAAGCCCTTTGTAGGTTTCTGTTGGATATTTACCAACTCATATTTCTCACTTCAGCTGAACTGTTTAGTTATTTTAGCTGATTAGCTGGGGCGGCACGGTGGCACAGTGGTTAGCGCTGCTGCCTCACAGCACCAGGGACCCAGGTTCGATTCTCGGTTTGGTTCACTGTCTGTGTGAAGTTTGCACGTTCTTCCCATTTCTGCGTGGGTTTCCTCCGGGTGCTCTGGTTTCCTCCCACAGTCTGAAAGATATGCTGGTTAGGTGCACTGACCCAAACAGGTGCCCGGAGTGTGGCGACTAGGGGAATTTCACAGTAACTTCATTGCAGTGTTAATGTAAGCCATACTTGTGACTAATAAATAAACTTTACTTTATTATTGATAACTAATTTCTGAAGACAGAATTTCAAGTCAGTTAAGTGCAAGTTTAACATACACTTTAGAAATCTGTTTGTGATAGCTGAGATGTTACGGATGCAGTGTAAAGCCTGCAGTGTGTCAGCTATAAATATGTGCGCACAACCCATTTGAGTTATGATGCTAGCAACCAGACCAATGCTTTTGCTGTGTAATAGAGTCACACTGAATAAATCAACTAGCTAATGAACAGTTAATTACAAAGCTTGAAATTCAAAAGATCTTACTTGAGCTGGTGTGGCAATAGAAGTACACTTTGGCTCAGGGCAGTTAAGGCACTGAACATTCCCATCGCGGATCTGTATCTCAAAATATTCTTTCAAACAAGCCTTACAGTACACATGTTTACACTCCTTGAAGTGCATGCAGTCAATGCCCAGCTTTTCGTAAAAGCATACATTACAGGTGAACATCTTGCTATTAAAGACTTTCTGTTGCTGATTCTGATCAAAGTCCAAAATTTCACGCAAAACACAAGCCCATGACTCCACATCCTGGATAGCTCTTGGGTCAAGAGGAAATTCTTTCAAGTTCTTTGGTTTGTTCTGTGATCCAAATTCTTTATCCTTATTATTAGAGAAAGTGCCCTCAGATTTCTCAATGTTTCCTCGGATTTCTAATGGAGACTTGATCAGTAAAAAGGAGAGTGTCTCTTCTTTTAAGAATTGCATCCATGAAAATAGCACTACACAATTGTCATTTTCCTTCCAAATTCTATCCAGTTGAGCACAAAGTGCAGAGAGCTGTTGGGAGACAAATAAGCAGATTATCAAGCAACATGGGGGACAAAACAACCGCCCGAATTTTGAGATCAGCAGTGAAGCAAAGTGCTCAGCACTGACCTCAAAGATAGCTGTTAATAAAGATCCTGACGGCAGGTTCAATCCCCTTTTCTGATGGCAGTTTAAATCTGGCACCAAGTCAAGGGACTCTTTTGAGATATCTTCAAGCAGGTTGGCAGCTAATCACATTAAAGTATCCAAACCAGGCAGTTAGAAGCATTTGAATCCATCACATTTAATTTACATTTTCAGATGAATAAATTATTAGATTTTGAAGCTAAAATAAAGATAAGAACACAAGAAATGGATTACCTATTTGCCCCTTCAAGCCTGCCCAGTCATTCAACAAGATCACGGCTGATCATCTACCTCAACTCCAGCTTACCAAACTATTCACACGTCTCTTAGTACCCAAAAATCTATTGACTTCTGCTTTGAATATATTCAATGACTGAGAAACCACAGCTGTCTGAGGGTAAAGATGTGCAAAGATTCACAACCCGTTGGAGAACTTTCTCCTCAAGTCAGTCCTAAATGGGCGACCCCTTGTTCGGAGACTGTAAGCATGTTCTAGCTTTCCCAATCAGGAGGTGAATCATTTTCTCAGGGTCCACCCTCTCAAAAAATTTTATTTTTTAATGTGGATTTTTAAAATCATCATTATGGAGAAATTTAACATTCGACAAATGTAAAATTAGCTTTTCAGGGTCAGTGAAGGCGTTTATTAGTAATCATGAAGTTAGTACGTCTTTACAAACACGGCTGCACTTCCTCCAACAAAGTTTAACATCCAATAACACTGACAGCATGAGTGGAAGCTCTCAACAATTCAGATTTCCCAATGATTACAAACTTGTGGGGAGTGGGGTTCCTCAAAAGCGTGCTCTCTGGAGAAGCATAGAATCATCGATAGGGACACCTTGATTTCCATGTTATTATGCGTATGTGCTGACTTCAAAGGATGCCGTCAGTTTCTACATAATAATGATGATGAATAAGGTTTTGTCGTCATTACTGCTTCAAAAATGCAGGGCATAGAATTAACACCAGCAGTAGAACAAGGCATAAGTAAATGTTTCTATACAAACATAGAATGCATGTAGGCATATATATAGGAACTTATGAATCATAGAATCATCGAATGCCTACAGTGCAGTGCAGATGGAGGCCATTCAGCCCATTGAGCCTGCACCGACCACAATCCCACCCAGGCTCTATTCCCGCAACCCACATATTGACCCTGCTAATCCCCCTGACACTAGGGTCAATTTAGCATTGTCAATCAACCTAACCTGCACATCTTTGGACTGTGGGAGAAAACTGGAGCACCCGGAGAAAACCCATGCAGACACGGGGAGAATGTGCAAACTCCACACAGACAGTGACCCGAGGCCGGAATTGAACCCGGGTCCCTGGAGCTGTGAGGCAGCAGTGCTAACCACTGTGCCACCGTGCCTTCCCCAAAGCTTGATGACTTGGTTATGAACCAAGTCAACAAGCTGAGGGAATTGGGAGGAGAGCGGAAGGCTCTCTCTTTTCTGCCAATCAAAAAGCAGAACCTCAAGACACGAATAGAACTCTTCTATTAAACATTAAATTTAAGAAATCTCTTTGGAAGAAACCTTTTTCTGCTTTTACACACCTCTCTTACCCAGTTATGAATGGAATGTTTCAATTAATTAATTCTCCAGCAGACAGTATAGATCATCTGTTCATTTCCTATTCTCATGCAGTGGAATAGTTCATATCAAAACAGCATAGAGATCATAAGGTCAGCAATAATTTATTAAAAGAAACACTGACTGTCAGTAGAGTCTTCCCAAACAAAAGCATTTGCCATCCAATTGCAGCTCCTTACAGACCACATGGATAGGTTGGAGCAGCATTTGAATGCACTTAGGAGCATGAAGGTGGCAGAAAGCGTCATAGACAGGAGCTTTAGAGACATGGTCACACCCAAGGTGCAGGCAGATAAACGGGTGGCTGCTAGAAGGGGCATGCAGTCAGTGCAGGAATCCTGTTTTAGATACTGTTGGGGGGGGATGGCCCATCAGGGGTTAACAGCAGCAGCAGTTAAAGCAGTGGCAATACGGCTGACTCTGTTGTTAAGCAGAGAAGGACAAAGAGCACCAGAGCAATAGTTATAGGGGCTCTAAAGTTAGGGGTGCAGATAAGTGCTTCTGTGGACGTGAAAGAGACTCTAGGATAGCATGTTGCCTCCCTGATGCCAGGGTCCAAGATGTCTCTGAATGGGCAGAAAGCATTCTGAAGGGAGAGGGTGAACAGCCAGAGGTTGTGGTACATATTGGTACTAACGACATAGGTAGGAAGAGTGATGAGGTCCTGCAGCAGCAGTTTAGGTAGTTAGGTAGAAAGTTAAAAGGCAGGAACTCTAGGGTTGCAATCTCAGGATTACGCCACGTGCTAGTGAGACTAGGAATAGGAAGATAGTGCAGCTCAACAGCTGGTGTAGGAGGGAGGGTTTCAGATATCTGGACCATTGGGATTTCTTCCGGGGCAGACGGGACCGGGACAAGGAGGGGTTGCATCTAAACTGGAAGGGCATAAATATTCTGGCCAGGAGGTTTGCTTGTGTCACACAGGAGGATTTAAACTAGTTTGGCAGGAGGGTGGGGACCAAAGCAAAGGTGAATTAGCTGAAGGGAGCCAGTGAGTAGGGCCAGTAAGATTCAGAGAAAGAGCAGGCAGGGTGTGGTTGCTAATCAAAGAGGATCTGGTGGATTGAAGTGCATTTGTTTCAATGCGAGTAGTGTAACAGGTAAGGCAGATGAACTTAGAACTTGGATGAGTACTAGGAACGATGATGTTGTTGCAATTACAGAGACTTGGTTAAGGGAAGGACAGGATTGGCAGCTTAACATTCCAGGATACAGATGTTTCTGGCGGGATAGAGGGGGATGTAAAAGGGGTGGGGGAGTTGCACTACTGGTTAAGGAGAATATCACAGCTGTACTGCGGAATGACACCTCGGAGGGCTCATACAACGAGACAATATGGGTAGAGCTCAGGAATAGGAACGATGTAATCACAATGTTGGAGGTTTACTATAGGCCACCCAACTGCCAGCAGGAGGTAGAGGAACAGATATGTAGGCAGATTTTGGCAAGGTGTAAAAGTAACAGGGTTGTTGTGGTGGGAGATTTTAACTTCCCCGATATTGACTGGGACTCACTTGGTGCTAGGGGCGTGGATGGGGCAGAGTTTGTAAGGAGGGCTTCTTGAAACAGTATGTAGATAGTCCAACTAGGGAAGGGGCCATACTGGACCTGGTACTGGGGAATGAGCCCGGCCAGGTGGTCGATGTTTCAGTAGGGGAGCAGTTCGGGAACAGTGACCACAATTCAGTAAGCTTTAAGGTACTGATGGATAAAGATAAGTGTAGTCCTCAAGTTAAGGTGCTAAAGTGGACGAAGGCTAATTACAACAATATTAGGCAGGAGCTTGAAGAATGTAGATTGGGGGCAGATGTTTGAGGGCAAATCAACATCTGGCATGTGGGAGGCTTTCAAGTGTAAGTTGATAGGGATTCAGGATCAGCACATTCCTGTAAGGATGAAGGATAAGTATGGCAAGTTTTGGGAACCTTGGATAACGAGAGATATTGTGAGCCTAGTCAAGACTAGGAGGCTGGGAACACATGAAGCAAGTGTGGAATACAAGGAAAGTAGAAAGAAACTTAAGCAAGGAATAAGGAGGGCTAAAAGGGGTCACGAAAAAGCATTGACCAGCAGGATTAAGGAAAATCCCAAGGCTTTTTATACATATATAAAGAGCAAGAGGGTAGCCACAGAAAGGATTGGCCCACTCAAGGACAGGGGAGGGGATCTACGTATGGAGCCAGAGGAAATGGGCGAGGTATTAAATGAGTACTTGGCGTCTGTATTCACTGAAGAGAAGGACTTGGTGAATGATGAGTCTGGGAAAGGGTGTGTAGATAGTTTGTGTCATGTTGAGATCAAAAAGGAGGAGATATTGGGGTTGAGAAACATTAAGGTAGATAAGTCCCCAAGGCCTGGTGGGATATATCCCAGAATACTGAGAGAAGCAAGGGGGAAAACCGCTGGAGCCTTGAGAGAAATCTTTGTATCCTCACTGGCTACAGGGGTGATCCCAGGGGATTGGAGAATAGCCAATGTTGTTCCTTTGTTTAAGAAGGGTAGCAAGAATAATCCAGGTAATTACAGGCTGGTGAGCCTTACATCAGTGGTAGGGAAATTATTGGAGAGGATTCTTCGAGACAGGATTTACTCCCACTTGGAAATAAGTGGACGTATTACCGAGAGGCAACATGGTTTTGTGAAGGGGAGGTCGTGTCTCACTAACTTGATCGAGTTTTTCGAGGAAGTGATGTAGATGATTGATGAGGGTAAGGCAGTGGATGTTGTCTACATGGACTTTAATAAGGCCTTTGACAAGGTCCCTCATGGCAGACTGGTGCAGAAGGTGAAGTCGTAAGGGATCAGAGGTGAGCTGGTAAGGTGGATACAAAACTGGCTCAGTCATAGAAGACAAGTTAGCAACGGAAGGGTGCGTTTCTGAATGGAGTGCTGTGACACGTGGCATTCTTCAGGGATCAGTGCTGGGACCTTTGCTGTTTGTAATATATATATATATATAAAATGATTTGGAGGAAAATGTAATTGGTTTGATTAGTAAGTTTGCGGACGACAAAGGTTGGTGGATTTGCGGGTAGTGATAAGGACCATTAGGGGATACAGATCGGTTGGAGACCTGGGCGGAGAGATGGCAGATGGAGTTTAATCCGGACAAATGTGAGGTAATGCATTTTGGAAGGTCTAATACAGATAGGAAATATGCAGTTAATGGCAGGACCCTTAAGAGTATTGATAGGCAGAGGGATCTGGGTGCACAGGTACATAGGTCACTGAAAGTGGAGAAGGTAGTCAAGAAGGCATATGGCATGCTTGCCTTCATCGGCCGGGGCACTGAGTTTAAAAATTGGCAAGTCATGTTGCAGTTTTATAGAACCTTAGTTAGGCCACACTTGGAATATAGTGTTCAATTCTGGTCGCTACACTACCAGAAAGATGTGGAGGTTTTGGAAAGGGTACAGAAAAGATTTACCAGGACGTTGCCTGGTATGGAGGGCATTAGCTATGAGGAGAGGTTGGAAAAACTTGGTTTGTTCTCACTGGAAGGACAGAGGTTGAGGGGCGACCTGATAGAAATCTACAAGATTCTGAGAGGCATGGACAGAGTGGATATCATAGAATCTCTACAGTGCAGAAGGAGCTCATTCGGCTCATCGAGTCTGCACCATCACAATCCCACCCAGACCCTATACCCATAATCCCACATATTTACCCTGCTAATCCCCTGACACTAGGGTCAATTTAGAATGGCCAATCAACCTAATCCGCACATCTTTGGAGTGTGTGAGGAAACTGGAGCACCTGGAGGAAACCCACGCAGACATGGGGAGAATGTACAAACTCCACACAGACAGTGACCTGAGGCCAGAACTGAACCCGGGACCCTGGCGCTGTGAGGCAGCATTGCTAACCACTGTGCCACCATGCCACCAGATAGTCAGAAGCTTTTTCCCAGCGTGGAAGAGTCAATTACTAGGGGGCATAGGTTTAAGGTGCGAGGAGCAAGGTTTAAAGGAGATGTACGAGACAGGTTTTTTTTTTTTTACACAGAGGGTGGTGGGTGCCTGGAACTTACTGCCGGGGGAGGTAGTGGAAGCAGATACGATAGTGACTTTTAAGGGGCTTCTTGACAAATAGATGAATAAGATGGGAATGGAGGGGTATGGTCCCCGGAAGGGTAGGGGGTTTTAGTCAAGTCGGGCTGCATGGTCGGTGCAGGCTTGGAGGGCCTAAGGGCCTGTTCCTGTGCTGTAATTTTCTTTGTTCATGTTTAACTAAGTCATAGTTTGATTGCTTATAAATGAATTATATTTGGCGAATTATCACATACACTTCCAGTAGTTCCAGAAAATCAAAGATATTTGTAAATAAAATGACAAACCAACATTAGTGAAAATATAACTTTGCTTCCATTTTTATTACCCCCACACAAGTGTTGCAATATACTCTGTGTTGTCTTCCGAATTGTTGTTTTAACTGTACCTTCCAAAAACCCTTGCTCTTTCCTGAAATGTTCTATTTTATTAGAAACAGAATGAGCCACAAACCTGAGCTCGGAAAAGCCACTTGCAGCTCAGGGTATATTTAGGAGCTGAGCACGATGGGTAATCTGGTGGAAGTTCAAAGTTCAACACAAGAGGAGGCAGGAAAGAAACTACGTATTCAATCAGGTCCTTTTTATTCTGCTTTTCATCACCTGAATTAAGGAAAGTAATTGTCATTTTCAGGATGAACTTCAGTTGTAATTTTGTTAATCCATTATGTACTTCAGACCTTAGAATTACAGATTAGAGACTTTTAAAACATTATTTCAACTTACCATAAACAACTACTTTGAAGTTTGGTGGCAACTCCAAACAAATGCTTATTTCTCCACCCGAAGCAGATTCTGCACGTTTAAATTCATCCTCCTCGTAAATACTAGCAAGGGCCAGTAGCTCATCCTCCTGCTCTTCTTTATCCCTGGTGGACATCTAGATTCCTGGGAATTGAACAAGTTTTGAGAAAGAATTGGCTAGTGCCAAATAGCTCCTTGTGAGTTACAAGTGGCTACATTAAGACCACGTTTTCAACCCATTCTCACTTTAAATTGATGCGGAATTGCTAATTGAAAGGATAGGACAGATCCAGTGGGAGAATTAAGAGAAAACTTCCCAGGAAACAAATCAAGCACATTTGTGCGGGAAAACAATGCAAGTGAAAACCCCTTTTAGTGAGATGACATCACAATCAAGTTGTTGCCCCTCCCTCAAAAATGCTTTTTGATGGGTAAAGTGATTAAGAAGGTGACAGGTGAAGTATAATGTGGAAAATGTGAGGTTATTGACTTAAGCAAGAAGAATAAAAAAGCTTTTTTAAAAAAAATAACAGTGATATAATTACCAAATGTTGGCATTCGGAGGGATTTGTATTGACCCCTTTGGTAAAAGAGGGCTGAAGTAAAGAGCAAAGAAGTCTTGCTGCGATTTTACTGGGCTTTGGAGAGACCACAAGTGTATTGTGTGTACTTTTGGTCTCCAAACCCAAGGGAGGATATAATTAATTACCTGGAGCGGGGTGCAACCAAGGTACAGTGGCTTAATCCCTGGAATGAGAGAATTGTCCGAGGAAGAGAGATTGAATAGAACATGTTTTCTGGAGGAGTTTAGAAAATGGAAAATGACCTCATAATATTCTGAGAAGGCTTGACAGGCTAGCTGCTGAGAGGCTATCTATCCTGGCTGGAGCATCTAGAACGAGGGTAGCATAATCTTAGGATCAGCTCAGTATAGGACTGAGATATGGAATAACTTCTTCACTCAAAAGGGTTGTAAATCTTTGGAAACTGATGCCAGAAGGCTGTGAATGCTCATTCATCAAGTATGTACAAGGCTCAGAATGATAGATTTGTAGACTCCAAGGGAATCACGGGATATGGGAATTGGGTGGAAATGTGAAGTTTAGCTCAAAGATCATCCATGATCTTATTAAATGGCCCCAAGGGCTGTATGGTTTGCTTCTATTTCTTAGCTTCTTAAACATTCTACAACAAAACATAAAAGGGTCAGTTTCCAAACAGTTCTACCTTAACTGATTTATTCAGCACACAAAAGTAAAAGCCAACACTTTCGCTGATTTTGCACAATTATCAATTGAATCAGCAATCCTATACAAGCAAAGTGAATAGGAATGAGTTTGGTGCATTGGAATTCAATACAATGGGAAGTGAAAGGCATGTTGCTATGCAGCAGTTTCAGCACACTGTTCCTTAACAGTATGGACACAGGTTTGAATCTAGCTCTGTTTACTGTGCAGAAGGCTGCTATTAGAAAGGAGACTGCACAATCTTAATTTGGCCCTGTGCAGGTAGTAAAGTAACAAATTGTGCTCCGTTTTAATTGCTTATTTCACCAAGGAAGTCTGACAGGTTGGCTGCTGGACAAAATTAAATAACATTGGCTTGCGAGGGGATTCTCTGCATTCAGTGTGTAGAGAAATATTTACTCTATTTCTGATATATATTATCTGAAGTGGCTTTATTGAACTATATAAATCACGCACAACACTTTCAGCCAGAGTGTCCATTCTGTTTGCCAATTTCAATCCTGGTGTCAGTGAGATGTTACAATTCTTCTTGACATCCCTGTTGTAGCTAGTGGAATGGAAAAAAGCACCAATCCAGGTTTTCACTCTTGATTTTTCTGCCCAACAACCCCAAAAAGGAGAGAGTAGACTTGATATCAATTTTGATACCATCGCAACCACCTCATCCCAAGTCAAAAATCAGCATTTGTAATTAAATCTCACATATAAACAAGTAATGGCCACTTGGACATCATGCTACAGTTAGACTGGCACATACTTGGATAGATTTTTAAATTCTGACATTGACAGCAAATAGTGTCCCAACCTGCAGCACTGAGGTATTTTTCTCTAGTATGCACATGTTCTATTGTATAGGTGTAAGTAACTCTGAAGATAAACCAGTGGGAAAAATTGGTCCAATGGAATTGTATATTCAGAAAGAAGTTTAATCCACAGCAATTTTATGTTTTGGCCAAGTGCGCATTTGTCTAACAATGTTGCCTGTATGATACATTAAATGAGCCATTAAGTTAGCCATTAAAATGTTAGTGGGCAGATATCTATCGGAACAATTCATCATTAATTCAGAATCAATTATCATCACATTTTTAGGAAATAATAAAGCAGCTTCATCAGTCAAAATGGTAGATATTTGCCAGTGCATAATAATGTCGGTGCCAGTTAGAGTTTAATATAGAGGGAAAGATTAGAGATGATTTTCACTGACTGAGTATGGCTAGCACAAATGTGCACCCAAATTACGATAAGCAAAGTACTGCAGATGCTGGAATCTGGAAAAAACTGAGGAAGCTGGAAAACCTCAACAGGTCTGCCAGAAACCATCAGGGAGAAACACAATTAATATTTTGAGTCATGGACCCTTCATCAGAATTGAAAAGGAGGAGCAGGTTAGAGTAAAATAATCTGCAACGGAAATAGCAACTTTGAGAACAAACGACAGGTGTCCTGGTGTGAGAGGAGGGGGTGTTTTATATTGAGGAAATACACGTTTGGAATATTAAGAAGACGAGAGTTTAAAATGGAGGAGAAAGGTTAAAATCAAAAGTTGCCTAAATGTGCACCTGAGGCAGGTGGTTTTCCTGCCTGAAAGACAGCTGTGTTTGTCAGAGAACTATTAAGAGCGAGATCAGGTAATTTGCAATCTACTTAAATATATGAATGTGTGTTTATTATTCAGAGCAATTCAAAATACATTGCTTTTGAGTAGTTGTCACTCAAAATAAAGAACACATGGCAGAACTATGAACGGTGAAACAGAATCTAAAAGTAACAAAGATAAGGAACGGGTCACAGACACAATTCCAGTACTAATTCAACTCGAGAGAGTTGAGGACGAGAGAGAGAGAGGGAGCGAAAGAGAGAGAGAGAGAGGGAGCGAAAGAGAGAGAGAGAGAGGGAGCGAAAGAGAGAGAGAGAGAGGGAGCGAAAGAGAGAGAGAGAGAGGGAGCGAAAGAGAGAGAGAGGGAGCGAAAGAGAGAGAGAGAGAGGGAGCGAAAGAGAGAGAGAGAGAGGGAGCGAAAGAGAGAGAGAGAGAGGGAGCGAAAGAGAGAGAGAGAGAGGGAGCGAAAGAGAGAGAGAGAGAGGGAGCGAAAGAGAGAGAGAGAGAGGGAGCGAAAGAGAGAGAGAGAGAGGGAGCGAAAGAGAGAGAGAGAGAGGGAGCGAAAGAGAGAGAGAGAGAGGGAGCGAAAGAGAGAGAGAGAGAGGGAGCGAAAGAGAGAGAGAGAGAGGGAGCGAAAGAGAGAGAGAGAGAGGGAGCGAAAGAGAGAGAGAGAGAGGGAGCGAAAGAGAGAGAGAGAGGAGCGAAAGAGAGAGAGAGAGAGGGAGCGAAAGAGAGAGAGAGAGAGGGAGCGAAAGAGAGAGAGAGAGAGGGAGCGAAAGAGAGAGAGAGAGGAGCGAAAGAGAGAGAGAGAGAGGGAGCGAAAGAGAGAGAGAGAGAGGGAGCGAAAGAGAGAGAGAGAGAGGGAGCGAAAGAGAGAGAGAGAGAGGGAGCGAAAGAGAGAGAGAGAGAGGGAGCGAAAGAGAGAGAGAGAGAGGGAGCGAAAGAGAGAGAGAGAGAGGGAGCGAAAGAGAGAGAGAGAGAGGGAGCGAAAGAGAGAGAGAGAGAGGGAGCGAAAGAGAGAGAGAGAGAGGGAGCGAAAGAGAGAGAGAGAGAGGGAGCGAAAGAGAGAGAGAGAGAGGGAGCGAAAGAGAGAGAGAGAGAGGGAGCGAAAGAGAGAGAGAGAGAGGGAGCGAAAGAGAGAGAGAGAGAGGGAGCGAAAGAGAGAGAGAGAGAGGGAGCGAAAGAGAGAGAGAGAGAGGGAGCGAAAGAGAGAGAGAGAGAGGGAGCGAAAGAGAGAGAGAGAGAGGGAGCGAAAGAGAGAGAGAGAGAGGGAGCGAAAGAGAGAGAGAGAGAGGGAGCGAAAGAGAGAGAGAGAGAGGGAGCGAAAGAGAGAGAGAGAGAGGGAGCGAAAGAGAGAGAGAGAGAGGGAGCGAAAGAGAGAGAGAGAGAGGGAGCGAAAGAGAGAGAGAGAGAGGGAGCGAAAGAGAGAGAGAGAGGGGAGCGAAAGAGAGAGAGAGAGAGGGCGAAAGAGAGAGAGAGAGGGCGAAAGAGAGAGAGAGAGAGGGAGCGAAAGAGAGAGAGAGAGAGGAGCGAAAGAGAGAGAGAGAGAGGGAGCGAAAGAGAGAGAGAGAGGGCGAAAGAGAGAGAGAGAGAGGGAGCGAAAGAGAGAGAGAGAGGGCGAAAGAGAGAGAGAGAGGGCGAAAGAGAGAGAGAGAGAGGAGCGAAAGAGAGAGAGAGAGAGGGCGAAAGAGAGAGAGAGAGGGAGCGAAAGAGAGAGAGAGAGAGGGCGAAAGAGAGAGAGAGAGGGCGAAAGAGAGAGAGAGAGGGCGAAAGAGAGAGAGAGAGGGCGAAAGAGAGAGAGAGAGGGCGAAAGAGAGAGAGAGAGGGCGAAAGAGAGAGAGAGAGGGCGAAAGAGAGAGAGAGAGGGCGAAAGAGAGAGAGAGAGGGCGAAAGAGAGAGAGAGAGGGGCGAAAGAGAGAGAGAGAGGGCGAAAGAGAGAGAGAGAGGGCGAAAGAGAGAGAGAGGGGAGCGAAAGAGAGAGAGAGAGGGCGAAAGAGAGAGAGAGAGAGGGCGAAAGAGAGAGAGAGAGGGCGAAAGAGAGAGAGAGAGGGCGAAAGAGAGAGAGAGAGGGCGAAAGAGAGAGAGAGAGGGCGAAAGAGAGAGAGAGAGGGCGAAGAGAGAGAGAGAGGGCGAAAGAGAGAGAGAGAGGGCGAAAGAGAGAGAGAGAGAGGGCGAAAGAGAGAGAGAGAGGGCGAAAGAGAGAGAGAGAGGGCGAAAGAGAGAGAGAGAGGGCGAAAGAGAGAGAGAGAGGGCGAAAGAGAGAGAGAGAGGGCGAAAGAGAGAGAGAGAGAGGGCGAAAGAGAGAGAGAGAGGGCGAAAGAGAGAGAGAGAGGGCGAAAGAGAGAGAGAGAGGGCGAAAGAGAGAGAGAGAGGGCGAAAGAGAGAGAGAGAGGGCGAAAGAGAGAGAGAGAGGGCGAAAGAGAGAGAGAGAGGGCGAAAGAGAGAGAGAGAGGGCGAAAGAGAGAGAGAGAGGGCGAAAGAGAGAGAGAGAGGGCGAAAGAGAGAGAGAGAGGGCGAAAGAGAGAGAGAGAGGGCGAAAGAGAGAGAGAGAGGGCGAAAGAGAGAGAGAGAGGGCGAAAGAGAGAGAGAGAGGGCGAAAGAGAGAGAGAGAGGGCGAAAGAGAGAGAGAGAGGGCGAAAGAGAGAGAGAGAGGGCGAAAGAGAGAGAGAGGGCGAAAGAGAGAGAGAGAGGGCGAAAGAGAGAGAGAGAGGGCGAAAGAGAGAGAGAGAGGGCGAAAGAGAGAGAGAGAGGGCGAAAGAGAGAGAGAGAGAGGGCGAAAGAGAGAGAGAGAGGGCGAAAGAGAGAGAGAGAGGGCGAAAAGAGAGAGAGAGGGCGAAAGAGAGAGAGAGAGGGCGAAAGAGAGAGAGAGAGGGCGAAAGAGAGAGAGAGAGGGCGAAAGAGAGAGAGAGAGGGCGAAAGAGAGAGAGAGAGGGCGAAAGAGAGAGAGAGAGGGCGAAAGAGAGAGAGAGAGGGCGAAAGAGAGAGAGAGAGGGCGAAAGAGAGAGAGAGAGGGCGAAAGAGAGAGAGAGAGGGCGAAAGAGAGAGAGAGAGGGCGAAAGAGAGAGAGAGAGGGCGAAAGAGAGAGAGAGAGGGCGAAAGAGAGAGAGAGGGCGAAAGAGAGAGAGAGAGGGCGAAAGAGAGAGAGAGAGGGCGAAAGAGAGAGAGAGAGGGCGAAAGAGAGAGAGAGAGGGCGAAAGAGAGAGAGAGAGGGCGAAAGAGAGAGAGAGAGGGCGAAAGAGAGAGAGAGAGGGCGAAAGAGAGAGAGAGAGGGCGAAAGAGAGAGAGAGAGGGCGAAAGAGAGAGAGAGAGGGCGAAAGAGAGAGAGAGAGGGCGAAAGAGAGAGAGAGAGGGCGAAAGAGAGAGAGAGAGGGCGAAAGAGAGAGAGAGAGGGCGAAAGAGAGAGAGAGAGGGCGAAAGAGAGAGAGAGAGGGCGAAAGAGAGAAGAGAGGGCGAAAGAGAGAGAGAGAGGGGCGAAAGAGAGAGAGAGAGGGCGAAAGAGAGAGAGAGAGGGCGAAAGAGAGAGAGAGAGGGCGAAGAGAGAGAGAGAGGGCGAAAGAGAGAGAGAGAGGGCGAAAGAGAGAGAGAGAGGGCGAAAGAGAGAGAGAGAGGGCGAAAGAGAGAGAGAGAGGGCGAAAGAGAGAGAGAGAGGGCGAAAGAGAGAGAGAGAGGGCGAAAGAGAGAGAGAGAGGGCGAAAGAGAGAGAGAGAGGGCGAAAGAGAGAGAGAGAGGGCGAAAGAGAGAGAGAGAGGGCGAAAGAGAGAGAGAGAGGGCGAAAGAGAGAGAGAGAGGGCGAAAGAGAGAGAGAGAGGGCGAAAGAGAGAGAGAGAGGGCGAAAGAGAGAGAGAGAGGGCGAAAGAGAGAGAGAGAGGGCGAAAGAGAGAGAGAGAGGGCGAAAGAGAGAGAGAGAGGGCGAAAGAGAGAGAGAGAGGGCGAAAGAGAGAGAGAGAGGGCGAAAGAGAGAGAGAGAGGGCGAAAGAGAGAGAGAGAGGGCGAAAGAGAGAGAGAGAGGGCGAAAGAGAGAGGGAGAGAGAGAGAGGCGAAAAGAGAGAGAGAGAGGGCGAAAGAGAGAGAGAGAGAGGGCGAAAGAGAGAGAGAGAGAGGGCGAAAGAGAGAGAGAGAGGGCGAAAGAGAGAGAGAGAGGGCGAAAGAGAGAGAGAGAGGGCGAAAGAGAGAGAGAGAGGGCGAAAGAGAGAGAGAGAGGGCGAAAGAGAGAGAGAGAGGGCGAAAGAGAGAGAGAGAGGGCGAAAGAGAGAGAGAGAGGGCGAAAGAGAGAGAGAGAGGGCGAAAGAGAGAGAGAGAGGGCGAAAGAGAGAGAGAGAGGGCGAAAGAGAGAGAGAGAGGGCGAAAGAGAGAGAGAGAGGGCGAAAGAGAGAGAGAGAGGGCGAAAGAGAGAGAGAGAGGGCGAAAGAGAGAGAGAGAGGGCGAAAGAGAGAGAGAGAGGGCGAAAGAGAGAGAGAGAGGGCGAAAGAGAGAGAGAGAGGGCGAAAGAGAGAGAGAGAGGGCGAAAGAGAGAGAGAGAGGGCGAAAGAGAGAGAGAGAGGGCGAAAGAGAGAGAGAGAGGGCGAAAGAGAGAGAGAGAGGGCGAAAGAGAGAGAGAGAGGGCGAAAGAGAGAGAGAGAGGGCGAAAGAGAGAGAGAGAGGGCGAAAGAGAGAGAGAGAGGGCGAAAGAGAGAGAGAGAGGGCGAAAGAGAGAGAGAGAGGGCGAAAGAGAGAGAGAGAGGGCGAAAGAGAGAGAGAGAGGGCGAAAGAGAGAGAGAGAGGGCGAAAGAGAGAGAGAGAGGGCGAAAGAGAGAGAGAGAGGGCGAAAGAGAGAGAGAGAGGGCGAAAGAGAGAGAGAGAGGGCGAAAGAGAGAGAGAGAGGGCGAAAGAGAGAGAGAGAGGGCGAAAGAGAGAGAGAGAGGGCGAAAGAGAGAGAGAGAGGGCGAAAGAGAGAGAGAGAGGGCGAAAGAGAGAGAGAGAGGGCGAAAGAGAGAGAGAGAGGGCGAAAGAGAGAGAGAGAGGGCGAAAGAGAGAGAGAGAGGAGAGAGGGCGAAAGAGAGAGAGAGAGGGCGAAAGAGAGAGAGAGAGGGCGAAAGAGAGAGAGAGAGGGCGAAAGAGAGAGAGAGAGGGCGAAAGAGAGAGAGAGAGGGCGAAAGAGAGAGAGAGAGGGCGAAAGAGAGAGAGAGAGGGCGAAAGAGAGAGAGAGAGGGCGAAAGAGAGAGAGAGAGGGCGAAAGAGAGAGAGAGAGGGCGAAAGAGAGAGAGAGAGGGCGAAAGAGAGAGAGAGAGGGCGAAAGAGAGAGAGAGAGGGCGAAAGAGAGAGAGAGAGGGCGAAAGAGAGAGAGAGAGGGCGAAAGAGAGAGAGAGAGGGCGAAAGAGAGAGAGAGAGGGCGAAAGAGAGAGAGAGAGGGCGAAAGAGAGAGAGAGAGGGCGA